>NC_053022.1:286840285-287161848 GCF_003073215.2 Triticum urartu
TTGGTAGGAACAATTTTGGTAACAACGCGTATAGAGGAAACTTTAATTCTAGGTTGTTCCCTAGTAATTCCTCTAATAATTATGGTAATTCCTACAACAACTCTTATGGAAATTTTAATAAGATGCCCTTTGATTTTGAGACTAGTGTTAAAGAATTTATGAATTCGCAAAAGAATTTCAATGCTTTGTTTGAAGAAAAATTGCTTAAAATTGATGAGTTGACTAGGAACGTGGATAGAATTTATCTTGATGTTGATTCTTTGAAACTTAGATCTATTCCACATAAGCATGATATCAACGAGTTTCTCAAAGCCATGAGAATTTCCATTGATGAGTGCAAAGAAAGAACCACTAGGATGCGTGCTAAAAAATATTGCTTTGTGAAAGCGTGTTCTTCTAGTTTTCATGATAATAATGACGAAGATCTAAAAGTGATTTGTGTGTCTCCTATTAAGTCTTTGTTTTCCAATATGAATCTTGATAAAGGTGGGACTGGCGATGAGTCAACTTTAGTTAGAAGGCGTCCCAATGATTCGGAGTTTTTAGATCTTGATTCAAAAATTGGTAAAAGTGGGACTGAAGAGGTCAAAACTTTACATAGCAATGAACCCACTATTTTGGATTTCAAGGAATTTAATTATGATAATTGCTCTTTGATAGATTGTATTTCCTTGTTGCAATCCATGTTAAATTCTCCTCATGCTTATGATCAAAACAAAGCTTTTACTAAACATATCATTGATGCTTTAATGCAATATTATGAAGAAAAACTTGAATTAGAAGTTTCTATCCCTAGAAAACTTTATGATAAGTGGGAACCTACTATTAAAATTAATATTAAAGATCATGAATGCTATGCTTTATGTGATTTGGGTGCTAGTGTTTCCACGATTCCAAAAACTTTGTGTGATGTGTTAGGTTTCCGTGAATTTGATGATTGTTCTTCAAATTTGCATCTTGCGGATTCCACCATTAAGAAACCTATGTGAAGGATTAATTATGTTCTTATTGTTGCAAATAGGAATTATGTGCCCGTAGATTTCATTTTTCTTGATATAGATTGCAATCCTACATGTCCTATTATTCTTGGTAGACCTTTCCTTAGAACGATTGGTGCAATTATTGACATGAAAGAAGGAAATATTAGATCCCAATATCCGTTAAGGAAAGGCATGGAACACTTTCCTAGAAATAAAGTTAAATTACCTTATGAATCTATTATGAGAGCCACATATGGATTGCATACCGAAGATGACAATACCTAGATCTATTCTTGTTTTTATGCCTAACTAGGGGCGTTAAACGATAGCGCTTGTTGGGAGGCAACCCAATTTCATTTTTGTTCCTTGCTTTTCGTTCCTGTTTAATAATAAATAAATCATCTACCCCCTTTTATGATTGTGTATTTTATGTTTTAATTAGTGTTTGTGCCAAGTAAAGCCTTTAGGATCTTCTTGGATGATTGTTATTTGATCTTGCTGAAAAAACAAAAAGTACGTGCTCACGAGAATAATTTTCAATTTTTATCAGAGAGCGATAAAATACCAATTCCAACTGAAGTATATCAATATACAAATTATTTATTACATCCTAATTTGTCAGGATTTTTGGAGTTACAGAAGTATTCGAGACCTACAGATTACTACAGACTATTCTGTTTTGACAGATTCTGTTTTCGTGTGTTGTTTGGTTATTTTGATGAATCTATAGCTAGTATCGGGGGGTATGAACCATAGAGAAGTTGGAATACAGTAGGTTTAACACCAATATAAATAAATAATGAGTTCATTACAGTACCTTAAAGTGGTGGTTTGTTTTTTTATACTAACGGAGCTCATGAGATTTTCTGTTGAGTTTTGTGTTGTGAAGTTTTCAAGTTTTTGGGTAAAAGATTTGATGGATTTTGGAACAAAGAGTGGCAAGAGCCTAAGCTTGGGGATGCCTAAGGCACCCCAAGGTAAAATTCAAGGACAACCAAAAGCATAATCTTGGGGATGCCCCGGAAGACATCCCCTCTTTCGTCTTAATCTATCGGTAACTTTACATGAGGCTATATTTTTATTCACCACATGGTATGTGTTTTGCTTGGAGCATCTTGTATGATTTGAGTCTTTTCTTTTTAGTTTACCACAATCATCCTTGATGTACACACCTTTTGGAGAGACACACATGAATCCGAATTTATTAGAATACTCTATGTGCTTCACTTATATCTTTTGAGCTAGATAATTTTGCTCTAGTGCTTCACTTATACCTTTTTAGAGCACGGTGGTGGTTTTATTTTATAGAAATTATTGATCTATCATGCTTCACTCATATTATTTTTAGAGTCTTTTAGAACAACATGGTAATTTGCTTTGGCTATAAAATTAGTCCTAATATGATAGGCATCCAGGATGGGTATTATAAAAACTTTCATATAGAGTGCATTGAATATTATGAGAAGTTTGATACTTGATAGTTGTTTTGAGATATAGAAGTGGTAATATTAGAGTCGTGCTAGTTGAGTAATTGTGGAATTGAGAAATACTTGTGTTGAAGTTGGCAAGTCCCATAGCATGCACGTATGGTAAACGTTGTGTGACAAATTTGAAGCATGAGGTGTTCTTTGATTGCTTTCCTTATGAGTGGCGGTCGGGGACGAGCGATGGTCTTCTCCTACCAATCTACCTCCCTAGGAGCATGCGTGTAGTGCTTGGTTTTGATGACTTGTAGATTTCTGCAATAAGTTTGTGAGTTATTTATGATTAATGTTGAGTCCATGGATTATACGCACTCTCACCCTTCCATCATTGCCCTCTTCGGTACCGTGCATTGCCCTTTCTCACCTCGAGAGTTGGTGTAAACTTCACCGGTGCATCCAAACCTCATGATATGATACACTCTATCACACATAAGCCTCCTTATATCTTCCTCAAAACAGCCACCATACCTACCTATTATGGCATCTCCAAGCCATTCCGAGATATATTGCCATGCAACTTTCCACCGTTCCGTTTATTATGACATGCTCCATATTGCTTTGCATGATCATGTAGTTGACATCGTATTTTTGGCAAAGCTACCTTCATAATTCTTTCATACATGTCACTCTTGATTGATTGCATATCCCGGTACACCACCAGAGGCATTCACATAGAGTCATATTTTGTTCTAAGTATCGAGTTGTAATTCTTGAGTTGTAAGTAAATAAAAGTGTGATGATTTTCATTATTAGAGCATTGTCCCATGTGAGGAAAGGATGATGGAGACTATGATTCCCCCACAAGCCGGGATGATATTCCGGACAAAAAAAAGAGGCCATAAAAAAGAAGAGAAGAAAGGCCCAAATAAAAAAAGAGAAAATAAGAAGAAGGGGAAAATGAGAGAAAAAGAGAGAAGGGGCAATGTTACTATCCTTTTTCCACACTTGTGCTTCAAAGTACCACCATGATCTTCATGATAGAGAGTCTCCCATTTTGTCACTTTCATATACTAGTGGGAATTTTTCATTATAGAACTTGGCTTGTATATTCCAATGATGGGCTTCCTCAAAATGCCCTAGGTCTTCGTGAGCAAACAAGTTGGATGCACACCCACTTAGTTTCTTTTGTTGAGCTTTCATATATTTATAGCTCTAGTGCATCCATTGCATGGCAATCCCTACTCCTTGCATTGACATCAATTGATGGGCATCTCCATAGCCTGTTGATTAGCCGCGTCAATGTGAGACTTTCTCTTTTTTTGTCTTCTCACACAACCTCCATCATCATATTCTATTCCACCCATTGTGCTATGTCCATGGCTCACGCTCATATATTGTGTGAAAGTTGAAAGAGTTTGAAAAGGCTAAGTATGAAACAATTGCTTGGCTTGTCATCGGGGTTGTGCATGATGGGAGCATTTTGTGCGACGAAAATGAAGCATGGCCAAACTATATGATTTTGTAGAGATAAGCTTTCTTTGGCTATGTTATTTTGATAAGACATAATTGCTTGGTTAGCATGCTTGAAGTATTATTATTTTATGTCAACATTAAACTTTTGTCTAGAATCATTTGGATCTAAACATTCATGCCGCAATAAAGAGAATTACATTGAAAATTATGTTAGGTAGCATTCCACATCAAAAATTCCGTTTTTATCATTTACCTACTCGAGGATGAGCAGGAATTAAGCTTGGGGATGCTTGATACGTCTCCATGATATTATATTATCTGTTTTAGATGTTTAATGGGATTTATTATGCACCTTTATATTATTTTTGGGACTAACCTATTAACAGAAGGCCCAATGCAAATTGTTGTTTTTTTTGCCTATTTCAGTGTTTCGCAGAAAAGGAATATCAAACGGAATCCAAGCGGAACGAAACCTTCGCGAGGATATTTTTTTGGAACAAACGCAATCCAGGAGACTTGGAGTGGAGGTCAAGGAAGCAACGAGGTGGCCACGAGGTAGGGCAGCAGGCGTGCCCCCCAACCCCGTGGGCCCCTCGCAGCTCCACCGAGCTACTTCTTTCACCTATATATACTCTTATACCCTAAAAACATCCAGGAGAGCCACAAAACCACTTTTCCACCGCCGCAACCTTCTGTACCCGTGAGATCCCATCTGGGGACCTTTTCCGGTGATCTGCCAGAGGGGGATTCGATCACGTAGGGCTTCTACATCAACACCATAGCCTCTCTGATGATGTGTGAGTAGTTTACCACAGACCTTTGGGTCCATAGTTATTAGCTAGATGGCTTCTTTTCTCTCTTTGGATCTCGATACAAAGTTCTCCTCGATGTTCTTGGAGATCTATTTGATGTAATTCTTTTTGCGGTGTGTTTGTCAAGATCCGGTGAATTGTGGGTTTATGATCAAGTTTATCTACGAACAATATTTGATTCTTGTCTGAAATCTTATATGCATGATTTGATATCTTTGCAAGTCTCTTCGAATTATCAGTTTGGTTTGGCCTACTAGATTGATCTTTCTTGCAATGGGAGAAGTGCTTAGCTTTGGGTTCAATCTTGTGGTGCTCGATCCTAGTGACAGAAAGGGAACCAACACGTATTGTATTGTTGCCATCGAGGATAAAAAGATGGGGTTTATATCATATTGCTTGAGTTCATCCCTCTACACCATGTCATCTTGCCTAATGCGTTACTCTGTTCTTATGAACTTAATACTCTAGATGCATGCTGGATAGCAGTCGATGTGTGGAGTAATCGTAGTAGATGCAGAATCGTTTCGGTCTACTTGACACGGACGTGATGCCTATGTTCATGATCATGCCTAGATATTCTCATAACTATGCGCTTTTCTATCAATTGCTCCGCAGTAATTTGTTCACCCACCATAATTTATGCTATCTTGAGAGAAGCCACTAGTGAAACGTATGCCCCCCGGGTCTACTTTACATCATATAAGTTTCTGATCTAAAAATCTAGTTTACTATTTATTTTGCAATCTTTACATTCCAATCTATACAACCAAAATACCAAAAATATTTATCTTATTATATTTATCGGATCTCACTTTTGCAAGTGGCCTGAAGGGAGTGACAACCCCTTTATCGCGTTGGTTGCGAGGTTCTTGTTTGTTTGTGCAGGTACTAGGCGACTTGCGTGTAGTCTCCTACTCGATTGATACCTTGGTTCTCAAAATGTGAGGGAAATACTTATGCTACTTTGCTGCATCACCCTTTCCTCTTCAAGGGAAAACCAACACATGCTCAAGAGGTAGCACGCGCCAGGCAGGGGATGAGAGTCCTGCAAACCCGATCTAGTAGTTAGCGCGTCATTTCCTCGATCACCATGGCTCCCAAGAAGAAGGGGATCATGGCGGTCGGTCCGTCTGGAGTCGTGTTGCCTATGGCGGTGCGGCGACTTCCAAGTCAACCCCACCGGCATCCATGTTGCGGTCCTCCCATGTCGTGTGCGACAAGCAGTGCCGCGACGTTGGTGACCCCGGACACCGCCGTGGGAAGAGCCACAACATCATTCTCGAGATGCACAAGGCCAACAAGCACTAATGAACCGCAAAAGGTTCCATATTCCTATTTTCTCTTCTTTCTTTTTTCTCAGAGCATAGAAGGTTCCCTCGCATACAAATTTGCCGTGGGGGATAGAAAGTGGGGATGCCAACTGGCGACGCTCGAGGTGGCATCTTGCGAAAAAGAATACATCAGCAAAAAAGCTAAGTCTCGAGACTTCGAGCAAATTTATTTTAATATCAGGTTATTTTCCTTGAATGGTCTCGGTTCTTGTATAGGAAAACCTTCACGCGAAGAAACCTTGTCGGGATTGGTTGCGCCCTTGCTCCGTTTCGAGTCCGCTCAACGGCTCAAGTGGCTGCACTAAGAACGGCAAGGTTCCTTGGCGGTGGCGGCACCCCCAGCAGGCTGCTAAGGATCCGTCCTCAAATTGCTCGCAACTAGGGTGCGCGCGCCGGTAAGCCTTTCCCAGTAACGTGTAGGGTGCGTACCATACAAAGGGGAATCATACGAGGAAGATAGCATGCATTCAATTCGAAAAATAGCAAGTTATATTACATTAATAGTTGCCGCAGTTCTAACTTAACTAGGATTGTTGTGGGTACAGATCCATGGCGGCAAGAGGGAGCGGAGCGCCTAGTCTTGGTGCTGGCCTTCCACCCTCTTGACGTTGTCAACCAGGCTGACGATGGGCGCGACAAGCTCTTCAAGCGCCCTACAGTCCACATCTGCCGGCAAGCTGTCTTGGTTGAGGTCGATGCCGGGGTTCCTGTACGCCACCTTTGGTGAGCACCTTGAGGAGGGCGCCCCGGCAAAGCTTCCTGGACTCATTGGCCAGGTGGGTCGCTTGGCCATCGTGGAGTATCTTCAAGGCATCAAGGACGGCCTCGAAGAACATGGTCACCCTGACACTCTCGGTTCTTCTCTCATCATGAGAGAACCTAAAGCTTGGCATGCCCAAGGTGGACAGCTGCGTGGTGAGCCTCTCCGCGACATCGACAAGGCGCTCGGTCCACATCCCCATGCCATTTATGAAGTCGTTATGGGTGGCAGCAGCGCTCTCGAGCAGCAGCTTCTCGTCCTTAAGATCTTTGGCGAGGGTCCTCTCATGAGCTCTGCTACCTTCAAGGGTCTCCCCCAGAGTGGACAGCTTCAGCTTCAGATCAGCAATGGAGTCGTTGGCCTTGGATAGCAGCTTGGTCTTGTCAGATATGGTAATTTGTAGCCCCGCCAAGGTGTCAATGGTTTTGTCCATGTCGCTCTTAAGCGTCGCGACCTCCTCCCTGTGCTTCTCCAGCTTCTCCACCATGCCGGCCAGCTCATTCTTAGCAGCCTCCGTGGCTTTAGCGGCATCGATAGCCTCCTTCATCTAGCCGACATGATCCAAGACCAGAGCATCGAGTGCATCCTTGCGTTTCTGCTCCAGTTCCTGGGTCCGCCGCGCAACGAGCTTCTCTATTTCTTCATCCTTGACACGAAGCGTGGCGGCAAGGTCCTCTTCCTGGGCATCAAGCAGGACACTGCGCCCCCTTAGCTCACTGTCCTCCTTGGCGGTTTGTGCAGCGGCCTCCTCCTGGGCCTTCTCGGTGTCTGATTGCTTCAGAAGAAGCTCATTCCAGCGCTGACCCAGCTGCTCCTGGCTGGTCTTCAAATCCTGCCCGGCCTCCATAAACTAAGCCTGCATCTGCTCGACGCGCTCGTGGAAGCCCTCCTCCGCCGAGTCAACGATCGCCGTCCGAGAGTCCAGCTTCTCCTTGCAGGCTCGGTGAAGCACCTGAAGCTTCTGGAAGTTGCTGCTCATGGCTTGGAGGAGCTGTCGCTGCTGGCGCCTGGCTCGTCAACAACCTAGAGCCCGACGGCAACTATGACCTCTTCATCAAAAACCTCCCGCTCGGCAGGCGCTCCGGTGCTTGCCATCCCCGGGATGGTGACAAACAGATCCTCGCCGATCTTCAGGTATCTGCTCAAGTTGGGGGCTTCGGAGGTGGATCGTTGGTCGTCGCCCACTGTCGCCCCGGCAGCCGTGGGCTCCGGGACCGCTGCAGCGCCAGGCGCTCCTGAGGCAGGGATGCCATGAGTACAGTCACCGGTCCCCTTGCTGGCCTCCCTGGTAGATCCCCTGGCGGCCTCTTCATGTGCCCCCTTGGCGGCCTCGTCGGCGGCAACCTTGTCGGCCTCAGCGGCGGCATCCTTGGCGATCTCCTCGATGATGCCATCGATATCCATCTAACCCACCGAGGAGAGATCTGAAAACCAAGGAGGAAAAAAGGATGAAACCAGGATCGGAGTTTGAAGCAAAAAGAAGTTACACCGGGGAACCGGTCAAAAAATACACTCACGCTGGGGGCTGAGTCGGGGGCTATGTCGTGGACTGGGGCCCGGGCTGATCGTGATCACCTCCGGCACGCTTGAGGTGCTTGCCGGGGGCTCATCGCCCGTCGAGGTCTTGGCCCTCTTCGCCATCCTCTCTGCCAATGTCTCTGTGTCCCTACAGAGGCAAGCCAAGACAAGATCAAGTCATGCGAAATAACCAAAACAGAGATTCAGGAAATGAAGAAGGTGGTGGAGCACTTACTTGTCCCCTTCTTCGTCCTCTTCCTCCTGCCTCCTCCTGTTCGGGATCATGGAAGAGAGGGCATAGTCGGCCTCTGGTATGGTGTTCGTTCAGAGAGGTGGAGACAGAGGCCTGGGTTGCTTGGTCACGGCGGAAGCAGCGGCCGCTGCTTCCTGTGCTGTCACGGTTGTGCGCCTCGTTTGGCGCACGAACTGTGCCTGGGCCTCTTGTCGATGTGCGTCCTTCCCGGCCGCTGTCGGTGTCAAAACCGGCAGATCTTGGGTAGGGGGTCCCGAACTGTGCATCTAGGCCGGATGGTAACAGGAGGCAAGGGACACGAAGTTTTACCCAGGTTCGGGCCCTCTTGATGGAGGTAAAACCCTACGTCCTGCTTGATTAATATTGATGATATGGGTAGTACAAGAGTAGATCTACCACGAGATCGGAGAGGCTAAACCCTAGAAGCTAGCCTATGGTATGATTGTTGTTCCGTATGTTGTCCTACGGACTAAAACCCTTCGGTTTATATAGACACCGGAGAGGGTTAGGGTTACACAAAGTCGGTTACAATGGTAGGAGATCTACATATCCGTATCGCCAAGCTTGCCTTCCACGCCAAGGAAAGTCCCTTCCGGACACGGGATGAAGTCTTCAATCTTGTATCTTCATAGTCCAGGAGTCCGGCTATCCGGACACCCCCTAATCCAGGACTCCCTCAGTAGCCCCTGAACCAGGCTTCAATGTCGACAAGTCCGGCGCGCAGATTGTCTTCGGCATTGCAAGGCGGGTTCCTCCTCCAAGCACTTCATAGAAGATTTTGAACACAAAGATACTGTCCGGCTCTGCAAAATAAGTTTCCACATATTGCCATAGAGAGAATAATATTTACACAAATCTAATCTGCTGACGTATTCCGTAGCGTGACATCACACCACGGCCAAGCCTTTATTCGAATCGTTTTATTGTCCCACCTCAGCGTGTCATGCGAGGCAGTTTCCTTGGCACGTCTTGTTAAAGCAGAGATCGTGTCCCCTTATTCCGGGAGTCTCATTAATACGGGCGTGGGTAACCCAACCACTTCTAGGACTCCTAGACTATAAGCAAGTCCGAACGGCCATCCAGAGGACACTTGATATTCACCCTCTTTATAAAGGTACAAGGCTTTTACTCTTTTCCCTCCCGTGCTCAATCGAATCCTTCCCCCACCTCAAGCTCAAACACCCAAAGTTCAGGTCAGGTGCTCCAAACCTTCAATCATGTCCGGATCTAGCCTTCAAGGCCGATGGGTGCCTTCCTCCGTCACAGAAGAAGACATCAAAAAGTTGAGGGAGGCCAGATATCTGACTGCCGAGGTTTTGCATCGGCTGCCTGGCCGAGGGCAGGCCGTCCCCTCCCCCGAACCCAACGAGAATGTCGTATTCGTCTCCCACTTCCTCCGAGGTCTAGGCCTTGCTCTGGATCCTTTCGTCAGGGGTTTGATGTTTTATTACGGGCTAGAATTCCATGATCTAGCTCCGGACTCCTTTCTTCATATCACGACATTTATTGTCGTGTGTGAGGCCTTCCTCCGGGTTACCCCTCACTTTGGCCTGTGGCTCAAGACCTTTGAAGTAAAGCTGAAGATGATCGAGGGGCAACATGCAGCGTGTGGAGGTGCCTCAATACGCAATATGACGGGAGCTCCATGGCCCAAAGGTTCCATTCCAGAGGTGTCTGAATTGTGGCAACAGGAGTGGTTCTACATCACGGCTCCTAGAAGTGCCAAGTGGGCGGCCGCCCTTGTTTTCCGCTCGGGCCCTCCACCACGGCTGATGTCATGGATCAGCAGAGGTCTGAGCTGGGGTCCAGCCAAGGACGTGCCTATGCTGCAAAGCCGCATTCGAGATCTCTTCAATGGAGATTTTAGTTTGGTTGCGGTAATACAAGTTATGTTGGTTCGTCAAGTCCAGCCTTGCAAACGCCAGCCCCTTCGCTTGTGGGAGTTCAATCCCGAGGGACCGCGTGTCATTCAAAATTTCCTCGGCCTGACGCACAAGGAGATGTACAAGTCATTCTTCGGACCTTAGGTAGAGTGTCCGGAAATTACCGAGGACATGGGCCTGAGCAGTAACCGCGTCGCCGAACAGGTAAGGAATCTTCCGGCCGAACATACTATCTCTCACTTGTTACGAAGTTATTTCTGAGAGTTTGCTTTTTGACCAGGACTGGCTAACAAAGGCGAACTTGATTCGGTGTTCGGCCCCCTCCCTAAGGGTTTGGAGAATCTGGTATTGGAAAAGATGCTCTAGGTCGCACCTTGCCCGGAGCCCTTGAAGGAAGATACCGGGCAGGATAATACGGGCGGACGCGGGCCCCCAACGCTGCCCATTCTAACCGAGGGAGCGAGCGTCTCCATGAAGGAAGACGACCGGAGGAGGAAAAGGACTGCGCCCGGGGATTCGAAAGCCGAAGCTTCCAAATGGGAGAAGAAGTCTCCCACAGAGGGTCCTACCTTGGGGGGGGGTGCTTTTGCCGCACAAAGTCCGTGGGGGGATCAATTCTCCAGCGAGTCATAAGTGACCCGAAATACTTCAATAGTACAGGTATGCCATCTTTTTCTTCTGAGAAAATAACCACCGCATATATCTTTGCAGTTCGGGCCTTAGCCCCTCTCAAATGAGCTCGTCTTCGGGGGATCTTCTTCCAGAGATGACGGAGAGCGAAATGCCTCCTCCGGACTCCTCCGCTCCGGAAGCGGGCGACCCCGAAGTGTCGTCGCGGAGGGCCTCTCCGAGTCCAGTGAGGCCAGAAGATAATCCCATTGACCCCCGAAGCTCCCAGTGTCCGGCTCCCGAAGAGAGCAGACAAAAGAGTCCGACACCGTCTGGTGTGCGATCGGATGTTCTGAGGGAGTTGGTGGGGCGAGCGGCCATCTCAGATGAACACCGTGTGCTGATGAATACGGTGATGGAGAGAATCTTGTCCGCCAAAAGCGGATTGCATGAAGCTTTTATGAGTCTACTGACAGGCTTTGAGGTACGTAAAATAATGTATGATAGTCCTGCACATGCTGGGTGTGCCCTGTGTAGATAGTAGCCCCTAAGACTGGTTGTCGTCGGAAACGACGACGAACAGAGGATCATATTCCCAGGTAGTAACCATACTGCCTTTATGTGCAGGTGATGGAAGCTCCGGTGGCTAACCGGACTAGAGAGTTTGCCCATTTAAAACGGCAGTTGGATGCGGCAGACGCCGACATCGAGCTTGTTAACAAAAGGCTTGACGAGGCACATGGTAAGTGTCATTATCTAGTAAACGCCACATAGTAAGAGCAGCATGATGCCAGTATCTTTAATATGTTGTGACTGCAGATGGAGTTGCCACTGTTGAAGCCTTGTGGGCAGAACTTGC
Organism: Triticum urartu; assembly: GCF_003073215.2. NCBI lineage: Eukaryota > Viridiplantae > Streptophyta > Magnoliopsida > Poales > Poaceae > Triticum > Triticum urartu. The sequence goes on from NC_053022.1 coordinate 286,852,188, forward strand.
CCGAGCCAAGGAACAAGTGAGGTTTGGTAATGCGGCTGCTTTGAAGGCGGCCGAAGAGTTGAAAGCCGAGAAGGCCACGCATGGCGAGAGCCGGGATAAGATGGCCAAGATGGCCATAGAATTAAAAGCCGCCGCCGACCGTTGCCGGGTTCTTGAAAAGGAAAACCTGGCGAAGGCATCAGACCTTGAGAAGGCTGCTACGACGAGGAAAGACATCCGCTCTGCTATGAGGGCGAAGAAGGAGGAGCTGCGGGAAGTCGGGGATATTGTAGCTGGGAAATCCTTTATGTTGCGGAGGAAGTTCGGAGATCCACAGTATGCCACTCTGGATCGGCTGTGGAGTTCGGAGAATGTGTATATGGATTTGGCGGCGAGCGCTGCCGATGCGGCCAAGTACTTCCAGGGTCAGACGGACCGTGAAGTAGACCAGCTGTTTTGGAGATAATTCCATTCTCCCGAGCGTCCGCTTTCATTGACTGACCAATTAGCTGAATGGGCCGAACTGAATAGGTTGTCCGGACTTGCCATGAGGTCTGTTGTGGATCAGCTATGGCTGGAAAGGCCAAAGCCGAATAGCTATTTCAGCTTGGTGCAGCAGTTCCTTGACGTGGTGCCGCGCATTAATGCGATGAAGAGGTCGGCGTGCATAGAGGACTCACGGATGGCCTTTGCCCGTGTTAAAGCATACTGGGCGGAGATGGATGCTACCACTGTTGCAGCGCGGGATTCGGCCATAGGCCGAAGGGCTGCTGGGCACTACTTTGAAGAAGTTCTTGAGGGTGCTCGTTTGATAGAGACCCAGTGCTCAAAAAATATTATGTTTGAGTGATATGTAATCTCATTGTAAGCGAAATGCTTTTATAAATTTTCATAAGGCTATTTTTATACTTTTGCCTGAAAGTAATATGATGCCTCCTGGGCGGCCGTTTATGTATACATGTGTATAACCTGAAAGATTGCAGCCGTCGGCTTCGACCCCCACGCATATAATGCGGAGGTGCTCGCAAAAAACACGTGTTCACACTTAACCCAATGTCTTGGTCCTATTAAGGAGGTGATAGCGGAGTGAGCGAGGCAACCGAACTATAATGCTTTAACACTTTCACTTAGCCATAGGAGTTTGACAGTGGGGCTACTAGATAGCCCCTGGTGGCTCCGCACTCTCCCGATCCCGGGGTGCGTACATGCCTGGCCGGGAAACGGCCCTTCGTTAAGGCGGAGGAATTCTATCATTCTAATAGGTCATCGAGTGGTTGACCAGTCTCATGCTATATCATGACAGTCAGTTTTTGGCTTTCTCTACTGAGGTGCTCGTCCGGATGAACCAGGGCACAATCGCAGTAGTTCTCCTGGTGCTACCTTAGCCGGTAAAGCGGAACGTAAGGCACCAAAACACAGGAGCCGGGCAAACCCAACATTTGACCAAAGACAATGATTCGGAGCTGATGCATATAGGGCCAAACTCGCGACGCCGAACACTCCCTAAGGTGTTCGGTCTTTGTGGTATAAACCGGGCCTAAATAATGGCCTTTGTAAGAAGCCCCTTGTGTCCAGGTACGTGCATTGTTCTGGCGTGGCCACATGCCAAGACACTAGCATCCTTCTCAATGGTGGATATGTATCAACAAGAGACAGTAAAAAAGGTTTACGCAGGGTCTTAATCTAAAAAGAATCCTTGGAGCGGGTCCCTGCTGCACGTTTGCGCCTGTGTCTCCGTTGTGCCGTATCCTAGACGGGTGTAGCACGATGATCGTCTGTAAAAGAGAGGAATTTAGGTGAAAAAGTTGTCGTGCCAAAAGATAGTTTTTAAAGAAACCATGTATAATTCAAGATGAGAGGAAATTGCCACTTGTCTACGCGCGTTGAGCCCCTTGTTTTGGAAAATAGGGGTGTGACCATTTATTCGGTATAAATAGCGGCGTCGGACTTGATTAGTTGTGTCTGAGGTATTGACGACCTATTGGATGCTTTCGCTGGTCCGGGCACCTTTAGTGTGCGGCTGCCAAGGCAGCCGCACTCTCTTCGGCGTGCAGAGATCGCTTGATATTTCCTTTCACTGAAATGATGCCACGTGGACCGGGCATCTTGAGTGTGAGGGAGGCGTAGTGTGGTATTGCATTAAAGCGAGCGAAAGCTTCGCGTCCAAGCAGTGCTTGATAGCCACTTTGGAACGGAGCGATGTGGAAGGTTAAATGCTCGCGACGGAAGTTATCGGGGGAGCCGAATATAACTTGTAGTAGGAGGGAGCCCGTACAACGAGCCCCTAGGCCTGGCATTACTCCTTTAAAGGTAGTACTGCTATGGCGAATTTTTGTTGGGTCTAACCCCATCCCGCGGATTGTATCCTGATATATTAGGTTTAGACTGCTGCCACCGTCCATCAAGACTCGTGTGAAGTGATATCCGCCAATTACTAGGTCTAATACCAGGGCAGCCCATCCTGCGTGTCAGATACTTGCTGAGTAATCGCGATGGTCGAAAGTGATCGGTTGAGACGACCAGTGGCAGGACTTCGCGGTGACAGGCACTTGGGTATATTTTCCTAGGAGTGCCGTGTTGTTTTTTCCCTTGATCACGTGTAACACGTTTACTGTTTTGACTTCTGGTGGAAATTTCTTTTGTTCCCCAGTGTCTTTCTTGGGAGGCTCGTCGTCGTCTTCACTTGGTGTATCCTCCCCCTTGTGTACGGCGTTGAGCTTGCCGGACTGCTTGAAGACCCAACATTCTCTATGGGTATGATTAGCTGGTTTACCAGGGGTACTATGGATCTGACATACTTGGTCCAGAATTTTGTTGAGGCTGGACAGTTCATCCCTGGTGCCTTTAGAGGGCGGCTTTTGCTGACCTGGCCGAGAGCTTTTGAATCCGGCATTTACTGCCGTGCCCTTCGTGTTGTCTTCTTTATTCCGGCGTTTGTTATTGCTGTTGCACCGTGATTTCCCGTTTCCATCTCTAACTTCAGATGTACTGGGGTCGCTAGTGCTGCATCTGGCTAGCCAGCTGTCCTCACCCGCACAAAAGCGGGTCATGAGGCTTGTTAATGCGGACATCGTTCTCGGCTTGTTTTGGCCGAGGTGTCTGGCGAGCCATTCGTCACGGACGCTATGCTTAAAAGCTGCCAAGGCTTCGGCGTCTGGACAGTCGACAATCTGGTTCTTTTTAGTAAGAAACCTGTTCCAAAGCTTTCGGGCTGACTCTCCGGGCTATTGAGTTATATGACTCAAATCGTCCGCATCCGGAGGTCGGACATAAGTCCCTTGAAAATTTGCCCGAAAGGCGTCTTCGAGCTCTTCCCAACTTCCAATGGAGCTTTCGGGGAGGCCTTTAAGCCAGTGACGAGCTGGCCCTTTGAGCTTGAGGGGTAAGTACTTGATGGCGTGAAGATTATCTCCTCGAGCCATATGGATATGAAGGATGTAGTCCTCAATCCAAACCCCAGGGTCTGTTGTTCCGTCGTATGTCTCTATGTTTATGGGTTTGAATCCCTCTGGAAATTCATGGTCCAGCACCTCATCGGTGAAACATAAGGGGTGTGCGGCACCCCTGTAGTTGGGTGTACCGCGTTGTTCGGATGTTTGTGGTGTTGCATTGTATGCTGGGGCGCGCTTGCGTGGTCCATAGATGGATCTTGCTGCGCCGTCCTTTGGGTGCGAGCCCTTGCATGGGTCGCGTGTTGTATTGTGAGTGGCGTTGTATGCCGCTCTGTGTTGGTAGAGGGGTCGTTTATCCGGCCAGGTGGCTACTTTGATATTTGGTTGTGGGGGGTCTAAGGCCTCCTCATCGAATTCAGGTAGCAGCTTCCGCTTTGGGTAGCTCTTGGAGGGGCGATTGTCACCGTACCTCGCTGCTGTGTTGAGTATTTTACTCCATCTGATTTGGAGTGTGTCTTGCGCATCCTTGAGCCTTTGCTTCTGCTTTTTAAGACTCCTCGCGGTGGCAACAAGCCTTTTACGGGCATTCTGCTGCTCCGGGTGCCTGTCCGGCGTTATGTCGTCCGGACCATTATCCTTGATAGAATTTGTTTGTTCGGTTTGATTATATGGATTGCCGCTGTCCGGCAGCGGTTCGCCCTGCTCCAGCACTGGGTCTGTGTGATTGTTATTTCTGTCGAGGCGGGATTTGGGGTGGCGCTTGCGTCGCCGCTTTGACTGCTTCTCGAGGGAACAAGCCTTCGGTGCGTCCTTCCGCTCCTCGTCGTCATCTTTTGGTGCGTCCACCATGTATACGTCATATGACGAGGTGGCTTTCCAGGGCCCAGTAGGCGCTGGTTCTTCATCGTCTCCTTCATCGGCGTCCATACCGTCGATGTATTCAGAGTCGAAGTCGAGCATGTCGGTTAAATCGTCGACAGTGGCTACAAAGTGGGTGGTGGGTGGGCTTTGAATTTCTTCATCGTCCATATCCCAACCTTGCTGACCGTAGTCTGGCCAGGGCTCTCCTGATAAAGGGAGAGACTTTAGTGTCTTCAGAATATCGCCGAAAGGCGAGTGCTGAAATATGTCCGTGGCAGTAAACTCCATGATCGGCGCCCAATCGGATTCGATCGGCAGGGCCGCGGAGGGTTCGGAGTCCAGAGAGGAGTCCGGCTCCTTGGGGTCACGAGTCTCGTGGAGTGCGGGGCTGGTGTTCGGCTCGATCGCCGTCTGGATCGCAGCCCCCGAGGCGGCGTCCAACCACCCATCCTCGATTGGCGCAGTTGGCTCCGAATTAAGGGTCGAAGCCGATGCGGGTGCGGCCTCCAGGGCACTGTTCGGCGGCAGAGCTAGATCATGCTCGTCGTGACAGTGCGACGCGCATGGCAGTGGCTCGAATCCGTCGAGGATCAAGTCCCCGCGGATGTCAGCCGTGTAGTTTAAACTTCCAAATCTGACCTGACGGCCAGGGGCATAGCTTTCGATCTGCTCCAGATGGCCAAGTGAATTGGCCCGCAGTGCGAAGCCGCCGAAGACGAAGGTCTGTCCGGGGAGGAAGGCCTCACCCTGGACTGCATCGCTATTGATGATCCTAGGAGCCATCAAGCCTAACGGGGACGACACAGAGGAACTCTCAATGAAAGCACCAATGTCGGTGTCAAAACCGGCGGATCTCGGGTAGGGGCTCCCGAACTGTGCGTCTAGGCCGGATGGTAACAGGAGGCAAGGGACACGAAGTTTTACCCAGGTTCGGGCCCTCTTGATGGAGGTAAAGCCCTACGTCCTGCTTGATTAATATTGATGATATGGGTAGTACAAGAGTAGATCTACCACGAGATCGGAGAGGCTAAACCCTAGAAGCTAGCCTATGGTATGATTGTTGTTCTGTATGTTGTCCTACGGACTAAAACCCTACGGTTTATATAGACACCGGAGAGGGTTAGGGTTACACAAAGTCGGTTACAATGGTAGGAGATCTACATATCTGTATTGCCAAGCTTGCCTTCCACGCCAAGGAAAGTCCCTTCCGGACACGGGACGAAGTCTTCAATCTTGTATCTTCATAGTCCAGGAGTCCGGCTGAAGGTATAGTCCGGCCATCCGGACACCCCCTAATCCAGGACTCCCTCAGCCGCCCTCTTGGTGGGGACCTCTTCGGGCGAGGAGGCTCGCCGCACTGGCTCGCTGGAGCCAATTCACCGGAGGACACGCTTCCTCCCCCTGGATTGGGGGCTCCTATTCGTCCACATGGTCGACCGCCTCTTTGGCCGCCTCCTCGGCAGAAGGGCCCCCGGTGGTGGTGCCGCTGTGCTCCCCGGCGGTCTCCGCCTGCTCAACAAAATCTTCTTCGGCCCCGGCCTCGCTTTCCCAAAAGTCGACGCTGCTGGCCGCCGTGGCAAGAGCTGCCTCTTCCGCCATGCTGGCGATGTACGCCACCTCAGCGTCGGTGGTGTCGCAGATGAGTTGCGTTTCCTCGTAGAAGGGCCGCTCCGACAAGCCGTCGAAGAACTCTTGCACCCGCACTCCATCTGGCTCGACCCAGCCCTGGTCAAGGCTGTGAGCGTTGAACTCCGGGATCATAGCAATGATGGAGGACCGGGCGGAGTTGTTGCACAGGGGGACCACGGCCGCCGGCAACTTGAACAGCTTGTCGGCGTCCTCTGCCTTGCCGGCCTTGCTGGGCTTGTCGACCTTGAGTTGGAACAGCTTTGAGCAAAGGGACACGTGCTGCATCACTGTAAAGTTGCGATTCAGGCCAGGGCACAACCTCATAATATCCGCCGCATTCTGAAAATCCCAAGTCGGCCTCCCTTTGTTATGCAGAGGGGCGATACGGCGGTGGAGGAAATCGGCCCCGATCATCTCTCCAGAGTAAGCCCGGCAGCCTTGAGTGGTGGATTCTGTTGGTGGCACCTGTGAGCATCTTGTCCTGTGGGTCGAGGTTGCCCCAGTTGCTGCGATGGGCCACTTGCACTTGCCGGGGTGTGCAAAATGGATGCGGCTCTTCTTCCACAGTCCAACACTACCTGTGCCGCCACTCATCCCACTTCTCCTTCTGGGTCCCATTTGGATACGCCCCCTTGCAGCAAGCCCTCGGGATCCAGGTGATTCAGATGGACAGCGCCCCTCCTGGCTAGATGTGGGGGATGAAATAGTGGCAGAAGAGCGCCGTGTTGGGGACCACCCCGGTGAAATTTTCACAAAGGTGGACAAAGATGGCCATACACGCCACTGCGTTCGGCGTGAAATCCAAAATATGGAAGCCGAAGGTATACATGATGTCGATGAAGAAATCCGAGAATGGGGGGCAGAGCCCGCAGTAGAGATAATCAACAAAAAAGGGGAATTTATTTGGACTTGGCGCGCCGTTGGGTCCAGGGATGACGCGGGTGGCGGGATACCCCGTCGTCTCCCTCCCCCACATGAACTGGTACTGATCCTTGAGCGCGCACATCGATCCCAGGAGTGAAGACGACATGCTCCTTCCGCATCATCACCAGCTCACCCTCCGGCACCTCACCCCTCGCTCGCCTTGAGCGCTCCCTTGTTTTAGAGTGCCATAGCAGCTGACGGAGGGCGAGGGGACTGAAAGTGGTGAGGACGTGGCGGCGATGAGTAGAGAAGGAGGCTCTGGATTGGGCTCGAGGAAGAAGAAGGGGATGGTGGTTTCCTAGATTGGAAAGGGCGAGAGGGGTAAATGAGCAGCGCCCCTGCGGATTCCTCTTTTTATGGGGAAGGCGCGGGGCTGCCTCTTTACTGTTCGATGTGAAGGCATTGGCGCAAGCACAAGCGTGCTGCAACCTTTCCACGCATGACCCCCACACTGCACACTCAATACAGATCATGGGGAAGCACAGCAGACGAGAAGATTATAGTAGTTATACCCTGCTACGCATGCCCGTGCATTGTTTGGGCCTGGCCCAACGACGCTCCACACTCGTGCATGGCCCAGGTCCAGGGGCTCCTGTCGGTGCACTAAAGTTTGGGCCCTTTAGCACCCCATACTTGTGCACGGGCAGTCATAGCCCCACGCGCGGCGAGGCATGAAGAACGCGATCGAGGATAAAAACGAGATACAAGGCGAAGATAAGTGGCCAATCCAGAGAACAGAGGACGAGCTGGACCCCCGGCAAGATCCTTGTCGGGACAACTTGCGCCACCCCCGGCAAGATCCTTGACGGGACAGCTTGCGCCACGCCGGCACGATCCTTGCCGGGACGGCTTGCAGGGCACTAACAAGAGCACCACCCTTGTGATTGAGAGCTCTAACGCCATCGACAATGTTAAGACCAAGACCCAGGGGTGCGCACGTAGAGGCGTGCAGATCTTTGTGGAGGCCAGAAGACGAGGTACCTAGCAAGATCCTTGCTGGAGACTTCTGCGAGGCCCTGACAAGATCCTAACCAGGGACGTCGACAAGACCACGGCAAGACTTCGCCACCCCGTCACCACTCCAGCGCAGTGGCCGCCCAGCCAGCCAAGCAAGCGCCTGCATGGTGGCATGCAGATCTTCGTGAAGATCCTGCCACCTCTCCAGCGCGGCAGCTGGCCAACCAACTTGGCACTGCATGCCTCGCCGGCATGGACGCATGTCAAGACAGAGCGGGGTGGCGGCGGACGGGACGGGTTCTACTCCCGCCTCCGATAAAGCTGAGGGGCACGTAAGCAACGCATTTAATGTGTTTTGTCCTAAGACGCTGGTGATAAACATAGGCACTATAGCTACTTTACACCTCCTATGTGCCACTTTGACAACCCCTTGGACATATAAAAGGAGGCCCATGGCGTACTGGAGGAGGATTCAGACTTTTGAACCTCTTGACCCAACTTGCATGCATAGCGGGGAGCCGAAGCTCAAGAATACAAGAAATATACTCTCCTCAGTGATCCGAACCTGGGTAAAAATCCGTCGTGTTGACCGTTAGATCCGCTCTTTGTACCACGCCTCTTTCCTGCCAAACCGTAGAAGGGACCCATGTGGTCCCGTAGGTGTCGTGAGCATCGACAGAAGCGCTCTTGGTAAGTGGAAATTGGTAAGGAAAAATTATTACTACATGCCGAAATTTATTGTTACTTGTTACTATGGAAAACAATCCTTTAAGGGGTTTGTTCGGGGTATCTTCACCTCGACCAGAACCAAAATTAGTCACCCCTCAACCTACTACACCTACTAAAAATATTGAATATGAAAGTCCTTCGGGTATGATAGAAGAACTGCTAGCTAATCCTTATGCAGGAGATGGAACCGAACATCCTGATATGCACTTGATATATGTGGAAGAAATTTGTGGATTCCTTAAGCTTGCAGGTTTATCCAGAGATGAAGTTAAGAAGAAGGGTTTACCTTTATCTATTAAGGGAAAGGCATTGGTATGGTATACGCTATGCGATGATATTGGATCTTGGAATTGGAGTTTCACCAAAAAATCCTATGCATCTAGTTCATCGTGATCGGAATTATATATATAGTTTTTGGCCTCGTGAAGGAGAAAGTATCGCTCTATCTTGGGGGAGGCTTAATTCAATGTTATATTCATGCCCCAATCATGAGCTCTTGAAGGAAATTATCATTCAGAATTTTTATGCTCAACTTTCTCATGATGATTGATTACCCACAAGTATAGGGGATCTATCGTAGTCCTTTCGATAAGTAAAAGTGTTAAACCCAACGAGGAGCAGAAGGAAATGACAAGCGGTTTTCAGTAAGGTATTCTCTGCAAGCACTGAAATTATTGGTAACAGATAGTTTTGTGATAAGGTAATTCATAACGGGTAGCAAGTAATAAAAGTAAACAAGGTGCAGCAAGGTGGCTCAATCCTTTTTGTAGCAAAGGACAAGCCTGGACAAACTCTTATATAAAGGAAAGCGCTCCCGAGGACACATGGGAATTATCGTCAAGTTAGTTTTCATCATGCTCATATGATTCACAATTGTTACTTTGATAATTTGATTTGTGAGTGGACCTGTGCTTGGGTACTGCCCTTCCTTGGACAAGTATCCCACTTACGATTAACCCCCTTCGCAAGCATCCGCAACTACGAAAGAAGAATTAAGGTAAACCTAACCATAGCATGAAACATGTGGATCCTAATTAGCCCCTTACGAAGCAACACATAAACTAGGGTTTAAGCTTCTGTCACTCTAGCAACCCATCATCTACTTATTACTTCCCAATGCCTTCCCCTAGGCCCAAACAATTGTGAAGTGTCATGTAGTCGATGCTCACGTAACAACACTAGAGGAAAGACGACATACATCTCATCAAAATATGGAACGAATACCAAATTTACATGACTACTTATAGCAAGACTTCTCCCATGTCCTCAGGAACAAACGTAACTACTCACAAATCATATTCATGTTCATAATCAGAGGGGTATTAATATGCATAAAGAATCTAAACATATAATCTTCCACCGAATAAACCAACTAGCATCAACTACAAGGAGTAATCAACACTACTAGCAACCCACATGTACCAATCTGAGTTTTGAGATAAAGATCGGATACAAGAGATGAACTAGGTTTTGAGAGGAGATGGTGCTGGTGAAGATGTTGATGGAGATTGACCCCCTCCCGATGAGAGGATCGATAGTGATGACGATGGTGATGATTTCCCCCTCCCGTAGGGATGTTTCCCTCGACAGAACAGCTCTGTCGGAGCCCTAGATTGGTTCCACCAAGGTTCCGCCTCGAGGCGGCGGCGCTTCGTCCCGAAAGCTTCCTTATTAGTTTTTCCAGGGCGAAAGACACCTCATACCAGAAGATGGGCATCGGGGGCCTGCCAGGTGGCCCACGAGGCAGGGGGCGCGCCCAGGGGGTTAGGGCGTGCCCCCCACCCTCGTGGACGGTGGCTGGCTCCCCTCTGGTGCTTTCTTCGCCCAATATTTTTAATATATTCCAAAACTGACTTTCGTGGAGTTTCAGGACTTTTGGAGTTGTGTAGAATAGGTCTCTAATATTTGCTCCTTTTCCAGCCCAGAATTCCAGCTGCCGGCATTCTCCCTCTTCATGTAAACCTTGTAAAATAAGAGAGAAAAGGTATAAGTATTGTGACATAATTTGTAATAACAGCCCATAATGCAATAAATATCGATATAGAAGCATGATGCAAAATGGACGTATCAACTCCCCCAAGCTTAGACCTCCACTACAAAAAAATACACTTCCGTGATGATACGTGTTTGTCACAGTAGGTCGCTTTTTTTGTCCTGCATGTACATCCATGACAAATTTATGACAGAATCAAGATAGTCATACATGTGCTGTCGTAGAAGTGTCCCAGGACATTACCAAAATTATCATCACGGAAGTGTCCACTTCCATGATGATAAATCGCGCGTCACAGAAGTGCTTTCGTCAAGGGTGACCGACACGTGGCATCCACCGTAACGGAACGTCGTTAAGCTATCGGGTCAGGTTTTGGATCCGATAACCCGTTAACAGCCCTGGCCAATGGGGATTTTCCACGTGTAAAATCATCATTGGCTAGAGGAAACACGTGTCGGCTCATCGTTGGGACAGATGTCATCCACTCACTGGACAGAAAGCGCCTATGATACGTCGACACATGGCACGGCCCAACAAGTTTAAATGGGCCGGCCCAACTAAAGGCCCACAAGATTTCGCGGGCCATAATGGGCCGACCCAGCTAAAGGCCCATGAGATTTTGCGGACCATAATGGGCTAGCCCAGCTAAAGGCCCACAAGATTTTGCGGGCCATAATGGGCCGACCTAGGTAAAGGCCCACAAGATTTTCATGTGCCATAATAGGCCGGCCCAGGTAAAGGCCCACGGTGACTCTAGCCCATAATGAACAGTAATTTTCTTTATACCCGTTAACGGCCCGTGACTTACATGGGCCGTTTCCAGCCCGTGTTAGCTTTCGGCCTATTGACGGCCCATACGTTCTTGGGCTCCTTTTCGGCCCTCGATTACTTCCGGCCCATTACTGGCCTGTTCCCCTAATGGGCCAAATTCGGCCCATGGCAAGAGTCGGCCCGTTACTGGCCTATTACCCTAATGGGCCAAATTCGGCCCATGGCAAGAGTCGGCCCTACTGGCCTGTTACCCTAATGGGCCAAATTCGGCCCATGGCAAGAGTCGGCCCGTTTCTGGCCTGTTAACCTGTTGCGCCGTTTCCAGCCTGTCCTATATTCTGGCCCATTAACGACCCGTTATGCCTGTGACAGAATTAAGCCTTTGCTGTCCTACAGCCTGTTAACGACCTGTTACCGTGCTGGGCCGATACCAATTACACCCGATTATGGCCCATGTAGACCCATTTATCCGACGGCCCGAGGCCCACTGATTACAGGCCCATTTATCGACGGCCCGTAGGAGACCCATGGATCCTACGACCCGTATATGGACCATGGTAGTTGCGGCCACTAGTAAACCAGGGGAAAAGAAGACTAGGAAATAAATAAGGCCGAAACTAACGCTAGGCTATTAAGGCGATTGCACAGATTACATCCACTCGGCATCAAAGATCGCCACCAGTGCAAATATAGGGAACACCCTACACTATACAAAAATGTCTTGCTGTTTTCTTCAGGCGGTGGCTGCACGTTAAGAATAAATTTTGTATCACACCAAAACAAATTACAACTATATAACAAAAGGATGGTCGGCATAAAACTTAACAGTCTAGCAGATAAATGCACCACCAGAAGTTCAGAAGCTCAGTTCATTTGACCTGACTGTTATGTTTTCATTCTGTATTGTCCGATGGAGCACCATAACCCTCGCCTTCATTTCCCCTAGGCTCCTGAACAACATAGCAAATGTCTGATAGTCTGGTTTCAAAACCATGCATATCTTGACAACATTGAGCAATGTTTCTCCTTGTTTCACAAAGGGTCTCTGTTAGGGAGTGGACTTGTGTCTGGAGCACAGATACAACATTGCTTTGAGCTTGCATATCTTGATCATGAGGCAGTTTGGACGATATTGCCTTAACAACCAACCCAGTATTACGCAGGAATGTGCTTTTGGCACTGTTAGTGGACAGGTACTGACCCACTGCAGCAAGAGCTGACATTGCGACTATATTTGCCTCGCCACCTTCAAAAGGTGGCGGTTCCACCATTTTTTCCATAGCTCACTGAAAAGTTGAGGTTTTACATTAGTAGTACCAGAACAGAAGATATTAAGGAGGCAGCTAAACCAAACAAAATAGCTTTGGTCTATATACAGAACTTATTCTGGTGAACCCATGTAAAATATTAGTTGTATTTTATTGCAAAGTACATAATAAAACCAGGTTCCAAACATATGACCATGTACCATCGCTAATGTATTGTCTATTTCTTCACATTGTATTGAGGGCTAAGGATAAAGAGACGAAGTTTATAATATGGTAAGCATAGTATGACGTCATTCATATCACAAAACAACTGAGAACAGACAAACATGCAATTGTAACGTTGTGTGGGAAAGTCCAGCACGGAACTAGATTACGGGTCAAGATCAAAGGAACATCACTCCTCTCTTTTAAACCTTGTAAGGTGCAATGATACGCTAAGACAATTGTGTATAAAATTGAAAAGAGTAATAGACATTGGCTACAAACCATGCAGTTCAAGGCACAAGTCAGAGTAAATAGTAGTTAAAAGGCATGAGGATTAAGGACTTACAACAACGACTTTTACTGGTGTAGTCATGCCCTTCTTCTTGCTGGTGTGACAGTCCTTGAAGATTTCCACTGCATTTGGTTCAGGTACTTTTTGGTCCTTGCGGGCTTTCCTCTGCATTTAGAACAAGTCAATATAGATCTGATAATATGGTACAACGAAAAGAGTGAAACAACAGCTAATTACAAGAGCCTCGCAGTGTGCAATATAGCTACGAGATCCTGTCGTACGGTTGGCCTTGTTCTTTGAACAATTCACCTACAAGAAGATATATTTGTGTGGCACATGCGTAAATAGGACTTCAACATGTGATCTGATGACATATATATAATGTACCTGATACTTTGGATCGGACCAGTGTTTAACAAGGCCTCTCCAGTCTTCATCAAATATATTTTCCATTGGAGATGTTTGGGCAAGTTCACTGTTAGCCTTGCCTTCAAAGTGAGTTTTCCTCAAGTTATACCGATACTATCACAGAGCAGACTTGAAAACATGGGTGCAAGCTTGTATGGTTGCATCATCTTGGCAATCCAACTTGAACCTCATCTGTTGAAAATTATGGGAGTCGCATTATCAGCAACCTAGAAAGTATTGGACAGAGCAAGACGATATTACTAGTTTCCAGACATAACCATACTTACAGATAAATGGTCGAGGAAGATGTTGAACTGGGTTTCGTTTTTGTCATTCCTGTACCGAATCCATGTTGGGAGGATACGTACATGACACCTAACAGCAACCGCTACCTCTGATACTAACTTGGCTGACTCTGTAGCATCACGTGGCCTTTTTAAACCTGCCTCATAACGGATCTCCATTCTTCCTCCTCTAGATTTAGTTAACCTATCGAGCATTATCCCTGATGTTTGTTTCCTCTTGCGCCTAGGTGCTAGTCCAACAACAAACATACGAAGTGTTAGTGCACATCAAACTGTGAGACTACATATAAAGAAGCATTCAACTGTAACTTGACTCCAGCAACTACCTTCTTGCTGTTGAAGCTCACAAGGTTCATCTGATATTGCCAACTCGTCTTGTGTCAAGAGTGCTTGGGAAGTAGTGTCAGGTGACAAGGGAGCTTGGGAACGTGTTGCTAGCTCAGTTGACGCACGAGTACGTCGTGCAGCTGGTAGTACTGTGGTAGGTGTTGCAAGAACTAGGGTTGTCTCTACTTGTTTGGTGGCAGCTATTTGTTTCTGTTTGTCTTTTTTGCATCTAGTGTAGCATGGGATGCCGTGTTTGTAGAATTTTCTGCCGTACTTTGACCTTCTATTGCACCATCAGTACCAGCAGAATCTGCAGGATTCATCCGCTTCTCATTCCCCGCCATTCCATGTTTCTTCCTCTTTCTCTGTGCCATGTTAAGTCAAGCCGACAAGAGAAACGAATAACAATTTAGTTCTTCCGAACAAATTGATGCGTGATGCAGACGAACTGAACTTTGATGTTAGACAACCACATGATAGGAGGATGTAATATGTATGAAAAATAGGACGGAAGAGATAACCAGAACTATGATGTGTAAACTAAGAAGAAGACATTTCACCAAATTAGAAGCAATGCAATGGAAGGTAGACACCATATGAAAGATGCTACAAATATCGCTCTGCCAAGTTAACAATGTCTCATCATAAATGGCATTTAAACAAATGTGAAGCAGTACAAGAAATAAATCATATGCAAGATGCAAACAACATCACACTACCATGTTAGAGGTCTCTCGTCATTAGTGCCATTGCATATTCACAGCATTGCATATTCACAATTTATGATGTGTAAACTAAGGAGAAGGCATTTTAACAAATTAGAAGCAATGAAAGCTAGACACCATATGAAAGATGCAACGAATATCACTCTACCATGTTAAAACTGTCTCGTCATAAATGCCATTTCAACAAATTAGTAATACAAGCTAGAAAAGAATGTGAGATGTAACCTATATCACACTCCAAAGTCAAACATGTCTTATGATAAGTGATTGTTGCAGGTTACACAATAGTAGTAATTTGATGTAAGAACATGGTGTGATAGACAGATATATTGTATGTTCTAGAAATAGGAACACATGTCTTATTCAAGTATAATGTGCAAATGGAATTCAACAAAATTAGAAGCAATACAAGCTAGACATCACACATAACATGCAACCACATATAACAGTGCCAAGTTAGAGGGAGCACCTGTGATGCTGCACTAGGGGAGACGTGCTCATCATAAACACAGCTTTGTTGAGTGTCTATGCATGTGTTGTCTTGGAAATCATCTTGGGGGTGTGGAGGAGTAGAAACTGTAGAGGCCCTCCGTTTGGAAGGAGCACCTTTATCCGCTGCCTTGCTAACTTCCTTCCGCTTTATTGATTTTGAATTGTCAAGTAAAACCGACAAGAAAAAGCAATAATATTCTCTCTTCAGAACTCATTCATGCATGATACTGACAATCACTACTTTGATGTAAGGCAAACACATGATACCAGGATGGAATATGTACGAAAAATAGGATGGCATGGCATGTTTACAACTGTTTGTGTAAACTAAGCAGAAACCATTCCAGCAAATAAGAAGCAATGCAAGCTAGACACCACATGAAAGATGCAACCAATATGACTCTGCCAAGTTAAAAGCATCCCATCATAAATGGAATTTCAACAAATTAGAAGCAGCGCATGCTATAAATCATATGAAAGATGCAACTAATATCGCACTGCATATACTAAAGGTGTCTCGTCATGTTGATTGATGCGGGATACAAAAAAACAATAGTTTTATGTAAGGACATGCTTAATAGACAGATGTACTATGTACTAAATACAGGAAGGCATGTCACATTAACAGGTATAATGTATAAGCTAAGCAGACTAGCACATGTAGTTTAACCAGATTGGAAGAATTACAATCTAGACACCATATGCAACATGCAACCACATATCATGCTGCCAAGTTAGAGCAAGCACCTGCGATGCTAGTGTAGGGGAAATGCTATAATCAACTACAAAGCTACGTTCACTATCTTCATCTAGCATTTCTGTTTCTTGAGAATCATGTCGGGAGGCTGACGCTGCATTCTTTAAATGAGGAGTAGTCCCCTTGCCTGCCTGCCTCGTCATAAGTGATTGGTGAGGCATACACAAGAACATTAGTTTGATGTAAGAATATGGTTAATACACAGATGTACTAGTATGTACCAAAAACAGAAAGGCATGTCATATTCAAAGGTATAATGTGTAAGCTAAGCAGATGCAATTTAACCAAATTGGAAGCAATACAAGCTAGACATCTGGCTGGAGTGGTAAGCATGATCATCTAGGACCTAAGAGCCTGGTGGGAGGCGGGCTGCTTCGCCACCATCGTAGCTTTTTAGTTGGCTTCCAGGTGATGCCTATCTTTGATGGGCTTGTCACTGGCTCGGCCAGTGCCCTGACTAGCTATTTGTCTTCTGGTGCTCACGGGATGGTGGTTCATGGAAAAAAATAACTTTCCTTATCTTACCGACTTCGGCCTTTCGAATACAAGCTAGACACCATATGGAACATGCAACCACATATGACACCGCGAAGTTAAAGCAAGCACCTAGGATGGTGGTTCATTGCGAGCGAGGTCATCAACTCCAGAGCTACGTTCCTCGTCTCCATCTGCTGACACTACACCCTTTAAAGCGTTGAAACGTGTCTTGCCTAGCCGCACACCAAACTGGAGCGACTTCTCTCTTTTATTTTTGGCTTCTCTCATGGCAGCAGAGTCTGAAATACCCTTGCATAAAAACACAACAGTGAGAGTAAGGGTGAAGTGTGTGCAGAACTAGTGCACTGTAAAAGTAGCAGATAGCAGGTGGTTGAAAAATAAATGACAGGAGACATATGATAGCTCTACAACATTGCATGGCAAACAAAATTAGATTCTACTCTGTATGATTTTGTAATATATCAGCACAGGAAATGCAGGTACTCCTCCAGCATACCACCACATGTGGTCATATCTAAGATAACAGTCGACTGAAAATAAATAGGTCAGTCGATTTTTTAATGAACCGTCCGATCTATAAGGAACGGGCAGATGACCTTCGTCTACCTCCCGCCAGTCACTGTTGACGATCTTTCTCGAACCGCCAACGACCACCGGCCTAGACCCCTGCCTCCGCCGCCCCGCCCTCCCATCGACCTCACACCACCGCCGTGCTTGGCAGCGCCCCCAGGCCATCCCTTTAATCTCGGCCGACCTCCAGATCCGACGTAATAGGCGTACTAGCGCCTGTTACGCCGGGGAATGCTTCCGTTAATTGGGAATCAAGTTACCAGAAATTGAAATTCAGGGGGGCGACGGACCTCTAGCTAAGGTGAAATAGTATATGAGGAGAAACCTTGTGCATCGCGAGTTACAAGGAACATCTAGTATCAAGAAGAAGCGGTCAACTAGTGTCTTCTATGGGATGAATACCGTGCAAGCATAGACGTAAAATTTGCATGAATAAGGGAAGAGGAGTACCTTTTTCGGTTGCCGGTGTGGTCACCTCAACAAGTCGCGCCGATTTTCTCCTTTTTACCGGGGAAACCGATGTTCTGGAGGGTGCAGGCTTGGACGAACCCATGGAAAAATTGTTGACTGTGTTGCCGTGGCCGTATGTCAGTGGAGGGGAAGCAGATCCGAGGCGGCGAAGGATGGCATAGCAGGAACAGCTCCGGTGCAGTGGATTGTGGCGAAGTTGGAGCGACAGCGGTGAGGCGCGGGACGGCGTGGTTGAACTGGCTCGGCCAACTACTTGCCGTGGAGGGCGTTGCGGTTGAGGTTGCGGTGGACGGCGACGTCGGGGTATCGGCTCCGGCGTGATGGAGGAGGGCGGCGGTTGATGGGTGGGATGGGGTGGCGGACGGAGGACGCCGGAGTTTCACGGCTGGTGGAGAGGTAGTTTTGGCGCCCACGGAGTACGAATGGGGAATCAGACGGGTGGGGGGGGGACCGTGTTTCGGTCTGGGACGCGCTTGTTTTTGGCTTTTTTGAACAGAAATGGGACACGCTTGTTTGAAATTTGGGGAAAGTACAAACTTTGCCCCCCTCTTAAATTTCGGACCTACTACGGGTCAGGGGTAGGATGGTAATCCCAGGTGTCCCAAATAGTGGGCGGGAGCGATTTCGGCCGCGTGCATGTGTGCTTAGGCGGCCATTGTGTATGAATGTTTTTCGGATGCAGTTGTGTGGCGTCTAGATGAAGCTACAAACCTACCCCGGTTTAGACCTTTGGACGTCGGGCCGGTAGGTTTCACGGGTCGGAGTTATTAGAAAAGTAATTTCCTTGTACTACCAAACATTGGTATCACATGGTTTTGGGTGAGTAGAGGCTCTTTTGGGGCTTCGTTCGAAATTTTGAAACACAAGCATTCACGTTTAGAGTACTCTTGAACTATGAGGATTGACCTAAATATACAATGTTATATTTGACCTTGTATGTTTGAAAACCTCATTAAATTATCCGCTTATTTTTGAAATTTTGACACTTGAAAATCCTATAACAACGATTATTTTGGAATGGAGGAGCTAAGTTTGAATCTATTTTGTACACGACTACATATGCTATTATGTACAAAATCAGAGCAAAGATTGGTGCCCCCATAATTTAGGTATGGTTTACAAATGCCATGATATCAAATTCAAATAATTGAATGGACTTCATGTTGAATTCGATTTTTTTAAACCACCTTAAGTTGAATTCAGATGTATGCTAGTTCATAGGTAGTAGCTATTTATAATGTCCATTGTGTAACTTTCGTATGTATAATGTGCTTTACACACACAACATGAACTATACTCATGTTTATATTCGATTGCTAAAGCGATGCATTGTCTGGAGTTCAAAATACTAACTATGTGGATCAATTGTGTCGAATAATAACATAGACATGCTCAAATTCGATAGAATCTAGATGTCTGATGGATGAATGACCGCTCCTTACGCGAATTGCAAATATCATGATCCCATCCTAATATTTGTATAAAATTTATATCTTTAATCAATGTGTAGAGCAGTCTTTTATGTGTAGTTTCACTCTCCATCGGTGGTCTCTCACACATGCTCACACACTCTCTCCCGAGGTGTCTTTCTCGCACACATGCTCTAGATATAACCCTCCCTCCCTCTCATAACCATTTACAACTGTTTTCACTAACCTTTATCACAAGCACTCTTCCTCTCGCAAACACACACACGCACAATCCTCATCGACCCTTTCTATATACATGGACCTGCCTACGTGTCTCATGTACGCACATTATCTTTACGTCTATCTCTCACGCATTGTCTCACACCTCTCTTCCTAATCGACGAGTATGATTCTAGTAGAGCATTCTGTAGGATGCCCCTTAAAGTTAGGTTGGATGAATAGTAATATCAGAGATAAATGGGTTACCTTAGTCCGAGAACCTAGGGTTACAAATCCTAGCCGGCTTTGTTAGTGGACACAGAGTCCTTCACAATTCTGCTATCTTTGTCTTCTACGACTAGTCATCCATGGGTCTTCCTAAATGCATCACGGGCCGACCAATGTGGCGTAGGACGGAACAGAACGAAGGGCCTCGCCTTGACACACCGGACCTCACGCGGTGACACACCCTCTGCCCCCACGTCTCATTATCTTTTCACACCCACACATATCAACACAAACACCACACACACAGAAAATTTCTCCTGGTGCCTCTATTCCCTCCCCCCTTGCATATACACACGCAAGAGAATGGAATCTCTTGTCATGACGTCATATTCGTCTCTCTCTCTAGACCACTCTCATTTCTCGTGCTATCTCTCCCATGCCCCCCCGTCGGCCCCTCTATCCATGCCTCTCTCGAATACGTAATACACACACATACCTCTCTAGGCCCCGCCAAATGCATCAACTACACATTCACACATGTTACATCACGTACCCCATTGATCTAAAAAGCCCTCTCTTCACATTTATTTCGCATACAACATTCTTTTGAATAAAGTGTGGCCAAAAAATTATTTTAGAGTTTCTACATATATACAACATTACAAAGTTATATGGAGGAGTACGAACGCTAATTTGCATTGCATGGTGCGCACAATGATATTTATTCCGCATTATGAATTTGTATATTTTTATACTATATACAAAGTTAGTCATAATAAAGAGAAACGAAGAGCATCTCTCTCTCCATCGCATACCCCCCCCCCCTGTACGCCCCTTTCACGTATGCACACAAAACTATCTCCAAATCCTCTAAAAGTAAGCCCCCAGAAAATTCACGCATGTTTCATCTTTCTCTCGCGATATATGCAATGACGATCATTGTATTTGAAGCAAAAGCACGATACGTACATTGGACTTCAGAATCCACTCATTACGGTCACCATTTACATTTAGTGGTTATTATGCAGTCACGGGCTCGCCGTACAACTCTGTATTTGCTCATGACATGACTAGTTGACCAGTTAAACGCTCCATGTGGCACCTCTAGTGTTGCATCACATTATCTCACTACCATCGTGCCCACCTGTCGACTTGTATCTACTCTACATCTACACTCTTATAAAATACATAAAATACACTCTTATAAAAAAACAGAGTTGGTGATGATGGTGTGCCTGCCATCCTGCAATATAGGCCGTCCGATTTATATCTGACGGATAGGAAAGAAACTATGGCAATTTTGCAAAAAGGTACCCACACACCTCTCCACATTTGCAAATAAGGCCTTCCCTCGTTCATCCTTTTCTCTCACAAGATAAAAAAGTCATACAAATGCATCTTGATGCTACATGCAACGCACGGGCATCTTGCTAGTAAGAATGAAAACAAATGACAAAAAATATTTGGACGGTCGTTCGAAGTCATGACCGAGGGCACAACGGACAAGGTGGCCTTGTATTGATATGCTGAGCCGTCTGTTTTAACACACAGGAGCTGGTATTATACACACACACACGCATGCACACGAACTGCATCCACGCAACACTTACACAAACACATGCACCCACGCACGCACGCAACACTCACACGTACACATGCAGCCATGCACGCACGCACGCAACACACACACGCACACACGCACGCATGCATACACACACCAGTACACCACAAGACTAACACACACTCTCAAGCTCAAGTGCTCAACCTAAACGTGCATGTGCACACATCAGGCCCTAACACATACACAACATGTGATTCCCGCGCAAGGGTTGGAGCCTTGTCGCGCCTGCGTAAATTTGTGTTTATCTGACCTTTTGGCTATACGAACTGATAGGTGGGACCCACAACGAATGTGGTCAACTTAACTAGTCAACATGGCACCACGCAGACTATTTGGCCGGTCAACAGAGTGCAATCCGATGTTGAGCTGTGAGCAAATGACCGTATAATCACCGCAAAACGTATATAGTGACCGTAATCAGCTTATTCTAAAGTTTGGTGACCGTATTACAATTTTCTCTCTATAGGGCCTCCAAAACTACATCTCTACACGTTCTCGCATGTTACATCTAACAACTATGCAATACAGCACTACTACTACACTCTAACACAACAAATCATATGTGTTTTTAGTTTTACTAGATATCATATTGTTACTTATAATTATTCAGTTTGCATACATTAAAATTGCCTTTGAAATGTATGGCCAGTATCATCTACCGCGCGGGAAAAATCCCGCCCTTTCCTGTTTAATCGGGTTTGTATCGATGGATCGTGCGAAACAACAAAACTATAGTACTATACAGTACAAGTGACAGTTCACTGGGCCATCGTGTCGTCTACTCCTCCATCTTAAGAGTGGAGCGCTCGCTTTCATAAATCTTCTAGTCCCTTTCGCCGACATGTGGGACTTCAAGCTACCGGGTCCACGTGCCATATCGGAATACAGTGCAGAGCAGCCGGGGTGAAGCACCCCAGTCATGGCGTCGGCGTAGTAATGAGCAATGAGGCGTCAAATCACAAAGCTGCACCTTTCCCGCAGTTAAGTTAGAGGGACGAAGCAACCATCATTTCACTCGTTGTTGAATATGCTTCTCCCTCATCTTCTTCAACTTAACCACGTGTTGCTTCTGCCGTTGTTCTGCCTCATGTGGGATGCGGATCGGCTTGGTAAAGCACTGACATGTGGGACCGCATGTTAGCAAACCGCCAGGACAACGTCCTCCGAAAATAAGAAGCCTAATCCTAGACTTACAAAGGGCTACGTAGCTGCTACATATACTTTCCATCTAATCTATATATGCCCCCCTGATTTTCAGGTGGGGTGGGCCTAATCCTCTCCTTTAATCCAATCAAATAGTCCCACATCACATCAGTTCGTAACTTTACGTAAACCATTACGTGGATGTAGCATTGCTCAAATAAGAAACCTCCCCCGCCATCCGTGCGGCAAAATCACCTCCTTTTTACTAATCTCGATACTATAATTTTTTAGATCAATATAATTGAGATTTTTATAGATAGCACACAGGAGAAAAACCAAGTGGTACGATTAAGGGCATCCAAAATGTGTAACCAAATGTGAAAATAGCTTTTGGCATCGTGGGAACCATTGTGGACG
The DNA here is from genome assembly GCF_003073215.2 of Triticum urartu. NCBI lineage: Eukaryota > Viridiplantae > Streptophyta > Magnoliopsida > Poales > Poaceae > Triticum > Triticum urartu. The sequence continues at coordinate 286,874,777 of NC_053022.1, forward strand.
GTGTTGCCAAAGCCAAAAAGATGGAACCGAAGCTCCCTGATTGATTGATTGATTGAAGGAATAGAAAAATGCAACGTCTCTCCTCTTTCTCCCATGCTTGGACGCATGTAGTATAGTATAGAGCACAGAGTCTACTCCCCTGTCCCTTCTATCACAAATCACAAAGCAGTGAGGCATCAAATCACAAAAGCACGGACAAAGCAACCATCATTTCACTCTTCGTTGACTCTGCTTCTCCATTGTCTTCTTCGAGAAGCCATCTCACCGCATTAGTTATAGTAGTACTAGTAAAGGACTTCCTGGATGCAAATAAGGCGGTTGTCTCGGCTTGCAGGTGGCACTTGCGAATGACTTACCGTGGTCTCCCTCAATGGTGTTCTCCGTCGAACGCACTTCGCCAAACCACCAAAAAAACATCGTCGACATCACCGCAATGGGGAAGGAAGTCAAATATAGTTACTACCTCCATTTTTTTGTACACAAGGCTAGTATATCAAAATTACAATTTGCAAAGGGCCACTAACACTAATCGAGGCAAAATTGATGGGGTTAGCAACCAAGGACATTAATATCCCCTGCATGCATGCGGAAGTGAGAAGGTTGGTTTGCATGGCGCTGCATTAATCAAGCGATGATGAGTGAGATGGTTAGCTCTTTGGTCTTTGGAGAAAAAATACGCATTAATTGACACGTGAAACGAGGATTTGTATCGATTAAATCCCGCGAAGGAAAACCCAGCCTTTCTTTTTTAACACTAGTACTCCTAGTACTCCCTCCTTTCCGGTTTATCGGGCTTATCTCAAAATTTTAGTTTTTCCATTTTATAAGGCTCAATTTGGTTGTTCCCCATCACATGTTCAGACTTCAAGGTGCATTAAATCATTGCATGCAAGTATTAAGAGAAAAATGACCAATGCATGCACTTTATGCATGCATGCATTGCAATTAATGCATTCATAAACATAATTTTTTGAGGAAAACAAGAGCATTAATTGGGTGCTTTTGCAAACTACAAAAAATATTCCACCACTCATCATCTACCTTGGTTGGTGAGATTTTTGAATTGAGCCTTATAAACCGGAAAGGAGGGAGTACATACGTACTTATCCTGTTTGGGTCTAGGCCTTGCATTGCCAAACTTAGCCACACATTTTTTCCAAGCTTGCCTAAAGTTTTCAAAATGAGAAGGAGGTACACTTGCGCACGGCTATCGCGGTCGCACCGCACCCTCACACGGTCGCTCCTGCACGCCGCGGTCGCACCGCACCCTCACACGGTCGGTCCTGCACGCCGCAAACCCAACCAAGGGAACGCACCCTCACTGACACGTGTTGTCGCATGTGAACACACCAAACTCAACCACCCTATCGCTGACACATAAGTTTCGTTCATAGAGTATGTTTATCCAACCGCATGTTGGGGAGTATCCGTACGGCCCGTGCGCTGGTCTGTTGGGGAAGAACAAGAGGTGAGGATGAAGGAAAGAAGGATTAGGAGATGTAGGATATTCATCCAACCGCCTGAAATGGTAGACTGACCCAAGTCAGGCGACTTGCATAACAAATATATGTTTTTACACAGCAAAAGATCCATAAAAACAACAACATAAAGAAAAACTATCACTGCTCGCGGAAAGAGACGATCTCGTCGTCTTTGGCTGCCGGTGCGAACCAGCCGTCGCTGCCGACGTGTGTCTCCGCACCGTGATTGTCCTCGGCCTCCAGCTACTCGTTCAAGCGAAGCGTGCGGGCGCTCTGCACGGACGACAGCACAACCCGGTTCAAGTCGAGGACGTCCGGTTCCGCCTGCAGGAGGGCCTCGATGGCAGCGGCATCCGCGCGCTCTGCGTCGAGTCAAGCCTCCGCTGCCCGGTTCAAGTACAGGACGTCTGGTTCTGCCTGCAGGAGGGCGTCGATGAGAGCGGCATCTGCGCGCTCTGCGTTGAGTCGAGCCTCTGCCGCCCGGTTCAAGTCCAGGGTGTCCGGTTCCGCCTGCAGGAGGGCCTCGATGGCAGCGGCATCTGCGTGCTCCGCCTCAAGTTGAGCCTCCGCCGCCCGATTCACATCCACGACATACAGTTACGCCTGCAGGAGAGCCTCGATGGCAGCCGCATGCGCGCGCTCCACGTTGAGTTGAGCCTCTGCCTCCCGGTCCTCCTTTAGTATCGCCATGTTGAACCGCTGGTCCGCCTGCACCATGGGGGACTCGGACACCGGCACGAAGCCGACGTCCATCGTCTCATACCCATCGGGGGCCTTCTGCGCCGCAACCTCCGCCATGAACATTGTATCGGCTTCCTCTTCCTCGTAGCTTGGCTCCAGAGAACTCGGGGATTGGCCCGCCGCCAAGCGAGCTTGGGAACGGAGGTCTGTGGCGCCGACCGCCGCCGCGATTTCTGCACGGCGCTCCAGCGTCAGCATCTTGTAGTAAGTGATCTTGCGGCGCACCATGGCTTTCCGGCGAACTAGGGGACGCTTGATGCGGGCTAGGGGATCGAAAGGTGGGGGAATGGGCTAGAGATTTGGTGTGGTTTTAGGGCAGTGGCTGGCGTAGGCCGAGCAACGAAGGTTCTGGTGTGAATAGTGGTTCCGGTGACGACCGGTTAATCGGTTTTGACTGTACATCGCTCTTGTCGCGTTCGCGTTGCAGCCCGGCACGCTGGACCCTCCACGTCGCTCACCGAATGGAACACGCTTCATCTTGCGTTTTCGCTCGCTTGTGGGACCGCGGTTGAGAGCAAACCGACGTCCCTCCCCCTCCCCCGCCCACGTCATTTATTATACCACCACTCCCTCCGTTTTATGCGGAGTAAATAAAAACAAAGGGAGTATACTATGGATGAGGATCCCCTGACGTGGCCGAACCCATTGAGTAACTGACATGCGGGGCCTAGCAAGCATGGGGTCCGCCAGTAAGTGACCGAATGGGAGGGTAAGGCAGAGATACCTACGTCAGAGGATCCACTTCCACTATACTACTTTGACCAAATGTTAGAGTAATAATATATGACATGCAACTTACAAAAATGTTAGAGTAATAATATATGACATGCAACTTACACAAAGCATACAGGGTCTAATGCGTTTTTCGAGGCTAACTTTGACCAAATGTTAGAGTAATAATATATGACATGCAACTTACACAAAGCATGCGGTTAAATTCGTATGTGAAAGGAGTTTCCAATGATATAATTTTCACATTATACATCTCATGTACTATTAATCTTGTCAATAGTCAAATTGGAAACCATCTCGAGTACAAATCTAGGAGTACGTACGAATCTAACAATATTGATTGGGCGTTGTTGAATGTTGATACCTTTTTGATCAAAGTAGATATACTTTTACTACACATAAAACTTATATGTAAACTAGAAAGGATAGGAGGGAGTATATTGTACGTTCAAAAACGAAACGAACATTGAATACCCTTTATATATGATTTGCGGATGCTATGATCACCGGTTCAAAATTTTGAATCCGCCTTAGGTATCATGTGCCCCTACTCGTTCCCTCTCGATTTCATCTCGGGGTCCGGAGATCTATTGGAAGAGGACTAGGGTGGGTACAAGCGAACGATACTCGGCGGAATGTTCAAATGAGGCATGGGGGAGGATGGACTCGACTGGAGGGAGACATGATCGATGGAGAAGAGGGTTGGAGAGGAATGAGAAATAAGCAAACACCACATGATTATACTTGAATGGCTCAAATAAACAATAACTTGTCTCGCTTGGCCTACATAGTGAAAGGCCTAATGCGCAACGCGGAGCACTGACGCTCGAATATGGCCGGGAAAACAGGGAAACAGACATGTGGGGCACACCCGTCGGGACGACGTAGCGCAGACTAGTCCAATGGAGGAGCTGGCCCACGACCTCCTCGCCACCGACAACCGTTCATGTGGGTCGTTGGGGCGAACAATGGGGCGCAGCTCCAGCACCGCCTCTGGACACGGCAACCGCGGTGAGCGACACGCTCATATCGTCGCTAGACACGGTCGGTTTCAGTTTGCCGAGGGTGGCATTAATGTTATGGCACGACCAATGGTATGTTTGGTTTGTGCCCAAGGTTGCCCCATCAAAGCATTAGGTAGCCAAAATTTTGGTTGAGGTATTGGTTGCCCATGATTTGGCCGACATTGGCAAGAAAAATGAACTTGAGTTGGCTAGAGTTCATTGGCATGCCAAAGAAATGGCAACCATCCAAACAAAGACCAATCTTTGGGTCATGACCAAAATTTTTGTTGAGGTATTGGTTGCCCATGATTTGGCCGACATTGGCAAGAAAAATGAACTAGAGTTGGCTAGAGTTCATTGGCATGCCAAAAAAATGGCAACCATCCAAACAAAGACCAATCTTTTGGTCATGACCAAAATTTTGGCAAGGTGCACTTTGGCCACAATCCAAACACACCCCAACACCCGGCTCGTCGAGGATGCATGGGGCGTCGCGACGTGTCCGTGGAGTGGTGTAGCGCAGCCAACTGCATCCTCTGGACCTCACACCATGCCGGGTCGTCTTGCTTTTCCAATGACATGCGGGGATCACATGTGAGCAAAGGGCATCTCCAACGTTGCCACGACCGCAGCTGACTACCCTGGCACACCAAAACCCTCATCCCTCGTGCCATCGCGCGGTGCGTTCCCAGCCGGCGCCAGCTGCCCGCATTCATGTCGTCCATTTGTATGTCGTCATTAAGAGGCTCGGTGCCCGCGGAACCAACTCCGGCGACTTAGTGACGCACCCGGACGCTTGGCCTCACCAGAATGCGCTACTTAAAGAGGCAACGCCCAGCTAACCTCCACACCATAGCGCATCATCCTCCTACCAGGAACCACATCCGCCATGACCGCAAGCACGAACGCTCTGCGGGAGAGCTTGTCTTCGGGGATGGAGCTCGAGGTTGCCGCCCTCGCTCAAGTCGCCGCACAAGCGGTGGCCACGCTGGAGGCCGACGACGGGAGCACCGTCAGCCACGCGTCCTACTTGCCGCCGTCCAACGTCCGGCACTGCCGAGGTCGGGGACTCCTCCGAGGATGAGTAGGGCATGGGAGGCGGCAGGGCATGGTGTGCCAACTGGCCGGTCCGTCTCCCGTGTTCTACTTTTCCCCGCCGGAGACCGCACCTTCACTTCACGGGTCTTGAACCCCGCCCCCGTACATGGAGATCACAGATGGAGGACGTCGGTCGCCGCCGTAGAATAGGTTTAGGGTCGGGTTTCTTTTATTTTTGTGTCCTACAAAAGTTCGAAATGTAATGAAAATCTGCCGTGTTTGCTTTAATCTCGGCCGGTGTATATGAACTTTCACAATAATATACATATTGTAGGAGTACTAGCAAGATGCCCGTGCATTGCACGGAAGATCAAGATCTTGTGGGAGAAAAGGATGAACGAGGGAAAGCCTTATCTGCAAATGTGGAGAGGAGTGCGGGTAAATTGTCTTAGTTTCCTTCCTATCCGTTAGATATAGATCGGATGGCCTATATTGCAGGATCGGACACATCTTTCTACATCTACGGGAACCTACAAAAGGGTTAACGTAAATTGGCTCTCTCTCTCTCCTCCCCTGATTTTCATGGTGGTGGGCCCCTCCCTCCCCCAATATACAATCAAGAGCTCACACGTTTCACATTACGTTAATTAAGTAACTGGGATTACGTAGGTGTAGCATTACTCGTCCTAAAAAACCCAACTAAGCCAACCTCCCAGCATATCGTGCGGGAAAAGACTCGGCCGCGCCGTTTTAGTCGGGATTACCGGATTACTAGTAGTAGTATCGATGGATCGCGCGAAGCAACATATTTTTTTGAGGGGGCGAAGCACCTAGTTTAAAAGGAAAAATTGTGGTACACTCACAGCACTCCTGTCGCGGTCGCATTGCACCACACACACGTTCAGTCCTGCACACGGCTCACGCAAACGGAACGCGCTTCGGCTTGCCTCTTCACTGGCACATGGAACTGCACTCGGAGAAACCGACGATGCGCCAAACTCCCCCCGCCTACCGCGCGAAAATCCTCCCCCCCCACACCCAAAAATTCCCCCCAAATCCGATTCAACCGCCCTTCGACCAACTAGCCAATAATATTCCCCAAACCCCCCTCCCCACTGTCCCCCTCCACTCCATTCGCTCTGCCAAAGCTGCCCTCCCCGCCACGCCGATACATCGGCGCCGCGGTTCGGCGATCCTCTCGCTCCCACAGTACGCTCTCGTAGACTACCGTCCTCTAGCCGCGCCGCCACCTCTGGCTACATTCTTGTGGAGGCGCACGGCGGTCAGCGCCGCCACCACTAGCGACGTTTGTGTGGAGACGCACGGCAGTCAGCTTCTCCCACGGTACACGCATTTTAGACTGAGGCCCCGTTCATGTCGGTGTAGCACTGAATGTTAGCTGATAGACGCTGTTAATCTCACTGTTTGCCGAAGTAGTTTACTGTCAATATGCTCTGCTTAAGAAGCTTCCTTGCCCTGTTCTGCACTCAATCTGCTTAGCTGAGATGGCATGCCAAGGCCGATTAGTTGCTAAAATATCCTTCCATATATTTATTGTGACGTAGATTGCCATGATCTAGTAGCCAATCTGTTAGCTGAAATAGCTGTACACCGTTTTATACTCGATCTTTGTTGCTGCGATGGCCTTCGATAGTTCGATGGCTGTGTGCTCGGCCTCATTGACTGCTGAAACAGCCTGCCATAATTTGGCACTCAAATCTGTTTGCTGAATTAGCTTTACATATATTTCATTACTTAGATCTGCTCGTCCAAATATCTTGCCATAGCTTTAGACATCGACCTAGGTATTTTTTTCTGGACTTCATAAAAAAGCATATATGTTTTTCCTGTAATATCTAGTAGAAGAACTAATTCGTATGTCTAATAGATGGATAGGACTTGGATAACTTCTGCTCGAATATTCTCCGCTGCATATGTCGAGGGGGTTGAAAACTTCATGAACTTTATCAGAGCTGAGTACGGTGGTCCGAAATCAGATGTGCTCTGCCCGTGTAGCAGTTGTATGAACTCAGTTACAAGACCCCAGTCAACTGTGCAAAATCATCTACACTTGTATGGGGTGTCGGTCACATATACTAGGTGGGTTCATCATGGTGAAGCTGTGAACGTCAATGTTATTGACTACGTGGAAGTAGCAGATCACCATCTTGATCTGCCTGATGCTCAGGTGGAAGAGGAGGAGGAGGTGGTGGTGGTGGAGCCAGTGAGTTTGACCAACATTGAAACAATGCTATGAAATGCTTGTGCATTTCGTGAACTTTCACCTGCAAAAGAAAAACGGTAGGCCCGCATGTTGGAACAATGCAACATCGCTGTCACCCCAGGAAATAAGCTGTCAGTATTCTCAGCTATGGTCACCTTTCTTCAGGTGAAGACATCTGAGCGGATGACCAACAAATCATTCGATGCGATGTTGGCTGCTTTCCGCGAATCTTTCCCAGATGCGTCTGAGCTGCCACACACCTACAGTAAAATGAAGAATTTCCTTCGTGCAGTTGGAATTGGATATGATATGATCCATGTTTTAAGAATAATTGTGTTCTGTTCCAGAAGGATTATGCCAACATAAGTGAATGCCCGAAATGCAAATCATCAAGATGGAAAGATGGCGATGCTGTGAAGAGGATTCCTCATAATGTTCTGAGAAATTTTCCAATTACACCAAGATTGCAGAGGTTGTTTCATGATGCTGAAACAAGAGAGGATGTACTATGGCATTATAGGAACCAGGAGTACAGAGATCAGAATGTAATGAGCCATCCATCTCATGGTAGTGAGTGGAAAAGCTTCAATGATAAACACAAAGAGTTTGCTGCTGACCCGAGAAACATTAGACCTGGCTTAGCTTTAGATGGATTTAACCCATTTGGCCACCAGAGCGCCACATATAGCATGTGGCCAGTGCTTGTTATCCCTTACAACATGCCTCCAAATGTCTGCACCGAAGAATCAAACTACATGATGGCGTTGCTCATCCCAGGTCCAAAAAGTCCTGGAAAGGATTTTGATTTGTCCATGGAGCCTCTTGTGGAGGAACTTCAACAGCTATGGAAGGGTGTTCTCACTCGAGGCCTATATAGCAGCCCACCAGCTGATTTCTTTCTGTGTGCTGTTATAATTTGGTGCATCCATGATTATCTGGCTTTGGGCACTATGTCAGGGCGAACGACACATGGTTACAATGCATGTGTTCGCTATGACAGGAATCCGCTGTCATACGCAATACTTAGCAAGATCTGTTACATTGGACACCGTCGTTTCCTTGCCAAGGACAAGTCGCATCCTAGAAAATACCGAAGACATGTGTTCAATGCAAAGCATGAAAACCGTGATGCACCAAAGAGGCTCACCGCCGATGAGTTGCAAGTGGAATTAGAGAAGGTCAGGCATATTACACCAGGAAACCATCCTGGTAATGGTAGCGGGAAAAGGAAGCGTGGCAGGGTAGAAGAGAGATTATTGTTTACCCGTAGGTCCACTTTGTGGGACTTGGAGTATTGGAAAGATTTGGATCTAAGGCATAATCTTGATGTGATGCACATCGAGAAAAATATATGTGATAGCATTATCAGCACACTTCTTAATATTGAAGGCAAGACGAAAGATACCTTAAAATCTAGGATTGATTTGACACACCTGGGTATCAGAAAGGATTTGCAGGTGCAAGATGAAGGTAAACCACGGGATATAGAACCAGCTGTGTACGTCTTGGACAAGGTAAAAAGAAAATAATTCTGCGAGGTCCTGTCACGTGTGAGATTCCCACATGGATTTGCTTCCAACCCTGAAAGGAGAGTCAGTGTAGATGGAAACAAGGTACAAGGGTTGAAAACTCATGACTGCCACGTCCTACTTCAAAGGGTTTTACCTGTTATCCTTAGAGGATTGGGCCGCCCTGACTTATACAGAGCAGTTGCAGAGTTGGGACAATTCTTCAGGGAACTCTGCAGTAGGAATATCAGGATAGATGCTTTGGAGCGTCTTAGAGACAAGATACCAACTACCCTATGCGACCTTGAGAAGATATATCCTCCAGCCTTCTTTGATGTGATGGTGCATTTGGCTGTTCATCTACCTGATGAGGCACTACTTAGAGGTCCAATACAGTATGGCTGGATGTAACCTATTGAAAGGCGGCTAGGCACTTTCAAGGTCTATGTTAGGAATAGAGCTAGACCCGAGGGTTCCATTGCAGAGGCCTACATTGCTACAGAAGCATTGACATTCTGCTCAAAATACATTGAAACAGCTGATCAGCTTAGCAAAGAGGTGGGTGAAGACAATCCCGGGCTCAATGTTTTTGATTATTCTGTTTGAGTTACAGGGAAGAGTCAACAAGAGGACAAACCTAAAGATTTGGACAAAATGGTTTGGTATGTGTTGAACAACTGTCCTGAGATACTACCTTATATCAAGTAAGTGCAATACTGCAGCTTATACATCGTAATCTACTAAACTTGCAGCACATTCTTATATATTTAGATGCTTGACGCGATCACTATGTTGTGCAGCATCTACAAAGAGGAGTTACTGCCGCAAAATCCAAGAAACATTGACAAACTGGTTATGGCAGGATTTTCTAAATGGTTCAAGAACCATGTAAGCTTTTGAAGTGTACTGTTAGTTTTTTTAATATATTGAGTACATAAGATGACCAGCTTGTCTATTTTCTAACCATAGGTTAAGAAGATGTGGGAGGATGGGCAAGTAATTGACGATGCCCTTTACTCACTAGCAATGGGTCCTGATACTCGGGTAAGACATTACGAATCTTGCGTTGTTGGAGATGTGCGCTACAACACCCTTGCACGAGACGAAGGCAGGAAGACATGAAACAGTGCCATCATGAGCATGGATACGTATGACAAAGAGACAACTGAAATGTATGCTAACATAATAGACATTATTCAGTTGCAGTATATCTCCAGTTTTGAGGATCAGCGGTGTGTGGTTCTGTTGTGTTGTCATTGGTATAACCTATTTTCTAGGATCGCAAAAATCAGAGCTGATGAATATTTCAAATCCATCAATGTCAAGGTGGTGTACCAGACCAACGAGCCTTTTATTTTGGCAAATCAAGCAACACAGATATTTTTCTTGGAAGACACATTTGCATGTAGTGATGACTAGAGAGTATTGCAAAGGTTTGAGCAGAGGAATTCGTTTAATGAAGTCGCACAACAAGATGATGCTTACACTGCTCCTGATGTACAAGATAACACAGATGTTCCTAATATCTTTGAGAACCATCACGTCAATGACGCCAGCGAAAAGATTGCCTGTCGTGCTGTGGACATACAAGAGTTGATCTAGAAGAAGCCAACGTTCGAGGACGTTGAGGACGAAGAAGAAGATGACACCCTGGGGAATTACGATTCAGACTGATACACATGGCGAAGATGTTGACGCTGCTGCTGTGGATGATGATTACATTGCTTTTGTCGTATTTGCCTCTCAGAAGACGTTTTTTATCTACTATGTGAAATTGTGTTTGCTATGACAACTGAAACCTGATGAACATGTTGTTTAGTATTTTGCTGTGAGAACATCACTTGTTATGTATGTTGATTTGTGTTTGGTGATTGTATGACAACTAAAACATGATGACATTGTTGTTTAGTTGTACTCATATTTGGCTGTGAAACTTGAATTTGATGACATAGTTTGCTATTGGACTGCAATTTGCTCGATGTCTTCGAATGAGAACAAAGCTGACCCGGCATGGCCTCTGCTATTTATTTATTTATATGAGCAAAAGGGGATACCCCCTGATTTCCGTTAATAGAAATCATTATATGTTCACAACACTACGCCCAGCCTGCTACACAGGTTTCATTCATTACTAGTTTTAGCAAAGTGCTCATGTCGTAGCCACTGAATACATCACGAGTGCTACATACACTACAAATAAAGAGACAATCGTCCTACAGAGCACATCGATTTTGCCCATTGTCTTCACAAGCTCTTTCATCTCCTCATTGTTGTCAAGGCCGTTCAGCAGCTATTGCTTGGCCATGATCAGAGGAACTGCATCTTTAAGCTTCTGCTCTGCATCTTCCTCTTCTGCCGTTCCTTCAGTTACTTGTCCAACACCCGAACCTGCTGGTATTGGGATTCCTCGGCTAACCAAATAATCAGCGTAGTTGCATTCCCCCACATCGGCAACTTCCCAGAAATACAAATCACACAAAACTTCCCTTTTTTGCATGAATCAAATTGGTAGATCATCAACCAAACTATTAAAAAACTCAGCAATTGAAAGCAGCAGAACAACACTTAAACATATTATTACCCCATGATTCGGGCATTGTTGAAGACTTGGCCAGGGTTGCGGATTATGGTTGAGATGCGACGGATGACTCTGCGTGATTTGCAGCAGTGGCACCACACCAGCGGCAGCGGGTTGCGATGAGCAATCGGCTGCGGTGCGCGTGCCGGCGAGGGTGTGATGAGACCCACAGGCGATGGTACGGGTTGCGACTTGGCGCATATCTGGTTGTTGCCTGCTGAAGAGCAGGTGGACGAGCAGCCAGCGGACATGGTTGCTGCGGCCGGAGCTTCTGATGCTAGGCAGAGTAAGTAGAGAAGAGGAGAAGCGAATGTTGGATATGTCAGTTTCATTACTTGCAGAGTAGCATAGCACCATATATAGTCATATTCTAGGTTTGGATTTGAACCAGCTACAAGAGCACGTCTTTCTTTTTTCTAAAACTTGGCAACGTCTCATTACTGGTACACTAGCTTGTTCTGTACGCCTTCCCAAGTCTTTGATTTTCTTTCCCTTTTTTGCGAGGAAAGAAGGAGGACAAAATTGAGAGTTCCCGGGACTTGAACCCAAGACCTCTCGGTTGAAAACCAAGGGTGCTAGTCACTTATGTGGCGAACGTTCCCTGTGAGGAGGACGGCAGACGAACGCATTTTCCTCGCAGTTTTCTTCCTATATATAAAAAAGTATGCTACTTGGTGTTCGCTTAGTCAATAAAACGATTGTGCCAACCTTGACCGTTGGATTGACATTCAACGTCTGTCGCGTTTCTTCAGTCTCTTCTTCCTCGAGCCGCCAAAGCCAAACAAGCGCTGGCGGGACCGCCTGCTCCCGCCTCCCACGGCTGGCTGTGATCTGCCCCGGCTCCTGTTCGTTCCCGTCCGAGGCCTCACCATCGTCCTCCGCCTTGGTTCGCTCACCGCGGCGCTGCCCTCCGGTGTTGTCAACATGGTCAACAACCGAGAGGAATAAGGAGATGACTGTACATGGTGAGGATGACAGTAGGGACCCAACAGCGCGCGCAGTAATTTTGTTTTTTCGGGACGGAGCAGGGTATCAACTGGGTTGTGTGGGACCCATGACCCATCTAGCCCAGGCTTTTATTTCATATGTTTAGCACATGGCCAACCCAGTTTGTTTTTTCCTTTCTGAAAATTGCTAGCCAGCTATTTTGTTTTTTGCAGAATAACCAACATAGGCCTACTTGCTTTTCTACGCCCCGCTGGGCCGGAAATCTTTCAAGATGAGGAGGGATGCATTTTGCCCAGAAAATGGGCTATAAGTAATAAGAAATGGGCTATAAGTAATAATAAATGGGCTGTAAAATGAAAAAAATACAGCAAACAGACAATTAGTTCCAAAATACTGTTTTCTTTCGGATTTTGATATTTTAAATTTCATTGTTTTTGTGCGGGTAAAATTTCATTGAATTTAAATTAAGGTATATTTAGATTTAAAATTAATTTGAATCTGGCTCGAAATTTTGGGCTGTATGCTATTTGGGACAGATTTGGAGGCTGACTTGTGGGTCTACTAGGTTGACGTGTACTTTGGCTTTGTCAACTTAGTCCACAAACGATTCTAGTAGCAGTGACCGTTGGATGTTAATCCAACGACCGTGCTGCTTCTTCAATATCCGATCTTCTTGCTCCAGCCGCCCAAACCAGCTCCGGTGGGACTGCCTGCTCCCGCCTCCCGTGGCCGGCTATGCGGCCGCACAGGCCGCACCGCCCCACCCTACATCATTGCTGGCCAGGCCGTTCCTCTACTCACCCACACCTCCTGTTATTTTCCGGCGACGGCAGCCGGACCAGTAAACCCTCATACTCCCCACCGCGTGGGCAACCATTGCCGAGTCTTCCCCGGCTCTGTGTCGTTTCCTTCCTAGGCCTCGCCGTCGTCCACCGCCATGGTGCTCTCGGCACGGCCTGGTCAACTTGGTCAACGAACGACATCCATCGGCTGTGGACTGTACGCGCAAAATAATGATTCCTCCACCTGACAGTTGGGACCCACCGGAAGGGCCTGTGTATTTCGCGAAAAAAACATTCCCCCCGCTGACATGTCGGACCCACCAGCTATATCTTCGCACGCAAGGAAGTGCCTCCTTATTACGCACAAAAAAATGAATATCCCCTGCTAGCTGGGACCCACCATAGTGGGAGGATGACTTGTGGGCCAACAAAGTTGACGGGGACGGAGGGCTTTGTGAACTTAATCAATATGAATGATTGTAGCTCCAATGACCGTACGATGTCCATCCAACGGCCGTAGTGCTTCTTCAACCTATGTCTTCTTGCTCCAGCCGCCCAAAGCAGCGTCGGTCGTGCCGCATGCTCCTACCTCCCATGGCCGGCTGTGCTTCCGCGGAGGCTTCACCGCCCCCTACAATTCCCACCGCTGGCCAGGCCCTGCGGCGACGGCAGCCTCACACCGCAGCCAAACCAGTGAACCCTCGTACTCCTCTCCGCGCGGGCTTCCACTGCCGCATCTTCGCCAGCTCCGCGTCGTCCCCTTCCTAGGCCTCGCCGTCGTCCACCGCCGTGGTGCTCTCCACGCGGCGTGGTCAACGTGGTCAAGGAACACCTTCCATCGGAAGAGTACTGTACGTGGAGAGGCTGACAGCTGGGTCCACGGCCACAGCCCAGTTTTTTTGTGATTTGCCAAGTAAGTCACTTTGTCAGGCCTGTTGGGCTGCAAATCTTTCAAGACGAGGAGAGCTTTCATTCGGCTGGCCGAGAAAATGGCCCATCAGTAATGAGAAATGGGTTGTACATTTTTAAAACACATCAAACCGGCAATTAGTTTCAAATATCTTTTTTTCATTTCAAGATTTTAAATTACATTAATTTTTATGCGTGGAGAATTTGTTGGATTTTATATTGATATACATTTATTTTGAAAATCAGTTTGAATGTGAGTCGAAATTTCGGGATTAAAAATAGTTCGGACCGCACCGAAATATGCAAAATTTCGTATAATTTTTAACCGTGACCACAATTTGGGCTGTAATGCTAACAAAAAGAATATGGGCTCCAAGAAAAACCTTAAGAATTAGCAAATGAGCTGAAAATTATTAGAAATAATGGCAGATGGGTTGTATGCTGTTTTCCACAGATTTGAGGCTTTCCTAAAAAAAGGTTGACGCACAAGCAGTGACTGTTGGATGTCCATCCAACGGCCGTCGTGCTTCTTCAATCTCTGCTCTTCCTGCTCCAGCCGCTCAAACAAGCGCCGGCGGGACTGCCTGCTCCCTCCTCCCTGCGGCCGGCTGTGCTGCCGCACAGGCCTCACCGCCCCACCATACTCCCATCGCCGGCCTAGCCATCCCTCTACTCACCCACACCTGCTGTTATTCTCCGGCGACGGGAGACGAACCAGTAAACCCTCGTACAGTCGTACTCCCCTCCGCGTGGGAAACAACTGTCGAGTCTTCCCTGCTTCCGTGTCATTCCCTTCCTAGGCCTCGCCGTCGTCCACCGCCCTGGTGCTCTCGGCGCGGCCTGGTCAACATGGTCAACGACTGACATGCATCTGAAGTGGACTGTACGTGGAGAGGCCGACAGCTGAGTCCACGACCACACGCAAGGAAATGCCTCCTTATTACGCGCAAAATAATGATTCCTCCACCTGACATCAGGGACCCACCGAAAGGGCCTCTGTATTTCGCGAAAAAAACGTTACCGTCGCTGACAGATCGGACCCGCCAGCTATATCTTCGCACGCAAGGAAGTGCCTTCTTATTACGCACAAAAAAATGAATACTCCCCCTGTTAGCTGGGACCCAGTATAGTGGCAGTCTGACTTGTGGGCCTACTAAGTTGACGGGGACGGAGGGCTTTGTCAACTTAGTCAATATGCACGATTCTAGCTCAAGTGACCGTACGATGTCCATCCAACGGCCGTAGTGCTTCTTCAACCTCTGGTCTTCTTGCTCCAGCCGCCCAAAACAGCGTCGGTCGTGCCTCATGCTCCTGCCTCCCATGGCCGGCTGCGATGCGGCGGAGGCCACACCGCACCCTACTACTCCCACCGCTGGCCAGGCCATCCCTCTACTCACCCACACCCCCTGTTACTCTGCGGCGACGGCAGCCTCACACCGCAGCGAACCAGTGCCCTCGTACTCCTCTACGTGTGGGCATCCACTGCCGCGTATTCCCCGGCTCCGCGTCCCCTTCCTAGGCCTCGCCGTTGTCCATTGCCCAGGTGCTCTCGGCGCGGCGTAGTTAACGTGGTCAAGGAACGGCTTCCATCGGACGTGGACTGTACGTGGAGAGGCTGACAACTGGGTCCACGGCCGCAGAAAGGAAGTGCCTCCTTATTACGTGCAAAATAATTATTCCTCCACCTGACAGCGGGGACCCACCGGACAGGCCACCGTATTTCGCCCCCCTGACTGCTGGGACCCACCAGCTACATCTTCGCATGCAAGGAAGTGCCTGACAGTCAGAACCCACCTGGTCGAAGCGTACGTAGCGTTTTCATTCTGGTCGCGAACGTGTACGTACATATACTGGTGGATGTAGTGGCGCGCACGTGTCGTAGTAGAGGCGGCCAGGGTGCAAGAAAGAAAATACGGCCATGTATGTGTACATACGGGCGGGGTCTCGAATGCCTACTCACGCATACGTACTGCGAGGGCTCGTTGACATGGCTGGGTCGGAACGGAGAAACAGCGTCGCCGTCGTGTTCATGGGGAGGCAACGGAATGCGTCGTGTTCATGGGGAGGCAATGGAATGCGTCGTGTTCATGGGGAGGCAACGGAACGCGTGGGAGCCAACCGGCTGGGTCGGAACGGAATGCGTGGTCGTGTTCATCGGGAGGGCTTGGACGTAACAGGCGATCGGAACTAGGCCTGGCGTACCGCACAACGGAGGAAACGAACCTCCTACGTTCGGAACGGGGTCCTGTTGATCGGGAGGGGTCTGGTGTACCGCAAAACAGAGGAAACGGACCTCCTACGGTCGAAACGGGGGTCCTGTTGATCGGGAGGGGTGTGGCGTACCGCAAAACGGACGAAACGGACTTGTGTTGGAGTGCTACGGTCGAAACGGGGGTCCTGTTCATTGGGAGGGGTGTGGCGTACCGCAAAACGGGACTCCACGGGATACTGTTCATCTCCACCGTCGACCCCCTCCAGCCTCCACGGGATACTGTTCATCCACCTTCGACCTCCTCCAGCCTCCACCTGCGACTGTTCATCCACGGGCACCTGTTCATCCAGCCTCCACCGCGCGCTACTCTACCGGCTACTGTTCAACCAGCCCTCTCCACGGGCTCCAGTTCAACCACCCCTTCACGGGCTACTGTTCATCCTGCCCTCCACTGTCTACTGTTCATCCTGCCCTCCACGGGGTGGTCCTGTTCATCCATCCCTCCACGGGGTCCTGTTCATCCAGCCCCAACCGGCTCGATCGATCAGGGTCCTGTTCATCCAGAGGCAACACCATGGGGTCCTGTTCATCCACCCCCACCGGGAACTGTTCATCCACCCCCCCCCCGCAACGCTCACTGTTCATCCAGAGGCAGCATCGATCGGCTTCAATTAGCAGCAGTAGCGAAGGAATCGCTCGATCGGGTTCAGTTAATAGCCATCGATCGATCGCTCGGGTTCAGTAACGCGTAGCCTGCAGTGCAATCGCTCGGGTTCAGTTAGACCCCAATGCCTCGCTCGGGTTCAGTTAGAGCCAACGCCTCGCACACACGCGCGTACGTGTACGAGAGAAACGCGCATCGCTCGGCCCCCGACCTCCCACCGTAACCGGGAACTCCCTGAAATTTTCCTTCCCCTCGCTTCTACCACGATTTTTTCCATCATGGACGGCCCAAAGAATGTCATGCAGCTGCGTCTCTGGCCCGCCCGGGACGAAAAGCCCATTTTCTGTCATGATTTTTTGTCATAGAAGTAGGAGCCCACCACATCTATGATGATACCGGGTTTTGTCACAATTATCGTCATAGAAGTGTCATATGTATGACAGAAAAAAATTTCGTTCGGCCCAAAATGTCACGGATGTGTCTATTTTTTGTAGTGCTCGCTTGTCCTCAAGAGGAAGCCGATATTGAAAAATATGTCCACTTGTTTAGCGATAGAGGTGTCGATAAAATAATATACGGACATGCGGGCATCATGATCATTCTTAGAACAACAACATATAAGAGCTTTTCACAATGTCGAGTATGAATCAGAAACTTCATTGAAAGCTAGCAAACTATAATCTCAGTCACTGAAGCAATTGCAATTTATCATAACATCGGAAAGAGTCAATATAAGAGCTTTTCAACAAGTCCACATACTCAACTATCATTTAGTATTTCACAATTGCTAACACTCACACAATACTTGTGAGTATGAAGTTTTAATCGGACACAGAGAAAGATAGGGGCTTATAGTTTTGCCTCCCAACCTTTTACCTCAAGGGTAATGTCAACAATAATGCTTTATGAAAACCCACATCCAATTAGCTATATATATCAGGATCTTTCCAACACATCATGCTTGCCAAAGGATAAAATGTAAAAAGGAAAGGTGAAGATCACCATGACTCGTGTATAAGGTATAAGACAAAAATAAAACATAGGCCCTTCGCAGAGGGAAGCAGAGGTTGTCATGTGCTTTTATCGTTGGATGCACAAAATCTTAATGCAAAAGAACGTCACTTTATATTGCCACTTGTGATAGGGACCTTTATCATGCAGTCCGTCGCTTTTATTTCTTCCATATCGCAAGCTCGTATAAAGTTTATTTTCTCCACACTAATAGATCATACATATTTAAAGAGCAAATTTTATTACTTGCAACAGTGACAACTTACTTGAAGGATCTTATTCAATCCATAGGTAGATATGGTGGACACTCATGGAAAAACTGGGTTTAAGGATATTTGGAAGCACAAGTAGTTTCTCTACTTGGTGCAAAGAATTTGGCTAGCATGAGGGGGAAAGGCAAGCTCAACATGTTGGATGATCCATGACAATATAATTTATTTCAGATATAAGAAAACATAACCCATTACGTTGTCTTCCTTGTCCAACATCAACTTATTAGCATGTCATATTCTAATGATTGCTCACAATCATAAAAGATGTCCAAGATAGTATATTTATATGTGAAAACCTCTCTTTCTTTATTACTTCCTATTAATTGCAATGATGACCAAAACTATGTTTGTCAATTCTCAACAACTTTTATTCATCATACTCTTTATATGTGAAGTCATTACTCTCCATAAGATCAATATGATCTCTTTATTTCTTTTTATTATTTCTTTTCTTTTATTTTTTATTCCCTCAAGATCATAGCAAGACAACCAAGCCCTTGACTCAAAACTAATCTTTATTATATATAGCTCACAGAATCGATTACATAGATAAGGATCAACACAAAACTTAAAGCTAGATCATACTAAACTTTATTCTACTAGATCAAGATATAATCAAAAGGATCGAACTAAGAAAAATGGTAAAGATAGAAGTGTGATGGTGATACAATACCGGGGCACTCCCCCAAGCTTGGCAGTTGCCAAGGGGAGTGCCCATACCCATGCTCAGTTCTCCGGAGGTGGTGATGATGGAGTTGTTGATGATGGCGTGTCGCTCATCGAGCGTAGGAGATCCTCCAGCTTGCGGATAATGCCCTTGAGTGTGGTGATATGCTCTTGCAATAAAAGATTTTCATGTGTGAGATACTTATTTTGTATGCGAGCTAGCTCAGTCATCTTGAAAGCTTCAATCTCAGTTGGGGTGAGATGGTTGTAGTAAGGTTGAGAGGATCCTTCTTCTTCTACTATCGGGACTTACTCCTTTGCGACCTCCTTGATCTTGTCACCTTCCTTGATTTCCCCGATTCCCTCTTGCTTCATCTCTATCTTCATTTGCCAAGCATCGCCGCCCGCGTTGTTGGAGGAGGGGACGACATGATGAATAGCCTTGAAAACTCTGGCAGAAAACAGCTCGGAACCAGAACATGAGATATTTGCGTGGTACGGTGGTCAAAACCTTCGGGAGATTATATAATGATTTTTTACCGACCAAAAGAAGTATCATGCAAGAAAACAGAGTCCGGAGGGCACACGAGGTGCCCACAAGGCAGGGGGCGCGCCTAGGGGGGTAGGGCACGCCCTCCACCCTCATGGACACCTCATATCCTTTCCGGACTACTTCTTATTTTCCTATTTTCTTAAATATTCCAAAATGGAGAAAAATTGCTATTAGAACTGTTTTGGAGTCGGTTTACTTAGCGTACCACATACCTATTCCTTTTCGGAGTCTGAAACGTTCTGGAAAGTGTCCCTTATGTACTCCTCTGGGGTTACAATATTAATAGCATTGGTTTCAACATTTATGGGATTACCTAATGTTTAATTCTTTGACCGTTCACTACCCTCGGTTTTGTGCCTTTGAATTTGTTGATTTTTATGGCACCGGAACGATAGACCTCCTCGATAATGTAAGGACCTTCCCATTTAGAGAGGAGTTTTCCTGCAAAAAATCTTAAACGAGAGTTGCATAACAGAACATAATCACCTACATTAAACTCACGCTTTTGTATCCTTTCGTCATGCCATCTTTTAACCTTTTCTTTAAACAATTTGGCATTCTCATAGGCCTGGGTTCTCCACTCATCAAGTGAGCTAATGTCAAATAGTCTCTTCTCACCGGCAAGTTTGAAGTCATAATTGAGCTCTTTAATGGCCCAATATGCCTTATGTTCTAGTTCGAGAGGTAAGTGACATGCTTTTCCATAAACCATTTTATATGGAGACATACCCATAGGATTTTTATATGCAGTTCTATAGGCCCATAATGCATCATCAAGTTTCTTGGACCAATTCTTTCTAGATCTATTAACAGTCTTTTGCAAAATTAATTTAAGCTCTCTATTACTCAGTTCTACCTGACCAGTAAACTATGGGTGGTATGGAGATGCAATTCTATGATTAACATCATACTTAGCAAGCATTTTTCAAAAAGCGCCATGAATAAAATGTGAACCACCATCAGTCATTAAGTATCTAGGGACTGCAAACCTTAGAAAAATAACTTCTTTTAGCATCTTAATAGAAGTGTTATGATCAGCACTACTAGTTGGAATAGCTTCTACCCACTTAGTAACGTAATCAACAGCAACTAAAATATGTGTATACCCATTAGAGGAAGGAAACAGTCCCATATAATCAAAGCCCCAAACATCAAATGGTTCAATAACAAGTGAATAGTTCATAGGCATTTCTTGACGTCTACTATATTACCAATTCTTTGACATTCATCGCAAGACAAGACAAACTTACGGGCATCTTTGAAAAGAGTGGGCCATAAAAACCGGATTGCAATACCTTATGTGCAGTTCTATCTCCAACGTGGTGTCCTCCATAAGCCTCAGAGTGACACTTGCGAAGGATCTGTTCATGTTCATGCTCAGGTACACAACGTCTAATGACACCATCTACTCCTTCTTTATAAAGGTGTGGATCATCCTAGAAGTAATGTCTTAAATCATAGAAAAACTTTTTCTTTTGTTGGTATGTGAAACTAGATGGTAGAAATTTAGCAACAATGTAATTAGCATAATCAGCATACCATGGAGCAGTACGAGAAGCATTTATGACTGCTAATTATTCATCAAGAAAACTATCATCAATAGGGAGTGGGTCATCAAGAACATTCTCTAACCTAGACAAGTTGTCTGCAACGGGGTTCTCAGCTCCCTTTTTATCAATAATATGCAAATCAAATTCTTGTAGCAAGAGAACCCATCTGATAAGTCTAGGTTTAGCATCTTTCTTTTCCATAAGATATTTAATAGCAGCATGATCAGTGTGAACAGTTACTTTAGAATCAACAATATAAGGTCCGAACTTATCACAAGCAAATACAACTGCTAAAAATTCTTTTTCAGTAGTAGCATAATTTCTCTGGGCACTGTCTAGAGTTTTACTAGCATATTGGATAGCATTTAATTTCTTATCAACTATTTGTCCTAGAACAACACCTACAACATAATCACTAGCATCACACATAATTTCAAAGGGTAAATTCCAATTAGGTGGCTAAACAATAGGTGCAGAAATCAAGGCTTTCTTAAGTATTTCAAATGCTTCTACACAATCATCATCAAAGACAAAAGGAACATATTTTTGTAAGAGATTAGTCAAAGGCCTAGAAATTTTTGAGAAGTCTTTAATGAACCCCTATAAAAGCCGGCATGACCAAGGAAACTTCGTATACCTTTAATGTCTTTAGGACATGACATCTTTTCAATAGCATCAATTTTAGCTTTATCAACTTCAATACCTCTTTTAGAAACTTTATGCCCCAAAACAATACCTTCATTAACCATAAAGTGGCACTTCTCCCAATTCAAGACAAGATTAGTTTCTTCACATCTCTTCAAAACTCGATCAAGGTGGCATAAGCAATCATCAAAAGAAGTTCCATACACGGAGAAATCATCCATGAAAACCTCAACAATCTTTTCACAAAAGTCAAAGAATATAGCAGTCATACATCTTTGAAAGGTAGAAGATGCATTACATAAACCAAAAGGCATACGTCTATAAGCAAAGGTACCGAAAGGGCAAGTAAAAGTGGTCTTTTCCTGATCCTCTTTTAACACAGGTATTTGAGAGAAACCAGAATAACCATCTAGAAAGCAAAAATGTGTATGTTTGGATAATCTTTCTAGCATTTGATCAATAAAAGGTAAAGGGTAATGATCCTTTCTAGTAGATTTATTTAATTTGCGGAAATCAATTACCATTCTATAACCTGTAACAATTCTTTGTGGGGTCAATTCATCTTTATCATTAGGAACAACATTAATACCTCCTTTCTTAGGGACATAATGGACATGACTTACCCACTGACTATCAGCAACATGATAAATTATACTTGCCTCAAGAAGCTTTAGTATTTCATTTCTTATCACTTCTTTCATCTTAGGATCTAACCGTCGTTGGTGATTAACAACCGGTTTAGCGTCTTTCTCAAAATTTATTTTGTGCTGGCATAGATTTGGACTAATGCCCTTAAGATCATCAAGTGTATATCCAATAGCAGCACAGTGCTTCTTTAGAGTTTTCAATAATTTATCTTCTTCCTACTCTGAAAGGTTAGCACTAATAATAACATGATATATCTTCTTTTCATCAAGATAAACGTATTTAAGAGTATCAGGTAATTGTTTAAGCTCGAACATGGGATCACCCTTGGGTGGAGGAGGATCCCTAGAATTTCAACAGGCAAGTTGTGTTTCAAAATAGGTCCATGTTTAAAGAATACTTCATCTATTTCCCTTCTTTCATTCATAAACATATCATTTTCATGGTCTATCAAATATTGTTCTAAAGGATCATTAGGGGGCACATCAATGGAAGCAAGACCAATAATTTCATCTTTACTAGGCAATTCTTTATCATGGGGTTGTCTACGAAATTTAGCAAAATTAAAATCATGAGACATATCCCCTAAACCAACATAAACAATATCCTTTTTGCAGTCTATCTTAGCATTAACAGTATTCAAAAAGGGTCTACCAAATATAATGGGACAAAAGTCATCTTGTGGGGAACCAAGAACAAGAAAATCAGTAGGATATTTAACTTTCCCACACAAGACTTCAACATCTCTAACAACCCCAACTGGTGAAATAGTATCTCTATTAGCAAGCTTAATTGTAACATCAATACCTTCTATCTCAGCAGGTGCAATATTCATGCATAATTTCTTCGTATAAAGAATGAGGTATTGCACTCGCACTAGCACCCATGTCACATAAGCCATGATAGCAATGATCTCCTATTTTAACAGAAACAACAATCATGCCTACAATAGGTCTATGTTTATCTTTAGTATCGGGTCTAGCAATTCTAGCAGCTTCATCACAAAATTAAATAACATGCCCATCAATATTATCGACCAAGAGATCTTTAACCATAGCAACACTAGGTTCAACTTTAATTTGCTCAGTGGGTGTAGGTGTTCTAGCATTACTCTTACGAACCACAGTTGAAGCTTTAGCATGATCCTTTATTCTAATAGGGAAAGGTGGTTTCTCAATATAAGCGGTAGGAACAATAGGATCAACATTATAAGTGATAGTATTTTCTTCAACTTTAATAGGTTCAACTACTTTTAGTTCAATGGGAGGATGATACTTAAACCACTTATCCTTAGCGAGATCAACATGAGTAGCAAATGATTCACGAAAAGAAACTACTATCTCAGAGTCAAGTCCATATTTAGTGCTAAATTCACGAAAAGCATCAGTATCCATAAAAGATTTAACACAATCAAACTTAGGTGTTATACCTGACTCCTTATATTCATCAAGTTCCCAATCTTCAGAGCTTGTTTAATTCTTTCCAATAAATCACATCTGAATTCAATAGTCTTCATCATAAAAGAACCAGTGCAAGAAGTATCGAGCATGGAGCGATTATTGAGAGAAAGCCGAGCATAAATTTTTTGAATAATAATTTTTCTTGAAAGCTCATGATTGGGGGATGAATATAACATTGACTTAAGCCTCCCCTAATCTTGAGCGATGCTTTCTCCTTCACGAGGCCAAAAATTATATATATATATATATAATTACGATCACGATGAACCAGATGCATAGGATAAAAACTTCTGATGAAATTCCAATTTCAATCGGTTGTAGTTCCATGATCCAATATCATCACATAGCCTAAACCATGTCAATGCCTTTCCCTTCAAAGATAAAGGGAAAAAAATCTTCTTGATAACATCCTCGGGCATACCTGCAAGCTTAAATAATCCACAAACTTCATTCACATAGATTAGGCGCATATCGGGATGTAATGTTCCATCTCCTATAAAAGGATTAGCTAGTAGTTTCTCTATCATACCCGAAGGAATTTCAAAGTAAACATTTTTAGTAGGTTTAGTAGGTTGAGGAGCAACTCTTTGCTCTACTGGTCGGCGTGAAGATACCCCGAACAAGCCCCTCAAAGGATTGTTTTCCATAGTAACAAGTGACAGTAAATTTCAGCACACTATATATTTTTCCTTACCAAATTCCACTTACCAAAGGCGCTTCACTCCCCGGCAATGGCGCCAGAAAAGAGTCTTGATGACCCACAATTATAGGGATCTATCATAGTCCTTTCGATAAGTAAGAGTGTCGAACCCAATGAGGAGCAGAAGGAAATGGCAAGTGGTTTTCAGTAAGGTATTATGTGCAAGCACTGAAATTATCGGTAACAGATAGTTTTGTGATAAGGTGATTCGTAACGGGTAACAAGTAATAAAAGTAAACAAGGTCCAGCAAGGTGGCCCAATCCTTTTTGTAGCAAAGGACAAGCCTGGACAAACTCTTATATAAAGGAAAGCGCTCCCGGGGACACATGGGAATTATCGTCAAGCTAGTTTTCATCATGCTCATATGATTCACATTCATTACTTTGATAATTTGATATGTGGGTGGACCGGTGCTTTGGTACTGCCCTTCCTTGGACAAGCATCCCACTTATGATTAACCCCCTTCACAAGCATCCGCAACTATGGAAGAAGAATTAAGGTAAACCTAACCATAGCATGAAACATGTGGATCCAAATCAGCCCCTTATGAAGCAACGCATAAAGTAGGGTT
This sequence comes from Triticum urartu, assembly GCF_003073215.2. Classification (NCBI taxonomy): domain Eukaryota; kingdom Viridiplantae; phylum Streptophyta; class Magnoliopsida; order Poales; family Poaceae; genus Triticum; species Triticum urartu. Next base: position 286,899,672 of record NC_053022.1, read on the forward strand.
TAAGCTTCTGTCACTCTAGCAACCCATCATCTACTTATTACTTCCCAATGCCTTCCCCTAGGCCCAAACAATGGTGAAGTGTCATGTAGTCGACGTTCACATAACACCACTAGAGGAAAGACAACATACATCTCATCAAAATATCGAACGAATACCAAATTCACATGACTACTTATAGCAAGACTTCTCCCATGTCCTCAGGAACAAACGTAACTACTCACAAATCATATTCATGTTCATAATCAGAGGGGTATTAATATGCATAAAGGATCTGAACATATAATCTTCCACCGAATAAACCAACTAGCATCAACTACAAGGAGTAATCAACACTTCTAGAAACCCACAGGTACCAATTTGAGGTTTTGAGACAAAGATCGGATACAAAAGATGAACTAGGGTTTGAGAGGAGATGGTGCTGGTGAAGATGTTGATGGAGATTGACCCCCTCCCGATGAGAGGATCGATGGTGATGATGATTTCCCCCTCCCAGAGGGATGTTTCCCCGGCAGAACAGCTCCGCCGGAGCCCTAGATTGCTTCCGCCTCAAGACGGCGGCGCTTCATCCCGAAAGCTTACTTATTATTTTTTCTAGGGCGAAAGACACCTTATACCAGAAGATGGGCATCGGGGGCCTGCCAGGTGGCCCACGAGGCAGGGGGCGCGCCCCCACCCTCGTGGACGGTGGCTGGCTCCCCTCCAATGCTTTCTTCGCCCAATATTTTTAATATATTCCAAAATTGACTTTCGTGGAGTTTCAGGACTTTTGGAGTTGTGCAGAATAGGTCTCTAATATTTGCTCCTTTTCCAGCCCAAAATTCCAGCTGCCGACATTCTCCCTCTTCATGTAAGCCTTGTAAAATAAGAGAGAAAAGGCATAGGTATTGTGACATAATGTGTAATAACAGCCCATAATGCAATAAATATCAATATAGAAGCGTGATGCAAAATGGACGTATCAATGATAGATCCATGCTTGATATTTCTTGTACTGGTACCTTTATGAAGAAAACTATTGAATTCCGGTGGGATCTTTTGGAAAGAATTAAACGCAAATCTGAAGATTGGGAACTCGACGAAGGTAAAGAGTCAGGTATTAAGCTTAAGTATGATTGTGTTAAATCTTTTATGAATACCGATGCCTTTCAAAAATTTAGCACTAAATATGGACTTGACTCTGAGATAGTAGCCTCCTTTTGTGAATCCTTTGCTACTCATGTCGATCTCCGTAAAGAAAAGTGGTTCAAATATCACCCACCTATTAAAGAAGAAATTAAAGAACCAGTAATAGCCAAAGATGAAACTATAATCTATAATGTTGAACCAGTTGTTCCTACTGCTTATATTGAAAAACTACCTTTTCCTGTTAGGAAAAAGGAACATGCTAAAGTTTCAACTGTGGTTAATAAAAGTTATATTAGAACACCTAAACTAGCTGAACAAATCAAGGTAGAACCTAGTGTTGCTATGGTCAAGGATCTCCTGGTTGAAAATTTAGATGGGCATGTTATTTACTTCTGTGATGAAGCTGCTAGAATTTCCAAACCTGATGAAAAAGATAAACATAGACGTGTTGTTGGCATGCCTGTTGTCTTAGTTAAAATAGGAGATCATTGTTATCATGGTTTATATGACATAGGTGCTAGCGTGAGTTCCATTCCCTTCACCTTATATCAAGAAATTATGAATGATATAGCACCCGCTGAAATAGAATACATAGATGTTACTATTAAACTTGTTAATAGAGACACCATCACACCACTTGGGATTGTTAGGGATGTTGAAGTCTTGTGTGGGAAAATAAAATACCCTACTGATTTTCTTGTTCTTGGTTCTCCACAAGATGACTTTTGTCCCATTATCTTTAGTAGACCTTCCTTGAACACCGTTAGTGCTAAAATAGATTGTGAGAAACAAATTGTCGGTGTTAGCTTTGGTGATGAGTCTCATGAATTTAATTTTTCCAAGTTTAGGAGAAAACCTCATAAAAAGAATTACCTAGTAAGGATGAAATTATTGGTCTTGCTTCTATTGTTGTGCCTCCTATGGATCCTTTAGAACAATATATGCTAGACCATGAAAATGATATGCATATGCGTGAAAGAAATGAAATAGATAAGATTTTCTTTGAACAACGTCCTCTGCTTAAACACAATTTGCATATCGAAACTCTAGGAGGTCCTCCTCCACCTAAAGGTGATCTTGTGTTTGAATTAAAACAATTGGCATCCACTTTGAAATATACTTATCTTGATGAGAAGAAGATATATCATGTTATTATTAGTGCTAACCTTTCAGAACATGAAGAAGAGAGATTATTGAAAGTTCTAAGGAAGCACCGAGTTGCTATTGGATATACTCTTGATGATATTAAGGGCATTAGTCCCACTCTATGTCAGCACAAGATTAATATGGAACCTGATGCTAAACCCGTTGTTGATCACCAACGTCCGTTAAATCCAAAGATGAAAGAAGTGGTAAGAACAGAAATATTAAAACTTTTGGAAGCGGGTATAATCTATCCTATAGCTGATAGTAGATGTTTAAGTCATGTTCATTGTGTCCCTAAGAAAGGAGGTATTACTATTGTTCCTAATGATAAGAATGAACTAATTCCACAAAGAATTGTTGCAGGCTATAGAATGGTCATTGATTTTACAAAACTAAATAAAGCAACTAGAAAAGATCATTACCCTCTGCCTTTTATTGATCAAATGCTAGAAAGATTATCTAAGCACACACATTTTTTCTTCCTTGATGGATATTATGGTTTTTGACAAATACATGTTTATCAACCTGATCAAGAAAATACCACTTTTACTTGCCCTTTTGGAACTTATGCTTATAGACGTATGCCTTTTGGTTTATGCAATGCACTTGCTGCCTTTCAAAGATGTACGACCGCTATATTCTCTGAATTTTGTGAAAAGATTGTTGAGGTTTTCATCGACGACTTCTCTGTTTATGGGAAGTCTTTTGATGATTGCTACCTCTTGACCTTGCGTTGGTTTTTCCCATATTTTTACATGATGACATGATGTAGCGGGATTAACTCAAGCAATATGATGAAAACCCCATCTTTATCCTCGATGGCAACAATACAATACTTGTCGGTTCCCCTGCTATCACTAGGATCAAGCATCGTAAGATTGAACCGAAAGCTAAGAACTTCTCCCATTGCAAGAAAAACCAATCTAGTTGGCCAAACCAAATCGATAGTTCGAAGAGTGTAACATCCCAATTTTCAATTTGAATGTTATTTAGATCATACATATGCATTCATCATTTGTGCATTTCTGAAATTTGTTTTATTTGTATTTTGATCCTAGAAACCTTAAGCAACTCAATGACCAATTGAGAGAGTTGGAGGTTTTCTCAAAAAAAAAAACATTTTTGAATTTTACAAAATTGGCAAATTGAAAAAAAAAATTTATTCAAAATATTTTTCAAATAAATAAAAATAATGAGAGAAGATAATATGACTTCTTCAAAAATAGTAAAGAAATGTTGGAAATTTATTTTTGATTAAATATATATTTTATTTGATTTTATTTGCGTGTTTATTTATTTTCATTAGTACTAAAAAATTTATTTTATTTTTAGGCATTTAGGTCCAGAAAAATGTGCACATTAGTCCATATATCAGGAGGGAATTATGTGAATTTTTCCGAAGTTTTAAAAATATTTTTATTAGGTTTTTACTATTTTTCATATTTTCGAAAAATGTTAAATAAAACTTCAGACCGAACCGGGCCGAAGCCTAGCCGGCCCAGCCGCCGCTCCGCCCTCACCTCTGTCGCTGATCCGGACTCCGGCCGGAGTCCGACCGCGCCACGCCGCCCCAGCTGCCCCCTCCTCCAAGGCCGCCGCCCCCCCCCCTACTTAAATAGCCACCGCCCCCGCCTCTCCCTCCCTCAAGCCGCCCACGGCCACCGCAGCAGCCGCCTGCCGCCTCTGTCCCCGATGCCGCTACCCGCCGCCGCCGCCGCTCCACCTGCCGCTCGAAGTCGCCGCCGCTCGCACCCGCCGCTACAGCCGTCGCCGCCGCCCGACCCGCCTCGCCATCGCCGGAAGCCGTCGTCGCTGCCAACGTTGAAACCGACCGAACCAGTAAAAAACTGCTCCGGCCTGGTTTTATTTTAGTTTATGGTTTTTTTCGGTTTTTGTTTCGGTTTTCTTTTCGGTCCGATCTACTTAGCGAACGCTCGCCGGTTTAGATCTGTTAACGAACGGTTTCGTTCGTTAGTCTCTCATAGCGGCTGTTCGTCCGATAGATTTTTCTATTTCCGTTTATTTTCGGCTAGGGACCCATCCATAATTAATTTCGTCGCAGATTAGTCCCTATTCTTTAAACGATCGCAACTTTTTGCTCGTTTATCCAAATCCAATGAAACCAATGCCAAATTCTTCATATTGATCCCCTCTATCCAGATAACCAACCTAAACATGTTTTTGAAAGTTTAAAATTTTGTTCCAAACATATTTGAATTTGAACTTCTTTTGATCGTAACTTGAGTTTCGTATTTCCGATTTAGTTGATTCTTTTTGCAAATCGAAGTTCTCGACCTGAACTTTCTGTTAAGATCTTTTTCTCTGGTTTTCTTTGCATCTTCGTGCTTGAGTGCTTATGTATGCTATTATTTTTCTACGATAGATTTTTCGGAGTGCGAAGCTTGCTGCTACGAGTCTCTAGGGTTTTCCGATCGTCAGCAAGGCAAGTTATACTTTGATCATACCCTTTATTACCCAGTTTTTATGCATTAGATACACCCTCAAACATTGCATGAGTAGGATTGGGAACATGTGGTTGTTGCTATGTAGTTGATGAGGTAGGAACCTAATACCTTTGATCACCCCGGGAATATACGTTATGCTCATATTGCTTAGCCATGCTTGTAGACGGGGATTGGTATGTGAGAATCATGCAAGTTGTGAGAGATAATGACTAAGGGAAACTTAAGGTGGCTACTTTCATACACATCTGGGTGGATTGGTTGTGGGCATCTGGGGAATCCAGTGTTGTCCTAGGAGATCCCGGGGTACCCGTGTGATCATCCTATGGCATGCCACCTAGGCTCAAAGGGATCATAAGATTATTCATGCTCAGAAACTTCCGTGTGCAGCCACAATCCATTATGGGCTCTGGCATAGTTAAGTAAGTTGTGGGAAACCTTTTCATGATGGGCTAGCAGATGTAGGGGAATTGTAGGTGTACCGGCCTATCTATCGGTTAAGGGGACCTCTTCAGAAAGACTATGTCTCGATCTTCCGATCATGGATGCGGTCGAGTCTTGTGGGGAAAAGTGCGCAAACCTCTGCTGAGTGTACAAACTAATCATGATTAGTTGTGTCCCCGGTTATGGACATCTTGAATATCTGGTATTTGAGTTATTGGTTGATCTCATCACTTTACTTAATAAAATTTTTGGGTATATTATTATTATTACTGTTACTTGATAATTCTGGGATTGAATTGGGGTTACTTTCTCAATAATGGCATAAACTTGGTAGTAAATAAAATCTATTCCTTTGTTGTAGGAAAAAATAGCTTTATGCAAATGTTAAACTTAGAGCCTCCACCAGCCAAATATGCATGTAGTGATAGTCATTCATCATTGCTTTATAATGTGATCTTGCCAGCATATTCCATGTCCTAACTGTTGGGGAACGTAGTATTTCAAAAAAATTCCTACGATCACGTAAGATCTATCCAGAAGATTCATAGCAACGAGAGGGGAGAGTGTGTCCATGTACCCTCGTAGACCGAAAGCGGAAGCGTTTATTAACACGGTTGATGTAGTCGAACGTCTTCGTGATCCAACCGATCCAAGCACCGAACGTACGGCACCTCCGCATTTAGCACACGTTCAGCTTGATGACGTCCCTCGATATCTTGATCCAGTTGAGGACGAGGGAGAGTTCCGTCAGCACGACGCCATGGCGATGGTGATGATGAAGTTACCGGCGCACGGCTTCGCCTAAGCACTACGATGATATGACCGAGGTGTGTAACTGTGGAGGGGTGCACCGCACACGGTTAAGAGAGAACTTGTGTGTTCTAGGTGCCCCCTCTCCCCACATATATATAGGTTGGAGGGGGGGAAGAGGCAGCCTTAGGGCACTCCCAAGTAGGCGAATCCTACTTGGGGTGCAAGCCCAATTCGCCCCCCCCCCCCTTACTTATTTCAGCATATGGGAAGGAAAGAAAAGGGGAAAGAGAAGGAAAGGGTGGAGGCCGAACCCTCATCCTTCCTTTACTCCTACTCCTATTCGGCCTAGGTGGGGTGCACCAGCCCACCAGAGGCTGGTATGTCCCTCAATGGGCCCAATAGGCCCATAACTTTGTCGGTGGTGCCCGGAACCCCTTCCGGTGACCCGATATCACCCGGAACACTTCCGGTGTCCAAATATCATCGTCCTATATATGAATCTTTACCCCTCGACCATTTTGAGACTCCTCATCATGTCCGTGATCTCATCTGGGACTCCGAACAAACTTCAGTCATCAAATCACATAACTCATAATACAAATCGTCATCGAACGTTAGGCATGCGGACCCTACGGGTTCGAGAACTATGTATACATGACCCAGACACATATCCGATCAATAACCAATAGAAAAACCTAGATGCTCATATTGGCTCCTACATTTTCTATGAAGATCTTTATCGGTCAAACTGCATAACAACATGTGTTGTTCCCTTTGTCATCGGTATGTTACTTACCCGAGATTCGATCATCGATATCATCATACCTAGTTCAATCTCGTTACCGACAAGTCTCTTTACTCGTTCCGTAATGCATCATCCCGTGACTAACTCATTAGTCACATTCCTTGCAAGGCTTTATACTAATGTGCATTACCGAGAGGGCCCAGAGATACCTCTCCGATACACGGAGTGACAAATCCTAATCTCGATCTATGCCAACCAAACAAACACCTTTAGAGACATCTGTAGAGCATCTTTATAACCACCCAGTTATGTTGTGAGATTTGATAGAACACAAGGTGTTCCTTCGGTATTTGGGAGTTGCATAATCTCATAGTTAGAGGAACATGTATAATTCATGATGAAAGCAATAGCAATAAAACTAAACGATCATTATGCTAAGCTAATGGATGGGTCTTGTCCATCACATCATTCTCTAATGATGTGATCCCATTTATCAAATGACAACACAGGTCTATGGTCAGGAAACATAACCGTCTTTGATTAACGAGCTAGTCAAGTAGAGGCATACAAGGGACACTTTGTTTTGTCTATGTATTCACACATGTACTAAGTTTCCGGTTAATACAATTCTAGCATGAAAAATAAACATTTATCATGATATAAGGAAATATAAATAACAACTTTATTATTGCCTCTAGGGCATATTTCCTTCAGTCTCCCACTTGCACTAGAGTCAATAATCTAGTTCATATCGCCATGTGATTTAACACCAATAGTTCACATCACCATGTGACTAATACCCAAAGGGTTTACTAGAGTCAATAATCTAATTCACATCACTATGTGATTAACACCCAAAGAGTGATCATGTTTTGCTTGCGAGAGAAGTTTGGTCAAAGGGTCTGCCACATTCAGATACGTATGTATTTTGCAAATTTCTGTGTCTACAATGCTCTGCACGGAGCTACTCTAGCTAATTGCTCCCACTTTCAATATGTGTCCAGATTGAGACTCAGAGTCATCTGGTTCAGTGTCAAAGCTTGTATTGATGTAACTCTTTATGACGAACCTTTTGTCACCTCCAAAACCGAGAAATATATCCTTATACCACTAAGGATAATTTTGACCGTTGTCTAGTGATCCACTCCTGGATCACTATTGTACCCTCTTGCCAAACTCATGGTGAGGTATACAATAGGTCTGGTACACAGCATAACATACTATATAGAACCTATGACTGAGGCATAGGGAATGAGTTTCATTCTCTTTCTATTTTCTGCTGTGGTCGGGTCTTGAGTCTTACTCAACTTCACACCTTGCAACACAGGCAAGAACTCCTTTGACTGTTCCATTTTGAACTACTTCAAAATCTTGTCAAGGTATGTACTCATTGAAAAATTTATCAAGTGTCTTGATCTATCTCTATAGATCTTGATGCTCAATATATAAGAAGCTTCACTGAGGTCTTTCTTTGAAAAACTCCTTTCAAACACTCCTTTATGCTTTCCAGAAAATTCTACATCATTTCCGATGAAAAATAAGTCATTTACATATACTTATCAGAAAGGCTGTAGTGCTCCCACTCACTTTCTTGTAAATACAGGCTTCTCCAAAAGTATGTACAAAACCATATGCTTTGAGCACACTATCAAAGCATATATTCCAACTCTGAGAGGCTTGCACCAGTCCATAAATGGATCGCTGGAGATTGCACACTTTGTTAGCACTTTTAGGATCGACAAAACCTTCTAGTTGCATCATATACAACTCTTCTTTAAGATATCCATTATGGAATGTAGTTGTGACATCCATTTGCCATATTTAAAAAATGCGGCAATTGCTAACATGACTCAGACAGGCTTTAAGCATCGATACGAGTGAGAAAATCTCATCATAGTCAACACCTTGAACTTGTCGAAAACCTTTTGCGACAATTCGAGCTTTGTAGATAGTAACACTACTATCAGCGTCCGTCTTCCTCTTGAAGATCCATTTATTCTTAATGGCTCGCCGATCATCAGGCAAGTCAATCAAAGTCCATACTTTGTTCTCATACATGGATCCCATCTCAGATTTCATGGCCTTAAGCCATTTTGCGGAATCTGGGCTCATCATCGCTTCCTCATAGTTCGTAGGTTTGTCATAGTCTAGTAACATGACTTCCAGAACAGGATTACCATACCACTCTGGTGCGGAACGTACTCTGGTTGACCTACGAGGTTCGGTAGTAACTTGATCTAAAGTTTCATGATCATCATCATTAACTTCCTCACTAATTGGTGTAGGCATCACTGGAACTGATTTCCGTGACAAACTACTTTCCAACTCGATAGAAGGTACAACTACCTCATCAAGTTCTACTTTCCTCCCACTCACTGCTTTCGAGAGAAACTCCTTCTCTAGAAAGGATCCATTCTTAGCAATGAATATCTTGCCTTCGGATCTGTGATAGAAGGTGTACCTAATAGTTTCCTTTGGGTATCCTATGAAGACACATTTCTCCGATTTGGGTTCGAGCTTATCAGGTTGAAGTTTTTTCACATAAGCATCACAGCCACAAACTTTAAGAAACAACAGCTTTGGTTTCTTGCCAAACCATAGTTCATACGATGTCGTCTCAATGGATTTATATGCTGCCCTATTTAACATGAATGCAGCTATCTCTAATGCATAACCCAAAAACGATACTGGTAAATCGGTAAGAGACATCATAGATCGCACTATATCTAATAAAGTACGGTTATGACGTTCGGACACACCATTATGTTGTGGTGTTCTAGGTGGCATGAGTTGCGAAACTATTCCACATTGTTTCAAATGAAGACCAAACTCATAACTCAAATATTCACCTCCACGATCAGATCACAGCAACTTTATTTTCTTGTTACGATGATTTTCCACTTCACACTGAAATTCTTTGAACTTTTCAAATGTTTCAGACTTGTGTTTCATCAAGTAGATATACCCATATCTGCTCAAATCATCTGTGAAGGTCAGAAAATAACGATACTCGCCGCGAGCCTCAACACTCATTGGACCACATACATCAGTATGTATTATTTCCAATAAGTCAATTGCTCGCTCCATTGTTCCGGAGAACGGAGTCTTAGTCATCTTGCCCATGAGGCATGGTTCGCAAGCATCAAGTGATTCATAATCAAGTGATTCCAAAAGCCCATCAACATGGAGTTTCTTCATGCACTTTACGCCAATATGACCTAAACGGCAGTGCCACAAATATGTTGCACTATCATTGTCAACTTTGCATCTTTTGGCATAAATATTATGAATATGTGTATAACCACGATTGAGATTCAACGGACCATTCACATTGGGTGTATGACCATTGAAGGTTTTATTCATGTAAACAGAACAACAATTATTCTTTGACTTAAATGAACAACTGTATTACTATAAACATGATCCAATCATATTCATGCTCAACGCAAACACCAAATAACATTTATTTAGGTTCAACACTAGTCCCGAAGGTAAAGGGAGTATGCGACGGTGATCTTATCAACCTCGGAATCACTTCCAACACACATCGTTGCCTCGCCCTCAACTAGTCTATGTTCATTTTGTAACTCCTGTTTTGAGTTACTAACCATAGCAACTGAACCGGTATCAAATACCTAGGGGCTACTATGAACACTAGTAAAGTACACATCAATATCATGTATATCATATGTACTTTTGCTCACTTTGCCATCCTTATTATCCGCCAAGTATTTGGGGCAGTTCCGCTTCCAGTGACCATTTCCTTTGTAGTAGAAGCACTCAGGTTCTGGCTTGGGTCTAGCTTTGGGATTCTTCATGGGAGTGGCAACTTGCTTGTCATTCTTCTTGAAGTTCCCTTTCTTTTCCTTTGCCCTTTTTCATGAAACTAGTGGTCTTGTCAACCATCAACACTGGATGCTTTTTCTTGATTTCTACCTTCCCTGATTTCAGCATCGCGAAGAGCTCGGGAATCATTTTCGTCATCCCTTGCATATTATAGTTCATCATGAAGTTCCAGTACCTTGGTGACAGTGACTAGATAACTCTATCAATCACTATCTTATGTGGAAGATTAACTCCCACTTGATTCAAGCGATTGTAGTACTCAGACATTCTGAGCACATGCTCACTAGTTGAGCTATTCTCCTCCATCTTGTAGGCAAAGTACTTGTCAGAGGTCTCATACCTCTTAACATGAGCATGAGTCTGAAATACCAATTTCAACTCTTGGAACATCTCATATGCTCCATGTCATTCAAAACATTTTTGAAGTTCCGCTTCTAAGCCATAAAGCATGGTGCACTAAACTATCAAGTAGTCATCATACCGAGCTTGTCAAACGTTCGTAATGTCTGCATCTACAATAGGTCTGTCACCTAGCGGTGCATCAAGGACATAATTCTTCTGTGCAACAATGAGGATAATCCTCAGATCATGGACCCAGTCTGCATCATTGCTACTATCATCTTTCAACTTAGTTTTCTCTAGGAACGTATCAAAAAATAAAACAGGGAGCTAAACGCGAGCTATTGATCTACAACATAGATATGCAAAAACTATTAGGACTAAGTTCATGATAAATTAAAGTACAATTAATCATATTACTTAAGAACTCCCACTTAGATAGACATCCCTCTAGTCATCTAAATGAACATGTGATCCATATCAACTAAACCATGCCCGATCATCACGTGAGACTGAGTAGTTTTAAATGGTGAACATCAATATGTTGATCATATATACTATATGATTCACGTCCGACCTTTCGGTCTCAATGTTCCAAGGCCATATCTGCATATGCTAGGCTCGTCAAGTTTAACCTAAGTATTCTGCTTGTGCAAAAGTGGCTTCCACCCATTGTATGTGAACGTAAAGCTTATCACACCCGATCATCACGTGGTGTGTCGGCACGACGAACTGTAGCAATGGTGCATACTCAGGGAGAACACTTGTACCTTGAAATTTAGTGAGAGATCATCTTATAATGCTACCGCCGAACTAAGCAAAATAAGATGCATAAAATATAAACATCTCATGCAATCAAAATAAGTGATATGATATGGCCATCATCATCTTGTGCCTTTGATATCCATCTCCAAAGCATCGTCATGATCACCATCATCACCGGCTTGACACCTTGATCTCCATCGTAGCATCGTTGTCGTCTCACCAACTATTGCGTCTCCGACTATCGCTGCCGCTTTAAGTAAAGCAATTACATGGTGATTACATTTCATACAATAAAGCGACAACCATATGGCTCCTGCTAGTTGCCGATAACTGTTACAAAATATGATCATCTCATACAACAATTTATATTATCACGTCTTGACCATATCACATCACAACATGCCCTGCAAAAACAAGTTAGAAATCATCTACTTTGTTGTTGCAAGTTTTATGTGGATGCTACGGGCTTCTAGCAAGAACCGTTCTTACCTACGCATCAAAACCACAACGATTTTTCGTCAAGTGTGATGTTTTAACCTTCAACAAGGACCGGGCGTAGTCAAACTCGATTCAACTAAAGCGGGAGAAACAGACACCCGCTAGCCACCTGTGTGCGAAGCACGTCGGTAGAACCAGTCTCGTGAACGCGGTCATGTAATGTCGGTCCGGGCCGCTTCATCCAACAATACCGCCAAATCAAAGTAAGACGTTGCTGGTAAGCAGTATGACTATTATCACCAACAACTCATTGTGTTCTACTCATGCATATAACATCTACGCATAGACCTGGCTCGGATGCCACTGTTGGGGAATGTAGTATTTCAAAATATTTCCTACGATCATGCAAGATCTATCTAGGAGATGCACAGCAACGAGAGGGGAGAGTGTGTCCACGTACCCTCGTAGACCGAAAGCGGAAGCGTTCACTAACGCGGTTGATGTAGTCGAACATCTTCGTGGTCCAACCGATCCAAGCACCGAACGTATGGCACCTCCATGTTCAGCACACATTCAACTCGATGATGTCCCCCAATCTCTTGATCCAGTTGAGGATGAGGGAGAGTTCCATCAACACGATGGCGTGGCGACGGTGATGATGAAGTTACCGGCGCAGGGCTTCGCCTAAGCACTACGACGATATGACCGAGGTGTGTAACTGTGGAGGGGGCACCGCACACAGTTAAGAGAGAACTTGTGTGTTATAGGTGCCCCCTCTCCCCACATATATATATAGGTTGGAGGGGGGAAGAGGAAGCCTTAGGGCGCCCCCAAGTAGGCCGAATCCTCCTTGGGGTGCAAGCCCAATTCGCCCCCTTCCTTATTTCAGCATATGGGAAGGAAAGAGAAAGGGAAAGAGAAGGAAAGGGTGGAGGCCGAACCCTCCACCTTCCTTTTCTTCTTCCCCTTCCTTTCCTCCTACTCCTATTCGGCCTAGGAGGGGCGCACCAGCCCACCAGGGGATGGTCTGTCCCTCACTTGGCCCAATAGGCCCATAACTTTGCCGGGGGTGCGTGAAACCCCTTCCGGTGACCCGGTATCCCCCGGAACACTTCCGGTGTCCAAATATAATCGTCCTATATATGAATCTTTACCTCTCGACCATTTCGAGACTCCTCGTCATGTACATGATCTCATTCGGGACTCTGAACAAACTTCGGTCATCAAATCACATAACTCGTAATACAAATCGTCATCGAACGTTAAGCATGCGGACCCTACGGGTTCGAGAACTATGTAGACATGACCGAGACACATCTCCATTCAATAACCAATAGCGGAACCTGGATGCTCATATTGGCTCCTACATTTTCTACGAAGATCTTTATCGGTCAAACCACATAACAACATACGTTGTTCCCTTTGTCATCGGTATGTTACTTGCCCGAGATTCGATCGTCGGTATCATCATACCTAGTTCAATCTCATTACTGGCAAGTCTCATTACTTGTTCTGTAATGCATCATCCTGTGACTAAATCATTAGTCACATCGCTTGCAAGGCTTTATAGTGATGTGCATTACCGAGAGGGCCCAGAGATACCTCTCCGATACACGGAGTGACAAATCCTAATCTCGATCTATGCCAACTCAACAAACACCTTCAGAGACATCTGTAGAGCATCTTTATAATCACCCAGTTACGTTGTGACGTTTGATAGCACACAAGGTGTTCCTCCGGTATTCGGGAGTGCATAATCTTTTAGTTAGAGGAACATGTATAAGTCATGATGAAAGCAATAGCAATAGAACTAAATGATCATTATGATGAGCTAATGGATGGCTCTTGTCCATCACATCATTCTCTAATGATGTGATCCCATTTATGAAATGACAACACATGTCTATGGTCAGGAAACATAACCATCTTTGATTAACGAGCTAGTCAAGTAGAGGCATACTAGGGACACTCTGTTTTGTCTATGTATTCACACATGTACTAAGTTTCCGGCTAATACAATTCTAGCATGAATAATAAATATTTATCATGATATAAGGAAATATAAATAACAACTTTACTATTGCCTCTAGGGCATATTTCCTTCACTGACCTACACGGCTGCAACGTCTCATGTTGCAGAATTTTCAGACGAGGATTAAGGTGCGATAGGTCGCTGTCTTGCACTTAGTTTTGCCATGGAGTTGGATGGACTCATTTACCTTTGAAGCTTCTGCAATTATTTTGTTAGATGGCCTTTAGCCATATTATTGTAATAAATGCTCTTTATGAGGACCTTGATGTAATAGGTGTGTGATTGAGCTCTGTTATAATTCCTCGAGTACTGTGTGTGTCAGCATACCGATCTAGGGATGACACTTATGCACAGAGACTTCGATCCATTGGTATCGGGTCGCTACAAGATGGTATCAAAGCACAAGCAGACTGTAGGACGCGACCAATGGAAAAGCCACATGATACTCTTCTCTACTCATTTCTAACTCTTCTCTATTTCTACTCTATAGATGTCAGACCCCAGGAACAAGTTCACTCAGCCGGATGACGACACCCCTTTCGGATGACACTTGAAGGAAGTCACTAAGTACCTGAACATCGGCATACCAAGTTTCACCGGAACCTTCACCGCAACTTTATCAGAAGAGGAGCACTGGATGATTCAAGTTCGTGTCCCTGGGAGGACATTTGCACCAATTACCGAGCCCATCGAGTTCTCTTTTGATGCACCAACCTGGAGCTCAGTAAAGAGCATGGCTGCCCACATCACCATTGGACGCATAGGCGAGGTGTACAACAAGGATCTTAAGAACACCGTCTATCAGATATGTGGACGCCGGGATGAGCAATGGGAGATGATTCGCACCAGGAAGGATGGATCTATTGCAGCCTACATACAGGAGTTGAACCAGCACATTCGTTGTTATGAGAATCAGATGTGCGCTAACATGATAGATACGAAGAAGGTGATGACCCAGAACATGGAGCTAGAAGAGGAACTCAAGGAAACACAGGATGGATACAAAGAGGAAATTGCTGTGCAACTGGAGCAGAATGAAGACCTGAGGAAGAAGATAGGAATATCTATAGTTAAACTGGAACCTGAAGTGGACATTCGTTCTGAAGACTACATCATACTTAATGACACCGACACCGATAGTGATGTTGAAGAAGATAGAGATGACGAGGATAGTGATGATTTTGAAGACGAAGCTGGAGATGATATTATGGAGTCTTCCACCGATCAAAATTTTTAGTCGATCACCATATTCTATTAGAATTCTTCCAAGTAGTTAGAAATCGTTCGCGAGATCTTGTAATAGTAGCTTAGATTAATTGTATGAACCTTGTTTGAATTGAGTGGTGTGGTTTGAATATGTTTGTCTCATGTGCATATCGGTAGTGAAATATCTCTTTAGACCCTATTCTATTCTATTCTCACCCCTCTAACCTATCAGATGCCTTCGATACGTGACCCTGGATTCGTTTTCCCGCCGGAGCTCACCCAGTTGATCCAACAGCAGAATGCCTTGATGGAGTTGCTCGTCCAGAACCAAGGCAACAACAACAACAACAACAATAACAACAACCCACCGCCACCACCCCTAGTTGACAACCTAGCACGTTTCCTAAGGTTGAATCCATCGGTGTTCTCTAGCAGCACCGAGCCGATTGTTGCTGATGATTGGCTTCACAAGATCGGAAGAGAGGTAACAACTACTGGATGCATGGATGCGGAGAAGGTGCACTTTGCCGCACATCAGCTTGATGGACCCGCAGCCTCATGGTGGGAGAACTACACCACCACCTTCCTTGTGGCCAATGTTACATGGGATCAGTTTCAGCAGGCCTTCCGCACCGCACATGTCTCAGCTGGAGCCATGAGTATGAAGAATCATGAGTTCCGCAACTTACACCAAGGTAATCATACTGTGGCGCAATACGTGGATGAGTTCAACAAGTTATCACGCTATGCCCCAGATGATGTGGCCACAGATGCCACGAAGCAGGAGAAGTTTCTTGAAGGAGTGAATGATGAGCTGAGTATGCATTTGATGGTGGCAACATTCACAAACTATCAGGAGATGGTAGACAGGGCCCTCATAATTGAAGGCAAGCAACAGCAAATAGAGAACCGCAAGCGGAAGTATGGACATGGAAAGTACAACTATGGAGCCCAACAGAAGCCCCGCTATTCCCCGTACTCAGGAGGACACACTCATACCCATGGAGGACGTAACCATGGAGGCCATTCTCACAATGGAGGAAATTCACACAACCACAGTGTCCCAAAGAATGGTAATGGGAGTGGAGGAAACAACAGTCAGAGCCGTTCCAACCCAGCAACCCCCGCCAAGAAGGATCTGAGTCACATTACTTGTTACAAGTGCGGGAAGACCGAACACTACGCCAATGACTGCCCTGAGGCAAACAATGGAAATGGAAGCTCAGGAAAGAAGCCAAACCCTTTCACCAGGGGACAGGTGAATCATGTCAACGTGGAGGAAGTTAACGAGCAGCCTGACGCAGTTATTGGTAAGTTTTTGAATAAGTCATTTACAACCCTTGTTCTTTTTGACACTGGTGCATCGCATTCATACACATCAAGGGGAATTGTGGACAAGTTTAAGTTGCCAACCGCAGCCCTTAACACACCTATGTTAGTAAGCTCACCAGGAGCGGAGTATATGGCTAGCCAGGGATGTTTTCAGCTGCCGTTGACCATAGGTAGGCATGTTTTTCCCACAGACCTCATTATTCTAGAATCACAAGGATTGGATGTGATACTAGGCATGGATTGGTGATACCTCCATTTTGCATCATGCTTTTATATTGATATTTATTGCATTATGGGCTGTTATTACACATTATGTCACAATACTTATGCCTATTCTCTCTTATTTTACAAGGTTTACATAAAGAGGGAGAATGCCGGCAGCTAGGATTCTAGGCTGGAAAAGGAGCAAGTATTGGAGACCTATTCTGCACAGCTCCAAAAGTCCTGAAACTTCACGAAAGTCATTTTCAGAATATATAAAAATACTGAGCGCAAGAAGTTCCGGAGGGGGGCCACATCCTGCCCATGAGGGTGGGGGGCGCGCCCCTGCCTCGTGGGCCCCCTGGTGTCCCTCCGATGCCCATCTTCTACTATATGGAGTCTTTCGATGAGGAAAAAAATCACAGGCCAGCTTTCGGGACGAGACTTCGCTGCTACGAGGCGGAACCTTGGCGGAATCAATCTAGGGCTCTAGTGGAGCTGTTCTGCCGGGGAAACTTCCCTCCGGGAGGGGGAAATCATCGCCATCATCATCACCAACGATCCTCTCATCAGGAGGGGGTCAATCTCCATCAACATCTTCACCAGCACCATCTCCTCTCAAACCCTAGTTCATCTCTTGTATCCAATTCTTGTCTCTAAGTCCGGGATTGGTACCTGTGGGTTGCTACTAGTGTTGATTACTCCTTGTAGTTGATGCTAGTTGGTTTGGTGGAAGATCATATGTTCAGATCCTATATGCACATTAATACCCCTCTGATTATGAACATGAATATGCTTTGTGAGTAGTTACATTTGTTCCTAAGGAAATGGGAGAAGTCTTGCTATTAGTAGTCATGTGAATTTGGTATTCGTTCGATATTTTGATGAGATGTATGTTTTCTCTCCTCTAGTGGTGTTATGTGAACGTCGACTACATGACACTTCACCATTATTTGGGCCTAGAGGAAGGCATTGGGGAGTAATAAGTAGATGATGGGTTGTTAGAGTGATAGAAGCTTAAACCCTAGTTTATGCGTTGCTTCGTAAGGGGCTGATTTGGATCCATATGTTTCATGCTATGGTTAGGTTTACCTTAATACTTTTGTTCTACTTGCGGATGCTTGCAATAGAGGTTAATCATAAGTGGGATTCTTGTCCAAGTAAGGGCAGTACCCAAGCACCAGTCCACCAACATACCAAATTATCAAAGTACCAAACACGAATCATATGGTCGTGATGAAACCTAGCTTGACGATAATTCCCATGTGTCCTCGGGAGCGCTTTTCTCTATATAAGAGTTTGTCCAGGCTTGTCCTTTGCTACAAAAAGGATTGGGCCACCTTGCTGCACTTTATTTACTTTTGTTACTTGTTGATCATTACAAATTATCTTATCACAAAACTATCTGTTACCTATAATTTCAGTGCTTGCAGAGAATACCTTGCTAAAAACCGCTTATCATTTCCTTCTGCTCCTCATTGGGTTCGACACTCTTACTTATCGAAAGGACTACGATAGATCCCCTATACTTGTGGGTCATCAAGACTCTTTTCTGGCGTCGTTGCCGAGGAGTGAAGCGCCTTTGGTAGGTGGAATTTGGTAAGGAAAAATGTATATAGTGTGCTGAAATTTACTGTCACTAGTTACTATGGAAAGCAATCCTCTGAGGGGCTTGTTCGGGGTATCTTCACCCCAACTAGTAGAGAAAAGAGTTGCTCCTCAACCTATTGAACCTACTGAAAATGAAAATGTTTACTTTGAGATTCCTTCGGGTATGATAGAAAAACTGCTAGCTAATCCTTTTGCAGGAGACAGAACAATGCATCCTGATGAGCACCTAATATATGTGGATGAAGTATGTGGATTATTTAAGCTAGCAGGTGTGCCCGATGATGTTATTAAGAAGAAGGTCTTCCCTTTATCTTTGAAGGGAGATGCATTGACATGGTATAGGCTATGTGATGATATGGGATCATGGAACTACAAACGGTTGAAATTGGAATTTCATCAGAAGTTTTATTCTATGCATCTTGTTCATCGTGAGCGTAATTATATATATAATTTTTGGCCTCACGAAGGAGAAAGCATCGCTCAAGCTTGGGGAGGCTTAATTCAATGTTATATTCATGCCCCAATCATGAGCTCTCAAGAGAAATGATTATTCAAAAAAATTATGCTCGGCTTTCTGATAACAATTGCACCATGCTCGATACTTCTTGTTCTGGCTCTTTTATGATGAAGACTATTGAATTCAAATGGGATGTATTGGAAAGAATTAAACGCAACTCTCAAGATTGGGACCTCGACGAAGGGAAGAAGTCATGTATGACACCTAAGTTTGATTGTGTTAAATCTTTTATGGATACCGATGTTTTCCGTAAATTTAGCACTAAATATGGACTTGACTCTGAAATAGTAGCTTCTTTCTGTGAATCTTTTACTACTCATGTTGATATCCCTAGGGAGAAGTGGTTTAAATATCATCCTCCCATAGAAGTAAAAGTAGCTGCACCTATTAAA
Source organism: Triticum urartu (assembly GCF_003073215.2). Taxonomy (NCBI): domain Eukaryota; kingdom Viridiplantae; phylum Streptophyta; class Magnoliopsida; order Poales; family Poaceae; genus Triticum; species Triticum urartu. Next base: position 286,919,026 of record NC_053022.1, read on the forward strand.
GTTGAAGAAAAGACTATCACTTATAATGATCCTATTGTTCCTACTGCTTATGTTGAGAAACCACCTTTTCCTGTTAGGATAAAAGATCATGCTAAAGCTTCAACTGTGGTTCGTAAAAGCAATATTAGAACTTATACACCTCCCGAGCAAGTTAAAGTTGAACCTAATATTGCTATTGTTAAGGATCTTTTGGCTAATAATATTGATGGGCATGTTATTTATTTCTATGATGAAACTGCTAGAATTGCTAAACCTTGTGCTAAAGATAAACATAGACCTGTGGTAGGCATGCCTGTTATTTCTGTTAAAATAGGAGATCATGGTTATCATGGCTGATGTGATATGGGTGCTAGTGCTAGTGCAATACCTATTGACTTATACAAAGAAATTATGCATGATATTGCACCTGCTGAGTTAGAAGATATTGATGTCACAATTAAACTTGCCAATAGAGATACTATTTCACCAATTGGGATTGTTAGATATGTTGAAGTCTTGTGTGGGAAAACTAAATATCCTACTGATTTTCTTGTTCTTGGTTCCCCACAAGATAGCTTTTGTCCCATTATATTTGGTAGACCCTTCTTAAACACTGTTAGTGCTAGGATAGACTGCAAAAAGGATGTTATTACTATTGGTTTAGGTGATATGTCTCATGAGTTCAACTTTTCTAAATTTCGTAGACAACACCGTGAAGAGGAATTGCCTGGTAAAGATGAAATTATTGGTCTTGCTTCTATTGCCGTGCCTCCTAGTGATCCTTTAGAACAATATTTGCTAGACCATGAAAATGATATGTTTATGAATGAAAGAAGGGAAATAGATGAAGTATTCTTTAAACAGGAACCCATCCTGAAACACAATTTGCCTGTCGAAATCCTAGGGGGTCCTCCTCCACCCAAGGGTGATCCCGTGTTTGAGCTCAAACCGTTACCTGATACTCTTAAATATGCTTATCTTGATGAGAAAAGATATATCATGTTATTATTAGTGCTAACCTTTCAGAGCATGAAGAAGAGAGATTATTGAAAACTCTGAAGAAGCACCGTGCTGCTATTGGATATACTCTCGATGATCTTAAGGGCATTAGTCCCACACTATGTCAACACAAAATAAATTTGGAGAAAGATGCCAAACCAGTTCATGATCACCAACGACGGCTGAATCCTAAGATGAAAGAAGTGTTAAGAAAGGAAACACTAAAGCTCCTTGAGGCAGGTATAATTTATCCCGTTGCTGATAGTCAGTGGGTAAGTCCTGTCCATTGTGTCCCTAAAAAGGGAGGTATTACTGTCGTTCCTAATGATAAATATGAATTGATTCCGCAAAGAATTATTACAGGTTATAGGATGGTAATTGATTTCCGCAAATTAAATAAGGCTACTATAAAGATCATTACCCCTTACCTTTTATTGACCAAATGCTAGAAGATTATCCAAACATACACATTTTTACTTTCTAGATGGTCATTCTGGTTTCTCTCAAATACCCGTGTCAGCTGATGATAATCTAAGACCACTTTTACTTGCCCGTTCGGTACTTTTGCTTATAGACGTATGCCTTTTGGTTTATGTAATGCACCTGCTACCTTCCAAAGATGCATGATGGCTATATTCTCTGACTTTTGTGAAAAGATTTGTGAGGTTTTCATGGACGATTTTTCTCCGTTTATGGATCCTCTTTTGATGATTGCTTAAGAAACCTTGATCGAGTTTTGCAGAGATGTGAAGAAACTAACCTTGTCTTGAATTGGGAGAAGTGTCACTTTATGGTTAATGAAGGTATTGTCTTGGGGCATAAAGTTTCTGAAAGAGGTATTGAAGTTGATAAAGCTAAGGTTGATGCTATTGAAAAGATGCCATGTCCCAAGGACATCAAAGGTACAGGAAGTTTCCTTGGTCACGCCGGTTTTTATAGAAGGTTCATTAAGGACTTCTCAAAAATTTCTCGGCCTCTGACTAATTTATTTAAAAAGATATACCATTTGTTTTTTATGATGATTGCGTAGAAGCATTTGAAATACTTAAGAAAGCATTGATCTCTGCACCTATTGTTCAGCCACCTAACTGGAATTTACCCTTTGAAATTATGTGTGATGCTAGTGATTATGATGTAGGTGTTGTTCTAGGGCAAAGAGTTGATAAGAAATTAAATGTTAATCAATATGCTAGTAAAACTCTAGACAATGCTCAGAGAAATTATGCTACTACTGAAAAGGAATTCTTAGCAGTTGTATTTGCTTGTGATAAGTTCAGACCTTATATTATTGATTCTAAAGTAACTATTCACACTAATCATGCTGCTTTTAAATATCTTATGGAAAAGAAAGATGTTATACCTAGACTTATTAGATGGGTTCTCTTGCTACAAGAATTTGATTTTCATATTACTGATAGAAAGGGAGCTGAGAACACCGTTGCAGACAACTTGTCTAGGTTAGAAAATGTTCTTGATGACCCACTACCTATTGATGATAGCTTTCTCGATGAACAATTAAATGTCATAAATGCTTCTCACACTGCTCCATGGTATGCTGATTATGCTAATTACATTGTTGCTAAATTTATACCACCTAGTTTCACATACCAGCAAAAGAAAAAGTTTTTCTATGATTTGAGACATTACTTTTGGGATGACCCACATCTTTATAAAGGAGTAGATGGTGTTATTAGACGTTGTGTACCTGAGCATGAACAGGAAAAGATCCTACGCAAGTGTCACTCCGAAGCTTATGGAGGACACCACGCTGGAGATAGAACTACACATAAGGTATTGCAATCCGGTTTTTATTGGCCTACTCTCTTCAAGGATGCCCGTAAGTTTGTTGTATCTTGTGATGAATGTCAAAGAATTGGTAATATTAGTAGATGTCAAGAAATGCCTATGAATTATTCACTTGTTATTGAACCATTTGATGTTTGGGGCTTTGATTATATGGGACCTTTTCCTGCCTCCAATGGATACACACATATTTTAGTTGCTCTTGATTACGTTACTAAGTGGGTAGAAGCTATTCCAACTAGTAGTGCTGATCATAACACTTCTATTAAGATGTTGGGATCTACGGTAGGGTGCGTCGACTGCAAATTAAAATTTCCTACGCGCAGAACAACCAAGAACATGCTACGGGAGATGGATCACAGTTCGTTACCACTAGACGCGCAGTGTCGTGCAGCAGAAGAAGAGTTGGGGCAGCGCGTCTGCGTGGATCGTCTCCTCCTCGTCCGATCTCCCTCGTACAACCGGTGGTCGGTTCCCACGTACAAGTTCGCCGGAGCGGCGCAAGTGCACTGCCTCTAACGGTATCCGCGCGTGCAGGAGGGACATCATGCGGCGGACTGCAAGGTCCGATCACACAACCGACGGCGAGTGGAGGTGTCTATTCGCAACACATGCAAACCCTAGTGACAGCGCCGAAGCGATCAGCCGCGTGAGTGTGCGGCACCTCCACTATATATATAGGCGTCCGTCATGGGCTCAACACTTGGGCCTCGCACGGACCCTAAAGCCCATAAGTCTACTCGGCCACAATCCGAATACAGTTCGGATCACATCCGACCAGTGTCCTCGGATCTGACCTCGTAGGTTCCTTCCCTTAAGCATGCGACCCCTTAGGTTCAAGTCGGCTTGGTCGCAGTTCGGATCACCTCCAAACTACACAGTTGGTAGCGGCCTCTAGCAAGGCATGCCGAACACCAAGCAGACTATGAAGCTGGTTAGCGAACCTGTACATCACACTTCCATTCCTTTTGCCACACGATATATGTTGTCGAGCTCAAGGCGAGTTTGTCATCCTTGTGCTAGCCTGACCTCTTTTCACGTTCCAGTGATGCCGACCACAAACCGGATTATCTCATAATCCTTGTCGCATGGCCATGCTTATCCTGGTCGGATCACACGAGGGCCCAGAGTATATCTCTCCTGGTCGGAGGGGCAAATCCCATCTTGCTTGACCATGTCTCACAGCATGGGTCTGGACAAACCCGAAACCTACCTTTATAACTACCCAGTTACGGAGTAGCGTTTGGTCGGCCCAAAGCAAGTCTGTCACCATCCCGAGTACATGCATCAGCTCAGGTCTTAGGACATAGAACATATGTTGTACTAGAGACTCATAGATGACATATCACTGCGTCTCATAGTTGGGTCTGTCCGACTCGGACCTTATCTCGACTCGGATCCGACTACGCCGAATCCGACCAGATCCTTCCAAGTCCATATTATCCGGTTAGCATCCAATGCTCCATGGCTAGTGAGACCAAGCCATCGACCGTGTCATATGCTAGTCTAGTTGGCTGCACGTCCACACAGCCCTTTCAACTAAGGACCTTTTAGGACAGTCATCATACAATGCATAGTCCCACAAACAAGTCACGTACTTGCTGATACACATCATTCATAATGTCCAAGGACTATATTTATTCATAAACACATAGGAAATATCATCATACATGATTGCCTCTAGGGCATATCTCCAACAGTCTCCCACTTGCACTAGAGTCAATCAAATAGACATCGAATGCCCATAGCTCTAACATGCCCCTCATGCTTGGGTTGTGGAAGCGGCTTAGTCAACGGATCCGCAACATTTGCATCCATGTGAATTTTGCATAACTCTACATCACTACTCATTACAATCGTTCGTATCAGGTGATATTTCCAATCTATGTGTCTGACCTTGTAGTGATTCCTCGGCTCCTTGGCTTTTGCGATGGCACCAGAATTATCACAATAAAGGTCCAACGGTTTTACCGAGGCTGGGAAAATACCAAGATCATCCAGAAAGTTCTGGATCCAAACACCTTCCTTTGCAGCTTCAAAAGCCGCAATGTATTCGGCTTCTGTAGTAGAATCGGCCACCGTATCTTGCTTGGAACTCATCCAGCTCACTGCTCCTCCGTTCATGACGTACACGAATCCGGACTATGATCGACAATCGTCTCTATTGGTTTGGAAACTAGCATCGGCGTAACCCCTTACGACGAGCTCTTCCTCACCTCCATAAACTAGGAACATCTCTTTAGTCCTTTTCAGGTACTTCAAAATAGTCTTTACCGCTGCCTAGTGACTCTCACCTGGGTTGCCCTAGTATCTACTTGTTAGGCTTATTGCAAAAGCAACATCGGGCCACGTACATATCATGGCATACATGATGGATCCGATTGCTGAGGCATATGGAATCCTACTCATCCTGCTTCGCTCATCAGATGTCGAAGGACTCTGAGTCTCGCTTAGCCTTATACCATGTGAGAGTGGCAAGAACCCTTTCTTTGCCTCACTCATGTTGAACGGCTTCAACACTTTATCTATGTACGTGCTCTGGCTTAAGCCGAGCAGCCTCCTTGATCTATCTCTATAGATCTTAATGCCTAAAATGTACATTTTCTCACCAAGGTCCTTCATCAAAAACTTGCCATTCAATGACTCATTGACCGAGTTCAGCATCGAGATATCATTTTTGATCAGTAGTATGCCATCCACATACAAGATCAAAAACACTATCGAGCTCCCACTTAACTTCTTGTATAAACAAGAGTCCTCTTCGCTTTTGATGAAGCCGAAACCAGTGACGACCTCATCAAAATGAATGTTCCAACTCCGAGATGCTTGCCTCAACCCATAAATGGATCTCTTGAGCTTGCATACCTTACTAGTGCTAGTCGGATCGACAAAACCCTCGGGCTGTATCATATACACGTCCTCGATTAAATTTCCATGAAGGAAAGCCGTCTTGACATCCATCTGCCATATCTCGTAATCGAAATATGCAGCTATAGCTAGTACGATCCTCACCGACTTCAGCATCGCTACCAGCGAGTAAGTCTCGTCGTAGTCAATTCCTTGAACTTGTCCATAACCCTTAGCGACAAGCTGAGCTTTGTGGATCGGAACATTTCCATCCACATCGGTTTTCTTCTTAAAGACCCATTTGCAACCAATGGTTGTTACGCCAGGCGGCGGATCAACCAAGTCCCAAACTTGATTCTCATCCATGGACTTTAACTCGAATCTCGTGGCCTCCAGCCATGCCTCGGAATCTGGGCTCGCCATCGCTTCCGCGTATGTGGTCAGCTCGTCGCTTTCTAGCAACAATACATCACGCACTCTGTGCAATCTTTCCGACCTCCATGGTTTCGGTGCCGCTTCCACTACGGGTTCCCTGACTGACTCCGGTATGATCTCATCACTAGCCGAGTCGTCCCCGAGTGGTCCTCGAATTTCTTTGAGTCGGACCGTCCTCCCACTGGCCTCCCGACAGAGAAACTCTTTCTCAAGGAAAACCCCGTTCCGAGCAACAAACACTTTGTTCTCTTCCCGGTTGTAGAAGTTATATCCCAAGGTTTCCCTTGGATATCCCACGAATATGCATTTATCCGACTTGGGTGTAAGCTTGTCTGACATAAGTTTCTTGACAAATGCTTCACAACCCCAAATCTTTAGAAAAGACAAACTGGGACTCTTCCCGGTCCACATCTCATGTGGTGTCTTGTCTATGGATTTTGATGGTACCCTGTTAAGTGTGAAAGCTGCAGTTTCTAGAGCGTATCCCCAGAATGACAAGGGTAAATCCGACTTGCTCATCATAGATCGAACTGTGTCCAAAAAGGTGCGATTCCTCCGTTCTGATACACCATCTCTCTGTGGCGTACCCGGAGGTGTGAGCTGAGGTACTATACCTCTGCTTTTCAGATGATCATCAAACTCCTGGCTCATGTACTCACCTCCACGATCCGATCGTAGAAGTTTTATAGTCTTGCCGAGCTGATTCTCCACCTCGTTTTGAAACTCTTTGAACTTTTCAAAAGTCTCTGACTTGTGCCTCATCAAATAGATATATCCGTATCTACTCAAGTCGTCGGTAAAAGTAACGAAGTACTGATAGCCACCTCTGGCAGCTGTGCTCATTGGTCCACACACATCACTGTGTATCAGTTCCAACAACTCGAATGCCCTCTCGCAACTCTTTGCGAAAGGAGACTTAGTCATCTTGCCGAGCAAGCATGATTCGCATGCCTCGAACGACCCAAAGTCGGTCGAAGTTAGGAGCCCATCATCATGGAGCTTCTTCATGCGTTTCAGACTAATGTGTCCAAGTCGGCAATGCCAGAAGTATGTCGGATTTATCTCATTGGGCTTATGCCTCTTGACATTCATGTTATAGACCGGTTCCTGTTCTAGATTCAATATAAATAACCCATCAACAATGGGTGCATAGCCGTGGAACATACCATTCAAATAAATCGAACAACCATTGTCCTTTAAATTGAATTCATAACCCTGACTCATCAAGCATGAGGCAGAAATAATGTTCCGACTAAGTGCGGGAATGTAATAACAATTATTCAATTCCAAAATAAATCCAGAAGGAAGCTGGAGCTGCCTTGTGCCGACCTCCAACGCAGCAACTCTTGCTTTGTTGCCGACCCTGATGTCAATCTCCCCTTGTGCCACACGCCTAGTTCTTACCAGCCCCTGCATCGAGTTGCAAATATGAACAACCGATCCGGTATCAAATACCCAAGAGCTACTAGGTATGTCAGCAAGGTAAATGTCTATAACATATGCAACAAGTGTACCTTTGCCCGAAGCAGCATTCCCGGCCTTCTTGCCATGCTCTGCAAGCCACTTGCTACAGTTCCTCTTCTAGTGACCAGTTTCCTTGCAATGATAGCAAATGGTCTTTGAGTCCGGTCCAGACTTCGGCGCAGCGGCGGAGGTTACCATCTCCGTGCCCTTTGCCTTAGCCTTCTTCTTAGACCAACTCTTCTTGAACTTAGCCGATTTCTGCACCATCAACACTTGATGCGTGCTTTTCTTAATATCCTGCTCTACCACTTTGAGCATCCATGCCATGCATATGATAGTTTGAGATGAACATCCATAGCTGGGCGGAAGAGAACCCAGAACTGCATCAGTAGCCAGCTCATCCAAGAGCGGGAAGCCCAACCGATCCAAAGCTTGCACATATCTGATTATCTTGATCACATGTGGGCTCAGTGGATCACCTTCCTTTAGCTTACAATCCATCAAGGATCGCCAGACGTTGAACCTTTCGGTCCTAGCCTGCACCTAAAACATGCTCTTGAGACTCTCGATCATATCGAAAGCCCCAACGTCTTCGAAATGCTGTTGCAAATCGGGCTCCATACAAGCCAGCATGAGGCAGCTGATCTCGTTTGATTCATCAACGAGTTTCTGGTAGGCATTCTTGGTTGTGGTACTAGCATTATCGACAGGTTCCTCTGGAAGCGGATCCTCTAGAACATGTTCCTTTTATCATGCTTGAGAACAATTCTCAAATTTCTATACTAGGTAGGAAAGTTTGTTCCATTCAGTTTATCCTTTTCCAGAATTGATTTCAATGCAAAGTTGGGTTGATCAGGTGGTGCCATTGATCTACAACAGAAAAATATGCAATCACTAAGCAATGTGTTTATGTAGAGTAATTCTAGCCTTAAACAGAAATACTCCCACTGAAGTCAGCACCCTCCGCAAACTCTCAGTGATTCAGGATCCGACTAGCACATGCGACTAGTGAGCTTTAGCATCACTGCTAGACAGCATGCCTATCCGGTAAGCAACTCCTTGCTAATCGTATCTCTATACGACTCCTATCGGTCGGGTAGGTATCTCATACCCCGGCTCCCGACCTCTTTTGCCACAAGGCCCAAAACCGTTTTGATAGCTTTGTCAAGCTAACCTGATGCAGTGCATGTCCGTGTCCGACACGAACCCTTCAGTTCAAGGACACCTAGCAGCACCCCAATTTTATGAGCCCACTACTAGACGTACTTGACGTGCGAAGGTGCAACATCGGGGATGGAAATTCGCTTGATATTCATGAGGGATCTTTCTACCATTCTAACATGCATAGAAAACAAGGAAGCATAACAATCACAAATAAACACATATTGTGAAATAGTATGGCTCCTTCATGGATGTTCTTCCAGGTCGGCTCCAACTCCGATGACCATCTAGAAACTCCATCTTGTTAGTCACGCCGGGACGCCAAGCCACCAACCTGATCTCTATTATCCAACTACTACAACTAGTAATGAATTTTACATAGAGTCACAAGTCGACACGCAGGTCGTTATACAATATAATGACAGCACTTTGGCTCCTGCCGGCTGCCAAACATGACACGCAGGCCATGTATAATTTACACACATGCATCACATACACATGAGCCATACTATTCACATCAAACCCTGCAAAGTAAAGTTATGCATAGAATCGTATTCTACCGGTTTGAGTGATCGTGTATGAAATACAAGGCGCTACGCACACGGCAGTCCGATTCGGATTCGGATTTACGTTTCACTATTAACCCGATCACGCCGAATTCTCTGATCTGACCTCCGATCACGCCGAATTCTTTGATCTGACCGATCTCATCGATCATCGTGAATCCGATTCGGATTTACGTTTCACTGTTAACCCCGATGGCGGATAACCGACCGGTAGGGGTAGATCGTGTCACGACCTCATCGATCCCAATCATCAGAAAACATAGCCTCATCGATCCCCATGTGCAGTTGATCTCATCAACTGTGCACACAGCCAATCTTATCAATGACAGCATATCTCATCTATTGCCTCCACATATCTAATATGCATATGATCTGAATCCAAATACTATAGCAGAGGCTCTGATACCACTGTTGGGATCTACTGTAGGGCGCGTCGACTGCAAATTAAAATTTCCTACGCGTAGAACAACCAAGAACATGCTACGGGAGATGGATCACAGTTCGTTACCACTAGACGCGCAGTGTCGTGCAGTGGAAGAAGAGTTGGGGCAGCGCGTCCGCGTGGATCGTCTCCTCCGCGTCTGATCTCCCTCGTACAACCGGTGGTCGGTTCCCATGTACAGGTTCGTCGGAGTGGCGCAAGTGCACCGCCTCTAACGGTATCCGCGCGTGCAGGAGGAACGTCGTGCGGCGGACTACTAGGTCCGTTCACACAACCGGCGGCGAGTGGCGGTGTCTATTCGCAACACATGCAAACCCTAGTGACAGCGCTGAAGCGATCAGCCGCGTGAGTGTGCGGCACCTCCACTATATATATAGGCGTCCATCACGGGCTCAACACTTGGGCCTCGCACGGACCCTAAAGCCCATAAGTCTACTCGGCCACAATCCGAATACAGTTCGGATCACATCCGACCAGTGTCCTTGGATCCGACCTCGTAGGTTCCTTCCCATAAGCGCGCGACCCCTTAGGTTCAAGTCGGCTTGGTCGCAGTTCGGATCACCTCCGAACTGCACGGTTGGTAGCGGCGTCTAGCAAGGCATGCCGAACACCAAGCAGACTATGAAGCTGGTTAGCGAACCTGTACATCACACTTCCATTCCTTTTGCCACACGATATATGTTGTCGAGCTCAAGGCGAGTCTGTCATCCTTGTGCTAGCCCGACCTCTTTCTCATTCCAGTGATGCCGACCACAAACCAGATTATCTCATAATCCTTGTCGCATGGCCATGCTTATCCTGGTCGGATCACACGATGGGCCCAGAGTATATCTCTCCTGGTTGGAGGGGGAAATCCCATCTTGCTTGACCATGTCTCGCAGCATGGGTTTGGACAAACCCGAAACCTACCTTTATAACTACCCAGTTATGGAGTAGCGTTCGGTCGGCCCAAAGCAAGTCTGTCACCATCCCGAGTACATGCGTCAGCTCAGGTCTTAGGACATAGAACATATGTTGTACTGGAGACTCACAGATGACACATCGCTGCGTCTCATAGTTGGGTTTGTCCGACTCGGACCTTATCTCGACTCGGATCCGACTACGTCGAATCCGACCAGATCCTTCCAAGTCCATATTATCCCGTTAGCATCCAATGCTCCATGGCTAGTGAGACCAAGCCATCGACCGTGTCATATGCTAGTCTAGTTGGCTGCGCGTCCACGCAGCCCTTTCGACTAGGGACCTTTTAGGACAGTCATCATACAATGCATAGTCCCACAAACAATTCACGTACTTGCTGATACACATCATTGATAATGTCCAAGGACTATCTTTATTCATAAACACATAGGAAATATCATCATACATGATTGCCTCTAGGGCATATCTCCAACATAAGATGCTTAAAGAAGTTATTTTCCCAAGGTTTGGAGTCCCTTGATATTTAATGACGGATGGTGGTTCACATTTTATTCATGGTGCTTTCCGTAAAATGCCTGCTAAATATGATGTTAATCATAGAATTGCATCTCCCTATCACCCACAGTCTAGTGGTCAAGTAGAATTGAGCAATAGAGAACTCAAATTAATTTTGCAAAAGACTGTTAATAGATCTAGAAAGAATTGGTCCAAGAAACTTGATGATGCATTATGGGCCTATAGAACTGCATATAAAAATCCTATGGGTATGTCTCTGTATAAAATGGTCTATGGAAAAGCATGTCACTTACCTCTCGAACTAGAACATAAGGCTTATTGGGCTATTAAAGAGCTCAATTATGATTTCAAACTTGCCGGTGAGAAGAGGTTATTTGACATTAGCTCACTTGATGAATGGAGAACCCAAGCCTACGAGAATACCAAATTATTTAAAGAAAAAGTTAAAAGATGGCATGACAAAAGAATACAAAAGCGTGAGTTTAATGTAGGTGATTATGTATTGCTATACAACTCTCATTTAAGATTTTTTGCAGGAAAACTTCTCTCTAAATGGGAAGGTCCTTACATTATCGAGCGTGCCTATCGTTCTGGTGCCATAAAAATCAACAACTTTGAAGGCACAAATCCGAAGGTGGTGAACGGTCAAAGAATTAAACATTATATCTCAAGTAATCCTATAAATGTTGAAACCAATGTTATTGAAACCGTAACCCCGGAGGAATACATAAGGGACACTTTCCGGAATGTTTCAGACTCCGAAAAGGAATAGGTATGTGGTCCAGTAAGTAAACCGACTCCAAAACAGTTATAATGGCAATTTTCTTCCGTTTTGGAATATTTAGAAAAATAGAAAAATAAGAAGCAGTCCGGGAAGGACACGAGGGCTCCACGAGGGTGGAGGGCGCACCCTACCCCCTGGGCGCGCCCCCCTACCTCGTGGGCACCTCGTGTGCTCTCCGGACTCCGCTTTCTTACATGTTACATATTTTGGTCGGTAAAAATTCATTATATAATCTCCCAGAGGTTTTGACTCCCGTATCACGCAAATATCTCTCGTCTTTGTTTCGAGTTGTTTTTCTGACAGATCTAGGTCGTCATGTCGTCTTCAAGTTCCCCCAAGCACAAGTTTTTCAAGAAGGTCATCAACCCCTACCTTGCGGAAGTTCTCCAACACCCTCAAACCATTGAGATGCGTGAGGGGGTGCTGCACATCCGTGATGCTGAGGGACCAAGGACGACCAGAAGCTTGGAGACAAGGCTCGAAGCAATGGAGCAACAAGTTTTCAAGTGCCAGGAGATGGTGGAACACAGACTCGACACCAACCATATGATGATCGCGGAGTTCACCAACAACCACAAGATGGATGCCAAGAACATTGGGGAGACCATATTCAAGCTTCACGAGAAGATCGAGCACCTCCAAGCCCAAATCTATGACCTGCAAAACCAAAACTATGAGTATGAATATAGATTCAAAAGGATGAGTTTGGCTGTAGATTTGAGGATCCAGGAGACTCGATCATCCTTCTATGATGGCGAGCCTATGCCTTGGAAGAAGGAAGACAAGCCTACATCATCAACAACTCCACCCTCTCCACCAACAAAGAAGAATTGTATATCTGGTATGGGCACTCCCCTTGGCAACTACCAAGCTTAGGGGAGTGCCCGGTATCGTATCACCATCACTTTTATCTTTACCGCATTTCTTAGTTCGATCCTTTTGATAATATTTTGATCTAGTAGAATAAAGTTCTTAGTATGATCAAGTTGTGAGTTTTGCTTTATGATCCTTCTATGTAATCGAGTCCGTGAACTATATATAATAAAGATTAGTGTTGAGTCAAGGGCTTGATTATTTTGCCATGATCTTGAGTGAATAAAATAAAAGAGAAAGAATAAAAAGAAATAAAAGAGATCATATGGATCTTATGGAGAGTAATGAGCTCACCTATAAAGAGTATGATGATAAAAAGTTGTTGAGAGTTGACAAACATAGTTTTGGTCATCGTTGCAATTAATAGGAAATAATAAAGAAAGAGAGGTCTTCACACATAAATATACTATCTTGGACATCTTTTATGACTGTGAGCACTCATTAAAATATGACATGCTAAAGAGTTGACGTTGGACAAGGAAGAAAACGTAATGGGTTATGTTTTCTTACATCTGAGATACATTATGTTGTCATGGATCGTCCAACATGATTGAGCTTGCCTTTCCCCCTCATGCTAGCCAAATTCTATGCACTAAGTAGAGATACTACTTGTGTTTCCAAACACCCTTAAACCAGTTTTGCCATGAGAGTCCACCATACCTACCTATGGATTGAGTAATATCCTCCAAGTAAGTTGTCATTGGTGCAAGCAATAAAAATTGCTCTCTAAATATGTATGACTTATTAGTGTGGGAGAAAATAAGCTTTATACGATCGTGTGATATGGAAGAAATAAAAGTGACGGACTGCATAATAAAGGTCCATATCAAAAGTGGCAATATAAAGTGACATTCTTTCGCATTAAGATTTTGTGCATCCAACCATAAAAGCGCATGACAAACTCTGCTTCCCTCTGCGAAGGGCCTATCTTTTACTTTTATCTCCTACCTTACATAAGAGTCTTGGTGATCTTCACCCTTCCTTTTGAAATTTTATCATTTGGCAAGCACAAAATGTTGGAAAGATCCTGTTATATATGGCTAATTGGATGTGAGTTTTCATGAACTATTATTGTTGACATTACCCTTGAGGTAAAACGTTGGGAGGCAAAACTATAAGCCCCTATCTTTCTCTGTGTCCGATTAAAACTCCATACCCATAAGTATTGCGTGAGTGTTAGCAATTGTGAAAGACTATATGATAGTTGAGTATGTGGACTTGCTGAAAAGCTCTTATATTAACTCTTTCCTATGTTATGATAAATTGCAATTGCTTCAATGACCGAGATTATAGTTTGTTAGTTTTCAATGAATTTTATGATTCGTACTTGAAATTGTGATTGAATTGTTACTCTAGCATAAGAGATCATATGACAATAATCATATAAGTTGCTATTCTAAGAATGATCATGATGCCCTCATGTCCGTATTTTATTTTTATAGACACCTCTATCTCTAAACATGTGGACATATTTTTCGATTTCGACTTTCGCTTGAGGACAAGCGAGGTCTAAGCTTGGGGGAGTTGATACGTCCATTTTGCATCATGCTTTTATATCGATATTTATTGCATTATGGGTTGTTATTACACATTATGTCACAATACTTATGCCTATTCTCTCTTATTTTATAAGGTTTACATAAAGAGGGAGAATGCTGGCAGCTGGGATTCTGGGCTGGAAAAGGAGCAAATATTAGAGACCTATTCTGCACAGCTCCAAAAGTCCTGAAACTTCACGGAAGTCATTTTCAGAATATATAAAAAATACTGAGCGCAAGAAGTTCCAAAGGGGGGCCACTCCCTGCCCACGAGGGTGGGGGCACGCCCTACCCCCCCTGGGCGTGCCCCCTGCCTCGTGGGCCCCTGGTGGCCCTTCGATGCCATCTTCTGCTATATGGAGTCTTTCGAGGAGGAAAAAATCACCAGCCAGCTTTTGGGACAAGACTCTGCCGCCACGAGGCGGAACCTTGGCGGAATCAATCTAGGGCTATGGCGGAGTTGTTCTGCCGGGGAAACTTCCCCCCGGGAGGGGGAAATCATCGCCATCGTCATCACCAATGATCCTCTCATCGGGAGGGGGTCAATCTCCATCAGCATCTTCACTAGCACCATCTCCTCTCAAACCCTAGTTCATCTCTTGTATCCAACTCTTGTCTCTAAGTCCGGGATTGGTACCTGTGGGTTGCTAGTAGTGTTGATTACTCCTTGTAGTTGACGCTAGTTGGTTTACTTGCTAGAAGATCATATGTTTAGATCCTATATGCACATTAATACCCCTCTGATTATAAACATGAATATGCTTTGTGAGTAGTTACGTTTGTTCCTGAGGACATGGGAGAAGTCTTGCTATTAGTAGTCTCATGTGAATTTGGTATTCGTTCGATATTTTGATGAGATGTATGTTGTCTCTCCTCTAGTGGTGTTATGTGAACATCGACTACATGACACTTCACCATTATTTGGGCCTAGAGGAAGGCATTGGGGAGTAATAAGTAGATGATGGGTTGCTAGAGTGACAGAAGCTTAAACCCTAGTTTATGTGTTGCTTCGTAAGGGGCTGATTTGGATCCATATGTTTCGTGCTATGGTTAGGTTTACCTTAATACTTTTGTTGTAGTTGCAGATGCTTGCAATAGAGGTTAATAATAAGTGGGATGCTTGTCCAAGTAAGGGCAGTACCCAAGCACCGGTCCACCCACATACCAAATTATCAAAGTACCGAACGCGAATCATATGGTCGTGATGAAACCTAGCTTGACGATAATTCCCATGTGTCATCGGGAGCGCTTTTCTCTATACAAGAGTTTGTCCAGGCTTGTCCTTTGCTACAAAAAGGATTAGGCCACCTTGCTGCACTTTATTTACTTTTGTTACTTGTTGCTCGTTACAAATTATCTTATCACAAAACTATCTGTTACCTATAATTTCAGTGCTTGCAGAGAATACCTTGATGAAAACCGCTTATCATTTCCTTCTGCTCCTCGTTGGGTTCGACACTCTTACTTATCGAAAGGACTACGATAGATCCCCTATACTTGTGGGTCATCAATTGGCTATCCAAGTATGGCGGGAACATCGATTGTGCAAGCAAGTCAATTCTTCTCACCACCCCAGAGGGGAAACGGATCAAGTATGTGTCTACGCATGCGCCAAGGAGGACTCAAGTAAATTCACTCTCGAGAGTTGTTCAGTAGGAAGTGCCAGTTGTGAAGTATTATCCCGATGTATTCCCGGAGGAATTACCAGGCATGCCACTAGACCGAGACATAGAGTTTTTGATTGAGTAATTGCCAGGCGTCAGACCAATATCTAAGAGACCGTATCGAATGCCAGCAAATGATCTGGAGGAAATTAAGAAGCAGATTAAGGAGTTGTTGGAGAAAGGTTATATTCGACCAAGTTCATCACCGTGGGGAGCCCCAGTGCTTCTAGTTGAGAAGAAGGATGGATCCTTGACAATGGTAGTTGATTATCGAGCATTGAATGAGGTGACGATCAAGAACAAATATCCTCTACCGATGATCAATGATTTGTTTGACCAGCTGTAGGGAGCTAAAGTTTTCTCCAAGATCAATCTTCAATCAGGATATCACCAGCTGAAGATCCGACAACATGATATAACTAAGACAACTTTTACCGCAAGGTATGTGATATATGAGTACACGGTCATGCCTTTTGGTTTGACTAACGCCCCTGCCTACTTTTATGAGTATGATGAATAAGGTGTTCATGGAGTTCTTGGATATGTTTGTCCTGGTGTTCATTGACGATATATTGGTGTACTCGAAGAAGGAAGAAGAACACAAGGAACATTTGCGCTTGGTTCTCGAGAAGCTCAGGGAACATCAGCTATATGCCAAGTTCAGCAAATGTGAGTTTTAGTTGAAGGAAGTCAGATTCCTCGGACATGTTATATCAAGAGAAGGTATAGCAGTAGACCCATCCAGGGTTCAATCCATCATCGAATGGATGGCACCCACCTTACTGGGAGAGATACGTGGTTTCCTTGGAATCGCAGGATATTATCAGAGATTCATTGGGAATTTTTCCAAGATTGTGAAGCCCATGACGGAGTTATTGAAGAAGGACACCAAGTTCAAATGGGCCGAGGAGTGTGAGGCCAATTTTCAGAAGTTGAAGAAACGTTTGGTTACAGCCCCAGTGCTAATTCTTCCAAATATACACAAGGATTTCCAAGTATATTGCGACGCTTCTCGACAGGGACTTGGAGGCGTTCTTATGCAAGAAGGAAGAGTTTTTTCTTATGCCTGACATGAGCTTCGACCTCATGAGTTGAATTATGCCACACATGATTTGGTGTTAGCAGCCTTAGTGCATGCGCTCAAGACCTGGAGACATTTTCTTATCGGAAATCGTTGTGATGTTTACACGGATCATAAGAGTGTGAAGTAGTTTTTCACGCAGAAGGAATTGAACCTCAGGCAGAGGAGATGGTTGGAGCTCATAAAGGATTATGACATGAAACTACATTATCACCCAGGAAAGGCCAATGTTGTGGCACATGCTTTGAGACGCAAGAGTTATGTCAATACTCTCATGTGACGCCCCCGATTCAATCGTACACTAATCATACTCGCAAACGTGTACGATCAAGATTAGGGACTCATGGGAAGATATCACAACACAACTCTACAAATAAAATAAGTCATACAAGCATCATATTACAAGCCAGGGGCCTCGAGGGCTCTAATACAAGAGCTCGATCATAGACGGGTCAGTGGAAGCAACAATATCTGAGTACGGACATAAGTTAAACAAGTTGTGATAAGATGGCTAGCACAAACTGGGATACATACCGAAAGAGGTGCATGCCTCTTGCCTGGGATCCTCCTAAACTACTCCTGGTCATCGTCAGCGGCCTGCACGTAGTAGTAGGCACCTCCAGAGTAGTAGGATTCATCGTCAATGGTGGCGTCTGGCTCCTGGACTCCAACGTCTGGTCACAACAACCGGGTATAGAAAGGGGAAAAGGGGGAGCAAAGCAACCGTGAGTACTCATCTAAAGTACTCGCAAGCAAGGAGCACTACATATGCATTGGTATCTATGAAAAGGGTAGTATATGTGGAATGAACTGTAGAATGCCAGAATAAGAGGGGGATAGCTAGTCCTGTCAAAGACTACGCTTCTAGAAGCCTCCATCTTGAAGCAGAAGAAGAGAGTAGATGGTAAGTTAACCAAGTATCACCGCATAGCATAATCCTACCCGGCGATCCTCCCCTCGTTGCCCTATGAGAGAGCGATCACCGGGTTGTATCTAGCACTTGTAAGGGCGTGTTTTATTAAGTATCTGGTTCTAGTTTTCATAAGGTCAAGGTACAACTCTGGGTCGTCCTTTTACCGAGGGACACAGCTATTCGAATAGATAAACTTCCCTGCAGGGGTGCACCACATTTCCCAACACACTCGATCCCCTTTGACCGGGCACACTTTCCTGGGTCATGCCCGGCCTCGGAAGATCAACACGTCGCAGCCCTACCTAGGCACAACAAAGAGGTCAACACACCGGTCTAAATCCTATGCATGCAGGGGTCTGGGACCATTGCCCATTGCACACCTGCATGTTGCGAGGGCGGCCGATGAGCAGACCTAGCAACCTCCATTTCCAAGGAAGTTGTGTTACGTGGTCAAACCCGGCGTGCGCCACTCAGTCGCTGACGTCACGAAGGCTTTGGCCGATACCACGACGTCGAGTGCCCATAACTGTTCCCGTGTAGTTGGTTAGTGCGTATAGGCCAGTGGCCAGACTCAGATCAAATACCAAGATCTCGTTAAGCGTGTTATTTAGAAGTAACCATGGACGCCGACCAGGGCCAGGCCCACCTCTCTCCTAGGCGGTCTCAACCTGCCCTGTCGCTCCACCACAAAGATCCACCAAGAGGACCATCGGAACAAAGGTCCTTTCAGCCCCCATTCCGTGAATCACTCGCAGGTACTCTACGAGCAGACCTGACTTTAGTCACCACAGGTATCATATGTGATGTATATAAGTATATACCCATGATCACCTCCCGAGTGGTCACGGCCCGATAGTGTGGCATAGCAGACGGACAAGGATGTAGGGCCACTGATGAAATACTAGCATCCTATACTAAGCATTTAGGATTGCAGGTAAGGTATCAACAACTGTAGCAACAATGACAGGCTATGCAACAGAATAGGATTAACCGAAAGTAGTAACATGCTACACTACTCTAATGCAAGCAGTAGAGAGAAGAATAGGCGATATCTGTTGATCAAGGGGGGGCTTGCCTGGTTGCTCTGGCAAGTAGGGGTCGTCAACAACGTAGTCGACCGGGGCACCAGCAGTGGCGTCAGTCTCATAGTCTACCGGAGAGAAGAGGGGTAAGAAACAATGAATACAATGCAAACAGATGCATATCGATGCATCACATGACAAGTAACGGTGCTAGGTGTGCCCTAACGCAGTAGGAGGTGATACCGGCGAAGGAAGGAAACAACCGGGAAAGTATTCTCGGTGTTTTGCGTTTTCGAACAAACGAACCAAAGGGGGAAAGTTGCGTGTTCGCTATGCTAGGGTTGTGTGGCGGACCAATGGGCTGCGTATTCGGATTCGTCTCGTCGTTCTGAGCAACTTTAATGTACAAAGTTTTTCCATCCGAGCTGCGGTTTATTTTATATTAGTTTTAAAAGATTTAAATCATCTTTAGGATTTATTTAATTATTTTAATTCAACATTATCCAGAATAGTATTTGCTGACGTCATAATAATGTCAGCATGATGTCAGCAGTCAACAGGGTGTTGACTCGGCCAAACTGATGTGTGGGTCCCGCATGTCCTACTCTGTTAACTAATTAACCAAATTAATTAGTTTAATTAACAGATTAGTTAGGTTATTTAATTAATTAGGTTAATTAAACAGGATTAGTTAAGTTAATTAATTTAGTTAATTAATTTAATTTAATTCATTTTTATTTTTATTTTATCTTTTTATAAAAACCGTTCTGGGGTGGGGCCCCCTTGTCATAGGCACCACCAGGAACGGGTTAACGGCATGCGGGCATGGGCGAAAGGAGCCCCGGGGGCGGCCGAACCCGAGCGTCGCCGCGGGCAGCGGCTGGACGGTGGGGAGCGGCAGGGGCGAGCGCACGTATGGCCGGCGAGGGCGGCAATGGTGCGCGGGAAGCAACGGGGAGAGCGGGCGCGGGGTGGGCGCGGCCTGGCGCCGGCACGGGCGGCGGAGGCGGGCGTGAGGAGCGGCGATGGCCCGTGGCCGCCGGCGAGGTCAGGGGAGGCGGGGCACGGTGCGGGGTTGGGCTGAGCGTGCGGCGATGCAGCGAGGCACGCGGGCGAGCGAGGCAGAGGGGCGCATGCAAGCGCGGCAGGGGCGAAGGCGGCCGGCACAAGGCGAGGTGGTCGCGGTTGCGCGGCGGGCGGCGAGCGCGGCGCGCGGGCGGCGACTGCAGGGCGGCTGTGGGTGAGAGCAGCGGGGAGCACAAGGGCGGCCTCGGGTAGGCGAGCTGCTGCAATGCGCGAGGCCGCGGGGAAGCGGCGGCAAGAGCAGCAGCAGGGGAGGCGGCCACGGTGGGCGCGCACGGGGCGGGCCGCATGCGAGGCGCGGTCACGGTGGGAGGGCGGGGGGCGCCGGTCCAGTCGCGGCACGTGGAGGAGGCCGCGGCCCCATAGAGGATGCGGGATGCGCGAACGCGCGCTTTTCAGCACGGGCAGGCATGGCCAGGAGCAGGGGCGAGCGAGGCACGGCGTTCGGGGCGCGACTCGGCACGCATATGGGGCGGAGTGCGCGTGCGGGTTGTGGACGGCGCCGGCGACAGAGGGGAAGGAACGGAGCTCACGGGGGTGGGGGCTATAGGGTTCGGGGCAGCTGGGCGTGAGGAGGAAGACGGGGACGTGCGACGGAGACGGAGACGTTGGGGAGGAAGTCCGGCGATGTGGAGGCGCGTCGAGCTCCGGGCGGCGAGGTTCGGTGACGAGGGCGAGGCCGCGGTTCGGTTTGGTACCCCCTATCTAGATCTGCATCGGGGAGAGGTGAGAGTCATGGGGGAGTGGGGGAAAGTGAGGTGGGTCGTGGGTTAGGGTTTCCCCTGGTGGGGATATGGAGAGGGTGGGTCGGCCGGCTGGCGAGGTGGGCCGACCTGGCTATGAGCTGGGCCGCCTGGTCCAGTGGGGGTTGGGGTTTGTTTTTCTTTTTTTGTTAGTTTTGTTTTCCTGTTTTTATTTTTTTCTTCTATTTATTTTTCTTACCGTTTTAATTGACTTTAAAATATTTAGGCATTTTCTAAAAAGTGTTTTATTCACAATAATTACCTATGTAATATTTGGCACTAACCATACATTTTAGTTTTAGTGCGTGAAAAATTTTGATGTTTGACAAAAATTAAAATTTGAAATCGAAACGTTTTGAACTGACGCAAGATTAGCGACAGTAACGGAGGTGACGTGGCATCATTATCATAGGTTCACTGTAGCTTAATTATCCAGGCATTACAAAACTCCTCCACTATAAGAAATCTCGTCCCGAGATTTAGGAGGTAGAAGGAAACTGTGTGGGGTATTCATCACGCAGGCGGTCCTCGCATTCCCAAGTGGCTTCATCTTCAGAGTGATGCGACCACTGGACATTGAGGAACTTCATCGCCTTCTAACGTGTGCGGCATTCCGCTTGGTCGAGAATGCGGACCGGATGCTCTTTATAGGAGAGGTCCTGTTGCAATTCGAGCACTTCATGATCCACTGCTCGGATTGGGTCCTTGAAGCAGCGGCGGAGCTGTGACACGTGGAACACATCGTGAACCTAGGAAAGGTTCGGCGGAAGCTCCAGTTGATATGCCACTTTTCCACGCCTTTCCAGAATAGTGAAGGGACCGATATAGCGAGGAGCTAGCTTGCCCTTGATCCCGAAGCGGTGAGCACCCTTCATTGGTGTAACTCGAAGATAAGCCTTTTCGCCAGGTTGATAGACCATGTCTTTGTGATGACGGTCATACTGACTTTTCTGACATGACTGAGCAGTCTTGAGATTCTTGCGAATAATGTGGACTTGTTCTTCGGCCTGTTGGATAATATCCGGACTGAAGAGTGGACGTTCCCTAGTTTCTTACCACTTCAGAGGGGTTCGACACTTTCGTCCATATAACACTTCGAAGGGGGCCATCTTCAGACTAGCCTGATAGCTATTATTATAAGAGAACTCAGCATACGGGAGAGATTCCTCCCATTTCTTGCCGAAGGAAATTACACAAGCTCGAAGCATGTCTTTGAGAACTTGGTTGATACGTTCAACTTGTCCTTGCGACTGAGGATGAAACGCAATACTGAACGACAGATGAGTTCCCATAGCTTCTTGGAAACTAACCCAGAATCTTGAAGTGAACAAGCTGCCACGGTCTGAACTGATAACCAGGGGAATACCGTGAAGTGAAACAATTCTAGACATGTAGAGAGTTGCAAGCTGACTAGCAGTGATTGTTTCTTTGACCGCTAGGAAATGTGCAACTTTAGAAAGCCGGTCAATTACGACAAGAATAGCATCATTACCTTTCTGCGATTTGGGAAATCCAGTGACGAAGTCCATTTCAACATGGTCCCATTTCCATTCAGGAATAGAGATAGGCTGCAGAGTTCCAGCAGGCCTTTGATGTTCATCTTTGATACGACGACAAACATCACACTCAGCAACATAACGAGCAATGTCTTGCTTCATATTAGACCACTAGAATCTCTGACGAATGTCCTGGTACATCTTTGTACTACCGGGATGAATAGACAAAGGTGTATCATGAGCTTCTTTCATAACCTCCTGTGTCATATCCTGGCTTTACTCTAAACATGGCACCACTAGGCGGCCCTTGAAGTACAAGGTGCCAGCATCAGCAATAGTGAAGAATGAGGGCTTGCCTTCGGCGAGGTAGCGCTTAATCTTGTGGGCTTGAGAGTCATACTTCTGTATCGTTTTGATGTTGTTCACGAGATCTGGTTTAGCAACTAGGGTATTGAGAGAACCCTGGGTAACAACATGGAGGTTAATCTTGTGGCTCTCAGGAGGAGGGGGAGTGAGTGCACCAGGAGGGACAATATGAAGGTTCAGCTTTCTAAATTCTTCAACAAGCGAGGGCTGAACTTTTCAAACCTGGAGGTGGTCGCAGTAAGACTTGTGGCTCAAGGCATCAGCCATTACATTAGCCTTGCTTGGGGTATATGATATACCCACGTCAAAGTCTGCAACAGTCTCCATCCATCTCTGCCGACGGAGGTTCAGGTCTGGCTGAGTAAACAGATACTTCAGACTTTGGTGGTCGGTGAACATCTTGCAACGATTACCGAGAAGGTAATGTCGCCACTACTTCAGAGCATGAATGACATCAGCAAGCTCGAGGTCGTGAACTGGGTAGTTTTCTTTGTGAGGGCGTAGTTGACGAGAGGCATAAGCAATCACTTTGCGTTCTTGCATTAGGACACAGCCTAATCCTTGACGGGAAGCATCGCAGTAAATGACGAAATCCTTCTTAGTATGAGGTGGAGCAAGCACTGGGGCAGAAGTCAACTTGTCTTTGAGTGCCTGGAAACTTTCCTGACACTTGTCTGTCCATTGGAACTTGACACCCTTATGCAATGGGTTAGTCAGAGGTCTGGCAATCTTGGAGAAGTTCTCGACAAATCGGGCAATAGTTGGCGAGTCCGAGAAAACTTTTGACTTGATTGACATTCTTCGGAGGAGGCCAATCGAGAATAGCCTGGACTCGTTCAGGGTTGATGGCAATACCATCCTTGGAGATGACATGCCCAAGATAGGTTACTTCGGGAAGCCAGAATTCTCACTTGGAATACTTAGCATACAGTTGATGCTCTCGAAGCTTTTCCAGCACAAGACGAAGATGTTCAACATGTTCTTCTTTGTTCTTGGAAAATACAAGGATATCATCTAGATAAACCACGACGAACTTGTCGAGGTAATCCATGAATATATAGTTCATCAGACAAGAGAAGGTGGCTGGAGCATTCGTTAAGCCGAATGACATGACGGTGTACTCATATGATCCATATCGAGTCACGAAGGCGTCTTTGGGATATCCTCTTCACGAACACGGATCTGGTGGTAACCCAACCTCAAGTCGAGTTTGGAGAACACTGATGAACCAGCTAGTTGATCATAAGTATCATTGACCCTAGGGAGGGGATATTTGTTCAGGATAGTGGCTTGGTTAATAGGACGGTAGTCTTGGACTAATCGGTTCGTCCCATCCTTCTTCTTAACAAAGAGAGAAGGTGCTCCCTGTAAGTGCATCTAGTGCCACCCCTAGTTGGTTTTGGAGTATTGACGACTAATGTGTTTATGAGAATTGCAGGATAACACATGTAGAAGTCCCTCATTGATTCGGTTTTCCTACCAGAGATGACCCCTAAAAATGTATGAAGACATTGAAGTCAAAGGTGGTATATGAAGATATTCACATTGAAGACTATGACAAGAGAAGACACCACATGAAGCCTATGGAGCTCGAAGACTTAGATCTTTCGTAGTTCTTTTTCTTTTGTGTTGAGTCATAGGAACCACCGTACTGTTAAGTGGGGTCCAAGAGAACCAGTCAGAATGACTGAAGTGATGCCTAACCAAAAACCTATGTCTTCGAGTGAAGACTTTGAGAGCGGATCTTGTCCAGAGTCGGCTTGTAGCCCAAGTAAAGTTGCCGTGTGAGTTTGAAATCTGACCGTTGGAACACGTGTCAGTTCCTTAGTGACCCAGGGTCATTTCGGACAAATCAGGTCGGGTTGCCAAGTGGCTATAAATAGCCCACCCCCACAACCATAAACGGTTGGCTGCTCAGATTGAGAGTACAGCTTTTGTCGTTTGAGAGCAACCCACCTCGAAGCCTTTGAGAGAGAATTCCTTGCGAGGATAAAGCCCTAACCACCCAGAGCCAAAGAGAATTGGGCATCACTTAAGTCTTCTTGTCTGTGTGATCTGAAGACTTATTACACTTGAGGACTGTGCATCCTCCAGCCGGTTAGGCGTCGCGTTCTGAGCATCCAAGAGACATTGTGGATTGCCGGTGAACAAAGTGTGTGAAGGTTTGGGAGTCTACCTTGAAGACTTACCAGAGTGATTGGGCGAGGTCTATGTGACCTTAGCTCAAGGGGAATACGGTGAGGACTGGGTGTCCTGAGCTGCGTGTTCAGGACTGGGTGTCCGGGACTGTGTGTCCTAAGGTTTAAATACCTAGCCGCCCCAACCAGACGTACAGTTGTCACAGCAACTGGAAGTGGTCCAACAAATCATTGTCTTCAACGAGTCACTGGTTTCATCTTCCCTTCCCTTTACTTACTGTTGCTCCTTGTGAAGTCATTGTATGTTTGCACTATCTTTTTATCTTCACTGAGTGACTGCATGCTCTGTATGGTTTCATAATATCTTCCTACCTGATCCTTACTACATTGCTGCTATTAAGTCATTGTGCTTTCACTTCATTGAACACTTGACTATGGCTTGCCTAGTGTAGTCTACCTTCCGCTGCATGGTAATAGGTTTATTTCTATCGTTTGTCTTCATAACTTCCACGTTTTGAAGACTTTCATAAAAATCGCCTATTCACCCCCCCCCTCTAGTCGATATAACGCACTTTCAATTGGTATCAGAGCAAGGTGCTCCCTTGTTCTGTGTGATTCGGTTTAACCACCTGGAGTTTTAGCTATGTCGACTATAGGGATAATTAAAGTCTCCGCTGTGTGCCCCGTCTTTGATGGAACTGAATATCCCTACTAGAAGAATAAGATGCGCATGCATCTTGAAGCCATTGATGTCGACCTATGGTATGTCATCGAAAACGGCGTTCCCAAGGCTGGAGAAGGTGTCACTGCTGCTGACGTCAAGAAATTTGTTCAACTGGACTCTACTGCCAAGAATATCATCTGTGGTCACCTGACCAAAGGACAGTATGGCTGTGTGAGTGCTTTGAAGACATCTAAGCTGGTCTGGACTGGCTCTCCAAGGTCAATGAAGGCATCTCAACCCAGAGAGATCAGAGAATCAGTGTCCTTCGCAACCTCTTCAACCGCTTCAAGCGAAATGACAATGAGAATGTCCAGCACACTTTTGACCGACTCACTGACATCACAAATGAGCTTCAAGCCCTCGGCGCTGCTGAGATCACCAAACATGAAGTCGTCAAGACACTACTGAGATCACTTGATAGTTCGTTTGACATCCTAGCCCTGATGATTCAAGAACGTCCTGATTTCAAGACACTCGATCCATCTGACATACTTGAGAGGCTCAACACACATGAGTTTCAGCTTTCTGAAAAAAGAGATATCTATGGTCCAAACTATGGGCGAACTTGTGCCTTGAAGGCAAAAGTTGTCTCCTCATCTGAAGAAGAATCTGACAGCAGTTCTGATGATCCTGAAGACATTGGAAGAGAACTTGCTATGCTTGTGAAGAAGTTCCAAAAATTCACCAAGAAGAAAGGCTTCAGAAAGTCTTCCCGATCAAGCTCAAGGAATGATGAAGCTTCTGCTCACGACTACAAGAAGAAAACATGTCACAAGTGCAAGAAACCTGGCCACTTCATCTCTGAGTGTCCACAGTGGGACAATGAGAAAAAAAAGAAGAAGAAGAGCAAGGAATATGACTCTGACGACAAGAAGAAGAAGAAATACTCAAAGTCTTCGTCCAAGTCTTCCTCAAAGTCTTCATCACACAAGAAGAGCTCATCTGGCAAGGCACGTGCGTTTGTTGGCAAGGAAATGGACTCAGAGGAGGAGTCCGCTTCTGAGGAGGCGAAGGTGGAGTCTGAGG
The DNA here is from genome assembly GCF_003073215.2 of Triticum urartu. Classification (NCBI taxonomy): domain Eukaryota; kingdom Viridiplantae; phylum Streptophyta; class Magnoliopsida; order Poales; family Poaceae; genus Triticum; species Triticum urartu. Next base: position 286,945,610 of record NC_053022.1, read on the forward strand.
AGGAGTCCGATTCAGGCGTCGCAAGTCTGGCTACAGCATACGTTGCCAAGTCCATCTTCAATACTGAAGACAATGACCTCGTCACTCACACCGATGCAATTGAAAAGGTCTACTCCGCTTCTACCTACTGCTTCATGGCACGCGGTGCCAAGGTAAACACACGCACTACTCACTATCAAACATCTAATGACGATGACTCTGATTGTGATTCAAAACCCAGCTACAAAACACTTGCTAAAATTGCAACTGAACAGTAGAAAGCTATGGAACATATTCAAAAACTGTTAGACAGAAGCGATGATCTGTTAGGTGCTGAAATGACTCGATCTGAATCCTTAATTGAAGACATAAAAAATCTTCACGTTAAGTATCAGGAACTTGAAAGTCGTCATGAAACTCTCTCAACAACTCATGAAAAGCTTTCCTATGATTATCTTCAAAGGAAGCAAGATCTTGAGAAATTGAGAGCGGTTCATGAAGATCTTCAAAAGGAAAACGAGTTACTTCACTCCAAACAGATCAGTCCCGCTCAGGAAGGATTTGAACCACCATGTCTTAAATGCATTGAGCGTGATAATGCTACATCTGTTGCTGAATGTTCTACTGCTACTACTGTTGCAATATCTTCAACTATTGATGTGGTAACTAACCCCTCTGCTGAGGATACCACTGCTATTGCTGATGAGAATGCTAGGTTGAAGACATTGCTTGAAACAGGGATGTACAAAAGTCTTAAAGGGCATCAGACACTATGTGATGTCCTCAAAAAGCAGATATGAACCGAAACCCAAGGAAAGAGGGTGTTGGGTTCGTAAGGAAAATGAATGTTGATGGCTCTTACTGGAAACCTGAGCAGTACCCCAAAACCATGTGGGTTGCTGCAAAGGAACCTTCAGCAGACCCATCCAATCTATCTGGCTTCACTTGTGCTAACCCCGTTATCATTGATGAATCCTTTGATGCAAACTATATACTATTTAAGGATCAGAATGGTGAAGTGTTTGCCAGGTACATTGGTACTAACTGCAGGAATGGACCGCCTATGAAGAAGATCTGGGTTCCAAAAAGGTGTCTGGAGAATCTTCCTGTGAATGTCATCATGACACCTCACGTGAAGAAGACAAACCTCAGACCAAAGGCTTCATACGGTCCAAAGGCTTCATACAGACAGAGGACTCACCTGAGTCGCACTAACGCAAATGTTTTGCAGGGAAACCATACTCAGGCATATGAATATGAGAGCGGTTCATCAAACCGCCATGTTCATAAGACCAAGAACTATTCTGCTTATTCTTATGAGTACTATTGTCCGCCTGCAAGACTGTTTGCTAGGGCTCCAAAGCCAAAATTCTCAGATGTTGCACTTAGACTTATTGCTTCTCAGCCACCCTTGAAGATGTGGGTGGCTAAGAAAGCTTAACTCTCTTTTGCAGGGAAAGGTCTCCAGCAGAAAACCAAAATCGCCTGACGCCATTGCTGGGGACCTTAAACATCTTGTAGGGCGCAAGATCAAATGCCCGAATGGTCTTACTATGTACTTCGTTCCTGAATCGCTTGCTACTCTCCCTATTAGTCCTAATCTGGATCTAAGCTTTCATAACCCATTGGTTCGTCAAATGTTTTTGCTTCACAATGCTCTTGGTGAAGCCTATCCCCCTAACTGCACTGTAGGGTATGACACCAGCGTCTTCAGAATGGATTATTGATAGTGGGTGTACAAATCACATGACTGGCAAAAGAAGTCTTCTTATGGACTCAACCTTACGTCCATCCGACAAGAGCCACATCACATTTGCTGAGACTGGTAAAAGTAAGGTATTGGGTCTAGGTAGAGTTGCAATCTCAAGGGATCAACACATGGACAAAGTCATGTTTGTTGAATCCCTTGGCTTCAACTTAATGTCTGTCTCAATGCTTTGCGATTTGAACATGATCGTAATATTTGGAAAATATCGTTGCCTTGTACTAATGGAATCTGACAAGTCTCTAGTGTTTGAAGGGTATCAAAAAGATGATCTGTACGTAGTAGATTTCTCAGCAGGACCACAGCTTGCCGTATGTCTTCTAGCAAAAGCTTCAGAATGTTGGCTCTGGCATCGGAGGCTTGGGCATGCTGGCATGAGGAACCTCCACACCCTTGCGAAGAAGAAGCATGTCATAGGCATCGAGGGCGTCAAGTTCAAGAAAGACCACTTATGCGGTGCCTGTGAAGTAGGGAAGATGACGAGGGCCAAACATCCTTCGAAGACAATCATGACCACTACTCGACCCTTCGAACTGCTTCACATGGATCTTTTCGGTCCCACTCATTACTCAACTCTTACTACTACTGCATGCCTCTATGGCTTCGTTATTGTTGATGATTACTCTAGATACACTTGGGTGCACATAATCCTTTACAAGACTGAAGTGCAGGATGTATTCAGACGCTTCGCCAATCGAGCTATGAACAATTATGGCGCCAAGATAAAGCACATCAGAAGTGACAATGGCACTGAATTCAAGAACACTGGCCTTGATACATATCTTGATACGTTGGGCATCACACATGAATTCTCAGCCCCATAAACGCCACAGCAGAATGGTGTCATCGAACGCAAGAACAGAACACTCATTGAGATGGCCAGAACAATGCTAGATGAATACAAGACCCCAAGAAAATTCTGGCCTGAAGCCATTGATACTGCATGCCATACAATCAATCGTGTTTATCTTCACAAGCTTCTGAACAAGACATCTTATGAGCTCCTTACTGCAAGAAGCCAAATGTCAGTTACTTCAGAGTATTTGGCGCAAGGTGCTGGATCAAGGACCCACATCACACCTCAAAGTTTGCACCAAAAGCACATGAGGGTTTTATGCTTGGATATGGAAAGGATTCGCACTCCTACAGAGTCTTCAATCTCTTTCATTACAAAGTGGTTGAAACAGTGGATGTGCGGTTCGATGAGACCAATGGTTCACAAAGAGAGCAACTGCCAAATGTGCTAGATGAAGTTCCATCCAGTGAATCAATCAAGCTAATGGGAACTGGAGAAATTATACCTTCTGAAGCTCATCCTGAAGAAGAACTTATCATCTCAGCACCTGATCAACATGAGGACAATGCTCAGCCTGAAGACATTCCTTCTAACAACGACAATGATCAGCAAGAGCAAAGTCTTCGCCCTGTACATCCTCGCGTTGCCAATGAAGTGCAGATTGAAAGAATAATTGATAGCATCAATGCACCCGATCCACTCACTCGTTCAAGGGAAACTCAGCTAGCAAATTTCTGTGGGCACTTCGCATTCGTCTCAATAATAGAACCCAAGAAAGTTGAAGAATCCTTCATGGAACCTGAATGGATTCAAGCTATGCAAGAAGAGCTTCAACAGTTTGAGCTGAATAATGTATGGGAACTAGTTAAGCGTCCTGATCCACGGAAGCGCAATATAATAGGCACCAAATGGATATACCGCAACAAGCAAGATGAGCATGGTCAAGTTGTCAGAAACAAAGCTCGTCTCGTTGCTCAAGGATATACTCAAGTGGAAGGCATTGACTTCGATGGAACATTTGCTCCTGTGGCTAGACTTGAAGCCATACGCATACTGCTGGCCTATGCAAATCATCACGACATACTTCTATATCAAATGGATGTGAAGAGTGCTTTTCTCAATGGCAAGGTTGAAGAAGAAGTGTATGTTGCACAACCGCCTGGCTTTGAAGATCCAAAACATCCTGACATGGTATACAAGCTCAACAAGGCACTGTATGGCCTCAAACAAGCCCCTCGGGCCTGGTATGACACACTCAAATACTTCCTGAAGAGCAAAGGCTTCATACCTGGTTCCCTAGACCCCACTCTCTTCACGAAGACATATGATGGTGAACTGTTTGTGTGCCAAATATATGTGGATGACATTATCTTCGGCTGCACCAATCAGAAGTACAGTGAAGAGTTTGGATATATGATGCAAGAGCAATATCATATGTCCATGATGGGAGAGCTGAAGTTCTTCCTCGGTCTTCAAATACGACAACAACGCAACGGCATCTTCATATCTCAAGAGAAGTATCTCAAAGATTGCCTGAAGAAGTTCGGTATGCAAGACTGCAAAGGCTTCACAACACCAATGCCAGCCAAACATCATCTGGGTCCCGACGACAATGGTAAAGAGTTCGATCAAAAGGTATACCGCTCCATGATTGGTTCTTTACTTTATCTATGTGCATCTAGGCCAGATATTATGCTTAGTGTTTGCATGTGTGCTTGATTTCAAGCGGCACCAAAGGAGTCGCATCACTTAGCTGTGAAGCGAACTCTTCGATATTTGGCTCACACCCCAACTCTAGGATTATGGTATCCAAAGGGCTCAGAGTTTGATCTGGTTGGATTCTTGAATGCTGATTATGCTGGTGACAAAGTTGATCGCAAGTCTACATCAGGCACATGTCACTTTCTGGGACGATCACTTGTATGTTGGTCTTCAAAGAAGCAGAACTGTGTATCTCTCTCCACTGCTGAATCTGAATACATTGCTGCTGGATCTTGCTGCGCTCAGCTTCTGTGGATGAAGCAAACACTCAAGGACTATGGCATTCATCTGAAGCAAGTGCCACTTTACTGCGACAACAAAAGCGCCATCAAGATCGCCAACAACCCAGTTCAGCATTCGAAGACAAAGCACATTGAAATTCGTCATCACTTTCTCAAAGATCATGTTGTGAAGGAAGATATTGATATCATACACGTCAACACTGAAGAGCAATTGGCAGATATCTTCACCAAGCCCTTGGATGAGAAGAGATTTTGCAAGTTACGGTGTGAGCTAAATATCCTGGAATCCTCAAATGTCCTGTGATCAGGCACACATCCTAACCCTTATGCATATTGATGACTTAGATGTGCAACACACGAAGTAAAGTATATCTTCAATCAATGAAGACATACATTCTAAGTGTGAATACATTAATGTGGAATTTGACTTCGGAGCGCCACGATAATTGTGCGCCATGTCTGGGTCTAATACTTCCTATACGGTGGGTAACGCCACCACCAAATGTTCTATTTTGAAGTGTTTCACTCATGGGTTACCTTGCAATGTCTTCACATTTGGTTTGGCTTCAATCTCAACACATCTTCATGATTATCTTCACTATGTTGATTATATAGATATATATATATATATATTAGTGTTCTGTCCTCTACAGCATTCACTTATAGCTATGTCTTCATTGTTGAATCTTTTGAACTAAGTGAATGTGATCGGACCCTAACGTCTCTATGCTTTCTATCTCAAATTCTATCTCTCCAAATCATATGCATTCTATTGAAACTGTCGAATGTCTTCTCTGCGTCCTTGTCAGCAGAAGATACAGAGACAACCATTAAGTCCGTTTTCAATGCTCATTCCTCCACATGAAACCCGGAGAAGTAGGAACGACCACCCGACAATCAAGGCGTGCGTGGGACGTGGAACAAACCCCAGATGCGAATCGCCAGGGGCACCTATGTAATAGCGCAGTGCCGCCCATGTACCTATAAATACACACTTCACGGTGGTCATTATCTCTTCTTCCACTCTCGCATGAACCCTAGCGCCACCGCTAGCCCTCGACGACGCCGGCGACGAAGCGCTTCGCTGCCGCAACCTCTCCGACGCCGTCTTCACGCCGACCGCGGACATCGTCCTCTCCGCCGTCGTCGTAGGTGTCCTCCGTCGCCAAGTTAGGGCACGGAAGATCGAACTGCTCGGCCTCATCTTCCACTTCGTCTAGCAGTTCTTAGTGTGGTAAATAAAACTTCCTTTTGACAGCACCGTTGATCCTATGGATTTGTCACTTTCTACCACAAGCAGTTTCTATTCACACAAGTTAGATCTCTCTCATACTGCATCTCATAACATGCCTAGTATATTCACTTATGCTTCACAAAGTAGTTAGATTCCTCACTTGTACTGATCTGTGGATTCGTACAAATCTGGAACCAACTCCTTATCTATGAGTGAATGTCTTCGCAAAATGAGGTCAATGTCTTCTAAACTGATTTATCTTCAAAATCTTCTGAGAATGCATATGACCTCTTCCCCTTCCCTCGCACCTTAATGCTGTCACAGGTACATGTCCGTGGGAGAATCCTTTGGTTCTCATAGTCTGCATTCATTTGTAGAATTCTTACAGCATCACATTAATTCTCCCGAAGCTAGTTCCTGTTGGTCCAGCAAGCGAAAACCTTTGAAGCCTTTGAACGTGTTGAAGCCTTTCAAGTTAAAGTTTATGGCTTCAGAGAAAGCAGCAAGGAAGGGTGGCAGAAAGCATCGTGGAGAAACTTCCAGAGATCTGCCAGATGAACTCTCAGAACTGTACAAGACAGATCCTAAAGAGGATTACAATCAGCGCAAGACCCGAATCCAATGGATTCGAAGATATTGGGCAGAACAATGGTTCAAATACCGATTTGTAACCCAAGAATATGCTGAGAAAAATGCCATCAAGAGACCGTGGGGAGACATCCAATACAAGAATCTTCTACCCAGATCCAGAGATGAAGCCATTGCTCAAGGCTTCTTTCCCTGCATGGTCCGTGGGCCATAGCCAGCTGATGCACACTCATCGTCACTACTATGGTGTCGTGACGACAATCTGTTCAAGCGCAACTTCCAGTTTGCCCAGAACTCAGCGAAGCAGAACAAGAAGACTTTGGGGTTAGACTTCAACCCTGGTCCCTCAGCACCAAGGGCAGATGGCACACGAGATGCAGAACCCAATCTCATCGGTCCTTTCTACAACCTTGAAGGCCTCATCACCCGCATCTTAGTTCAAGGGACTGCAGTGAATGAGCCTGCAGCTGACGCTGAACCAGAAGAAGCTCCTGCAGCATCGAAGAGAAAGAAAATGAAGAAGCCTAAAGCTTCAAAGCCTGCCCCCTCACCAAAAATCTCAAGGGCGAAGCCACTGGCAACTGCACCTCCTGAAGACAGTGTGCAGTCCGAAGACTTATCTCGCATCTTCAAGCCCCAGAAAGTCAAGATGCCTCTGCCTCACACCGGACAAGAGCTAACTGCTGCTGCCATTCTGCGCAATGACGACATTGATCTGTCAAGTGATGAAGATCTAGCAGATGACGCTCTTGAGCAACTCATCAAGAGCAAAGAAGAAGCAGAAATCTTCAATGATCTGCCTCTCTTTGATGTGACCATCATCCACAACTTCATTGACGAGTGGTTTGACACGCCAAACATCAGCTTTGAAGATCTGCAGCTACCAATTGGCCTCAGTGTCGCCTTCCAAGGCGCCATTGCTTCAGAACTCGCTATTGCCCAGCGCATTGTTGAACTGAAGCAAAAGATTGACTATGAAAAGGCTTAGTTCAAGAAGCATATGGCCAAGCTCAGCGTGCAGGAAGTGAAGAACTTCAAGAGTATGATGCACGAGCTCAAGGAAGCCTTTGTAAAGAAACATGCAGAAGCTCAGGGTTCGTGTGAGCGCATGAAGACTCTGGCTGACAGATGTGTGCAAGCCTACAATGAGGCTGAGAAGCGCAAGGCCCTTGGGCGTCCTGGCATCAACCCCAGGATGGCCGCAAAGAAGAACAAGAAGAAGAAGAAGAAGCCTGCTACGGCTGAACCTGACGCACCAAGGCAGGAAGCAGTTCCTATTGTCTTCACAACTAAAATGACTGGCTCAAAGCCAAAAAGCCAGTCAACAGCTTCAGAGCTCAAGAAGACAAGGACTGCTGAGGCTGAAGCCAGGAAGAGGAAACATTCTAAAGCCTCTCCAACTGCCCCCTCCAAGAAGAAGAGGAAGACCAAGAAAGATCGGGCTGCTTCCACAGAGCCCTTGATAGTTGAACCCATTTCTATGGTCTATCCTGAAGCTGAACGCCAACTGACCATCCATGAGCCTGCTTCCACAGAGGCTCATGAAGCTAAAGACTTTCCAGCAGCTGATCCCATCGCTGCTGAAGACATTGGTCAACATGACAATGTAGAAGATGGTGCAGTCCTTCCTCAGAACAGCGAACTCATTAGCATTGTCGTCCACTGACGCCAATTGCACAGGATGCTTCATGGGCGGATCGCCCACAAGAAGAAGAAGACTTTGAGGCCCAGCCCACTCCAACTCCACAGGCGTCACCCGCGTTGTGCAGGCTTCGCAAAGGTCCAAGGCCTCAAGTCTCTGCTGAAGACAATCCGGCTGCATCAGCCGTGGAAGAAGAAGTCCCACAAGTTCCCACTCCCCTGTCCCAACAAGAAGCAGTTCTCAAGGAGAACGTGCCTGTGACCGACCTTGCAGCTCGTCAAGTGGAGGATGAAAATCTTGCGGCTGCCACAACCACCAATGAAGCTAATGTGGAGCCCTACCCAACGGAAGAAGAAGACAGTGAAGCCACTGATCCCGTCACTTCTGTTCCTGAGTCTGCTGCCGGTCCCCAGTTCGACTATCATGTTGAGCACAGGCCTCAGGTACAGAAGCCAATCCCAAGACTGCCAAGGTTCCCAGGTCCTGCATCAGCACCTGGCTCCTTAAATATCAATGGCTTCAGGGCAGACAACACATTCTTCGATAGCTCCAGGAACCCCTACTCAAGGGAAAGGATATCATCTGATCGGTTCTGGAGCTATCCTCAGCGAAGCTATTACTCATGCATTCTTTACAACCAAGGTCACATCTTCCCACACAAGCGCCTTGACATTGAAGCCATAGCTGGTCTGCCTTGTCTGGAAGAAGCTTTGGATTGCTTCAAGGAAGTTGGACTGCTGTCGTTCGTTACTGACCAAGAGCATTGGAATGAAGAGCTGCTGCTCCAATTCTATGCCACACTTCACATCCGCGGGTACAGCAGAGATCCGAAGACTTGGATCCTGGAGTGGATGACCGGAAATGTTCATCACGAAGCCAATGCATTTGACATCATTGAGCTCACTGGTTTTCCCACTCCTGGCGATCTCTACGAGCATGGCTGTCAACTGCATAGTGAAGCTATTGAGAGCATCTTTAAGAGGCCGGAACCTGATATGAGTCAGATGCTCAGCATGATGAAGCCATTGCCCCAAGATGCTGCTTATCCAACAGAGTTCTTCGTTGAAGACCTTGAGTATCTGCCACGAACCATCTATCACATCATCAGCCAAACTCGCTGGCCCATCAAAGGGCACTCTCCAAATGCCAAGCTTGAGGGTGCAATGAAGACTTTGGTCTTCTATATTCTTCATGGAAAATGCTTCAATGCACAGGACTTATTCATCCGCCAACTTGCTGCCTCGGGCTCTGATCTGTTTGGCTTGAAATTCTACGCCCCATGGGTAATGCGGCTAATTAAACTTCACTCCGATATCTCATATCAGCCATCTGCTCGCAATCATAGGATTTTTCTGCCTGATGTGGATATCTCTACTGAAGCCATCTATCCTGAGCCTGCAAAGGAACCTCTAAGTCTTCAAAATGCAGAGCATCGGAGTTTCTCACAGAACATTGAAGGAGTTGAAGCAGTCACTCGGGTGTATCCTTTGGCTGGCACTACACGTGCACCACGCCCTGCGTCTACTGAAGCCACTGATAGTACAACTGCTCCAAGACCCAAGAAGTGCACTCGTGTTCTCAATGATCGAGAGCTTCTTGTGGCTCTTCATCAGAAACAGGATAGGCATCATGACTGGCTGAAGCGTCAGATGAAAAGCCTCTTGGTGGAAGTTAATCGCATTCGCAATCTTGCCACCAAGAATGCTTTCGTTGCCCATGAAACCTGTCGCCGTACATGGAAAGGGCTAACGATGATGTGTTCTGAAGATGATCTCCAAGAGGATGGCTTCACTGAGCGATTCAAGTTTGACTCCACACCTCCTCGAAGAGCTGTGCTGCTAGGAACTCCACCCCTTGAAGACTCTGAGTTCTCTTCATCTGCTGCAACAGTGACTGCCAGAGTTATCAAGGATGAAGATGATGCTACTTCACCACCACCTCCTTCAGCACGCGTCAACTCTGCTCCAAGCTCTTCAGCACCGCCAAACACCACCAACGACCCTGCTACTTCACCTACTCCGCATGGGAACGAGTAGATGCTCTATGTCTTCAAACCTTTTTGGTCCTTACTGACAAAAGGGGGAGAAGCATATGAGGTTGATAGTCTTCAAGCGGGTTCATATGGGCGGGTGCTTTATATTTTGCTTCGTGCTTACAACTCTCGTTTTGCTACATTTGGTTCTTTGAGTTGTAACACTTAAACTCGATGGTCGTCTGCTACTTATTTGCCACCTTGTGTGCGACGATAAATTCCACACTTAGATCATGCAGACGTCCATTTTCCATTATGCATGTCATTATCTTCACATACTTTCACATGCATAGTGGATTGTCATCATAAGTTGAAGTGGATCTTCACAAGTACAACCTGCCATGTGCATTTGCATTCCAAAAGCAAATTACTTATATGCACATCTTCAGGGGGAGCCCTTGCAACTTATGAAGACAATTCCTTATCCTTTACAATTTCACAGATTATATTCCCCATTGAAAACTTCAACTAGTTTGTCATCAATCACCAAAAAGGGGGAGATTGTAAGTGCATCTAGTGCCACCCCTAGTTGGTTTTGGAGTATTGACGACAAACATAGTTGAGGGACTAATGTGTTTATGAGAATTGCAGGATAACACAGGTAGATGTCCCTCATTGATTCGGTTTTCCTACCAGAGATGACCCCTAAAAATGTATGAAGACATTGAAGTCAAAGGTGGTATATGAAGATATTCACATTGAAGACTATGACAAGAGAAGACACCACATGAATCCTATGGAGCTCGAAGACTTAGATCTTTCGTAGTTCTTTTTCTTTTGTGTTGAGTCATAGGAACCACCGTACTGTTAAGTGGGGTCCAAGAGAACCAGTCAGAATGACTGAAGTGATGCCTAACCAAAAACCTATGTCTTCGAGTGAAGACTTTGAGAGCGAATCTTGTCCAGAGTCGGACAAGTCAGCTTTGCTTGTAGCCCAAGTAAAGTTGCCGTGTGAGTTTGAAATCTGACCGTTGGAACACGTGTCAGTTCCTTAGTGACCCAGGGTCATTTCGGACAAATCAGGTCAGGTTGCCAAGTGGCTATAAATAGCCCACCCCCCACAACCATAAACGGTTGGCTGCTCAGATTGAGAGTACGGCTTTTGTCGTTTGAGAGCAACCCACCTCGAAGCCTTTGAGAGAGAATTCCTTGCGAGGATAAAGCCCTAACCACCCAGAGCCAAAGAGAATTGGGCATCACTTAAGTCTTCTTGTCTGTGTGATCTGAAGACTTATTACACTTGAGGACTGTGCATCCTCCAGCCGGTTAGGCGTCGCGTTCTGAGCATCCAAGAGACATTGTGGATTTCTGGTGAACGAAGTCTATGAAGGTTTGGGAGTCTACCTTGAAGACTTAACAGAGTGATTGGGCGAGGTTTGTGTGACCTTAGCTCAAGGGGAATACGGTGAGGACTGGGTGTCCTGAGCTGCGTGTTCAGGACTGGGTGTCCGGGACTGTGTGTCCTAAGGTTTAAATACCTAGCCGCCCCAACCAGACGTACAGTTGTCACAGCAACTGGAAGTGGTCCAACAAATCATTGTCTTCAACGAGTCACTGGTTTCATCTTCCCTTCCCTTTACTTATTGTTGCTCCTTGTGAAGTCATTGTATGTTTGCACTATCTTTTGTCTTCACTGAGTGACTGCATGCTCTGTATGGCTTCATAATATCTTCCTACCTGATCCTTACTACATTGCTGCTATTAAGTCATTGTGCTTTAACTTCATTGAACACTTGACTATGGCTTGCCTAGTGTAGTCTACCTTCCGCTGCATGGTAATAGGTTTATTTCTATCGTTTGTCTTCATAACTTCCACGTTTTGAAGACTTTCATAAAAATTGCCTATTCACCCCCCCTCTATCGATATAACGCACTTTCACTCCCCAAGGAGAGCAACTAGGGCGAATGAAACCTTTGCGAAGAGATTTGTCGATTTCCTCCTTAAGCTCAATAAGTTCATGCGGCGGCATCTTATAGGGTCGTTTGACTATAGGGGTGGTGCCTGGTTTCAAGTCGATGATGAATTCGACAGTTCTAGAAGGGGGAATCCCTGGAAGTTCTTCCGGAAAGATGTCTTGGAATTAGCAAACAATGGGAATGTTTTCAATGCCCTCGAGTGGTGCAGCGTTCAATGCATTCAAGGCATAAAGTCGGGCATCGGCATTTTGAACCAGATGAGCCTGATAAGTAACTATTTCATCAAAAGGGTGTAGCAGATGGATGGTCTTAGTGGCGCAAACTATAGAAGCAGTATGTGCTTTCAACCAATCCATCCCCAGAATGAGTTCAATGCTACAAGACTTCTGTACGATGGGAGAGACAACGAATTCTAGTCTTTCGATTTCAACGGGGACGTCGTTGAAAATCATGGAAGTCCGACATTGGCCTGCAGGGGTGTGTACTAATAGCGAAGCGTTCATGTCTTCGCTTTTAATGCCATGCATGAATGCAAAATCCTCTGACATGAATGAATGTGATGCACCTATATCAAATAAAACAGATGCTGGTACTGAATTTATGAGGAGTGTACCCATCATAGTAGCAGGCTGGTCTTGAGTTTCATTGAGATCAACGTGGTTGCCATGAACACGACCATAAGGCTTGGCATTGTTGTTGCGGGCCTGGTTGTTTCCACGGCCAGCTGCAGGAAGGGCCAGTTGATTCTGGTTCTGATTCTGATAGCAGTTCCTGGCAAGGTGACCCGGTTGACCACACTTGTAGCACAAACCATTATTGGGAGTGGGAACATGAGCTCGGGGTGGTGGAGCTGGAAGTCTTGGCTGCCTAGATGGTGGGGGAGGCAGACGCGGTGCAGCATAGGACTGCCTTGGAGCAGGTGAAGTTGGCTTGTACATGCTGTTGGGAATCCATATCCTACGCTTCTGCGAGGGCGGGCCTGAAGATGAGCATGTGTCACGGTTGCACCTGTGAGAGCTCTGGTGTTCCTGCAGACCAGTTTCAACATTGATGGCCTTGTTCATCAAGGTGGCAAAATCAGCAAATTCATGCACTAGAAGTGTGAGCTCGATGTCAGCTTGAAGGCCATCATGGAACTTCTCATGTCTGCGTGCATCAGTTGCAATGTCCTCTTCAGCGTAGCGGGATAAGTCTAGAAACTCCCGCTGATAAGCTTCCACAGTTTTGTTGCCCTGGGTGAGGTTGCAGAACTCATGCTTCTTCCTGTCCATGACTCCCTAAGGAATGAAGCGGGCACGGAAAGCAGCTTGGAAGTCTGGCCAGGTGATGATTGTTCCAATCGGCAGAGTACGCATGTGGCTGTCCCACCATTGAGCAGTGGGTCCCTTCAGGAAGAAGGAAGCAAAGGTGACATAGCTGGCAAGGGCTACATCATCAGACTCCATTTCACAGGTGATGTCATGGAGCCAGTCGTCAGCATCTAGAGGCTGAGTTGAGCTGTGGTACACAGTTGGGTTGAGGCGCATGAAATCCCGCGGAGTCACTTGGGCTGGCTGCTGGTTCATATTGGAGCGAGGAAACTGAGCCATCATATTCTCCATGAACTGGCGATTCAGCTCGAGCTGTTAAACCATACCAGCCATGTACTCAGGCGGAGGTGGGGCATAGCCACCACGACCACCTGGTCTAACCATCCTGCTAAAAATTTAACAGGGGTAGTTCAGCATTGAGAAATTTGCAAAGACGAGAATCATTCATGATGAAACATGCATAAAGAAAGGAGCACGATAGATACTACATATTAGTCGGCATATCTTACAAAAGGGATCATGCATAAAGTTTGGTACACAGAGTTCAATACATAGACTAAAGACATCATAGGCAGCACACAGGCTCGCGGTGAATGCATCTAACACTAACAAGCAAGCCTACATCAGTCCCAGGAGGAACTATGGGGGTAGGTGTAGCCTGACAACTGGTAGTGACGCGACAGGAAGTCCTCGATATCAGTAGCCTGGGGTCTGCGGATACTCTGGTGTAGAACCCGACGCTCAGGTGGCAGAAGAGGACCAAGTGCGGGAGAGTAGCCTCCCACATCTGGCCAGCCGACACCCTGGGGCATCACGGTCCTGGCTAGGTAGATCACAAATCGCGACAGCTCACCGGATCGAACAAAGGGGGTGCAACAACGTCAGAGCACGGTAAAGGTCCTGACGGGTGGTGTACAACTCGTGGCGAAGAGCTCGGTTAGCTATATCCAGTCCATCAGCATGTAGAACCAGGTTCTGATGGTAGAAGGGCTCTCAGGTGACAGTGGAGTAGGCAGCAGTGTAGTACCCCTCCGCACCAACATCGGATGCGATAGCAATGTGCCTGAAAGGGGAGGTGTCCAACTCTCGATACTCTCCACGAAGACGTGTCAGAGCAGCATAAGAAGCATTGTGTACTACCATATCGATAGTCACTCCAACACCATGAGCAGTGTGCATCACAGTAGTGGAGTCATACTCCCGAGAGTAGAGGTGGACGATGGCACGGTACTACTCCTGGTTAAAGTCTTGGTACTTCTCGTACACGGTGTACTCAGGGTGCCAGCGATAACCCAGATAGGTCATCATCTCAGCTAACACAACAGATGAACCTGGGACACCAATGGTCGTCGTGTGGCGCACAACCTGCCTCATGGGTTCCATCTGAAAACAAAGATGTTTCAAAGGAGTCAAATGACAGTGTGGGTAATGTTCAAAATACTACTCTAAGGAATAACTAGGGCTTATCCAACTTTGGGGTGAATGTGGTAACGGGATCCTAATGTTAGAGTTAGCAAATTTGTTTAACCCGAGTAGAAGATAGTTCAGAGTCCCAGAGTAAAGATTGAGGAGTAAAAGATCCTGATACCACCCAAATTGCGACGTGGGCCCATAAGACACACAACCATGTTAGCAAAAGTTCTGCAATGTCTAGACTCGACTTCGGCCAAGGAGTGTTGAAGGGGGATCCCTACAGGCAGTCGGCTCTGAAACCAACTTGTGACGCCCCCGATTCAATCGTACACTGATCATACACGCAAACATGTACGATCAAGTTCAGGGACTCACGGGAAGATATCACAACACAACTCTACAAATAAAATAAGTCATACAAGCATCATATTACAAGCCAGGGCCTCGAGCGTCGAATACAAGAGCTCGATCATAGACGAGTCAACGGAAGGAACAATATCTGAGTACAGACATAAGTTAAACAAGTTGCCATAAGATGGCTAGCACAAACTGGGATACATATTGAAAGAGGCGCTGGCCTCCTGCCTGGGATCCTCCTAAACTACTCCTAGTCATCGTCAGCGGCCTGCACGTAGTAGTAGGCACCTCTAGAGTAGTAGGAGTCGTCATCGACGGTGGCGTCTGGCTCCTGGACTCCAATGTCTGGTCGCAACAACCGAGTATAGAAAGGGAAAAAGGGGGAGCAAAGCAACCGTGAGTACTCATCCAAAGTACTCGCAAGCAAGGAGCTGCACTACATATGCATTGGTATCAATGAAAGGGGTAGTATGTGTGGACTGAACTGCAGAATGCAGAATAAGAGGGGGATAGCTAGTCCTATCGAATACAATGCTTCTGGCAGCCTCCATCTCGAAGCAGAAGAAGAGAGTAGATGGTAAGTTAACCAAGTATCACCGCATAGCATAATCCTACCCAGCGATGCTCCCCTCGTCGCCCTGTGAGAGAGCGATCACCGGGTTGTATCTGGCACTTGGAAGGGTGTGTTTTATTAAGTATCCGGTTCTAGTTGTCATAAGGTCAAGGTACAAGTCGGGGTCGTCCTTTTACCGAGGGACACGGCTATTCGAATTGATAAACTTCCCTGCAGGGGTGCACCACATTTCCCAACACGCTCGATCCCCTTTGGCCGCACACACTTTCC
Source organism: Triticum urartu (assembly GCF_003073215.2). NCBI lineage: Eukaryota > Viridiplantae > Streptophyta > Magnoliopsida > Poales > Poaceae > Triticum > Triticum urartu. Next base: position 286,961,490 of record NC_053022.1, read on the forward strand.
TCGGTCATGCCCGGCCTCGGAAGATCAACACGTCGCAGCCCTACCTAGACACAACAGAGAGGTCAGCACCCTGGTCTAAATCCTATGCGCGTAGGGGTCTGGGCCCATCGCCCACCTGCACGTTGCGAGGGCAGCCGGTGAGCAGACCTAGCAACCTCCATTTCCAAGGAAGTTGCATTATGCGGTCCAACCTGGCGCGCGCCGCTCAGTCGCTGACGTCGCGAAGGCTTTGGCTAATACCACGACGTCGAGTGCCCATAACCGTTCCCGCGTAGTTGGTTAGTGCGTATAGGCCAGTGGCCAGACTCAGATCAAATACCAAGATCTTGTTAAGCGTGTTATTTAGAAGTAACTGCGGGCGCTGACCAGGGCCAGGCCCACCTCTCTCCTAGGCAGTCTCAACCTGCCATGTCGCTCTGCCACAAAGATCCACCCAGAGGGCCGTGGGAACAAAGGTCCTTTCAGCCCCCATTCCGTGAATCACTCGCGGGTACTCTACGAGCTGACCCGACTTTAGTCACCACAGGTATCATATATGATGTATATAAGCATATACCCGTGATCACCTCCCGAGTGACCACGTCCCGATAGTATAGCATAGCAGACGGACAAGAATGTAGGGCCACTGATGAAATACTAGCATCCTATACTAAGCATTTAGAATTGCGGGTAAGGTATCAACAACTATAGCAACAATGACAGGCTATGCAACAGAATAGGATTAACCGAAAGCAGTAACATGCTACACTATTCTAATGCAAGCAGTAGAGAGAAGAATAGGCGATATCTGGTGATCAAGGGGGGCTTGCCTGGTTGCTCTGGCACGTAGGGGTCGTCAACAACATAGTCAACCGGGGCACCAGCAGCGGCGTCAGTCTCGTAGTCTACCGGAGAGAAGAGGGGGAAGAAACAATGAATACAATGCACACAGATGCATATCGATGCATCACATGACAAGTAACGGTGCTAGGTGTGCCCTAGCGCAGTAGGAGGTGATACCGGCGAAGGGGGAAAACAATCGGAAAAGTATTCTCGGTGTTTCGCATTTTCGATCAAACGAACCGGAGGGCGAAAGTTGTGTGTTCGCTATGCTAGGGATGTGTGGTGGACCAACGGGCTGCATATTCGGATACGTCTCATCGTTGTGAGCAACTTTCATGTACAAAGTTTTTCCATCCGAGCTACGGTTTATTTTATATTAATTTTAAAAGATTTAAATCATTTTAAGGATTTATTTAATTGTTTTAATTCAACATTATCCAGAACAGTATTGCTAACTTCATCATGACGTCAGCAGTCAACAGGGCGTTGACTCGGTCAAACTGGCGTGTGGGTCCCGCATGTCATACTCTGTTAACTAATTAATCAAATTAATTAGTTTAATTAACAGATTAGTTAGGTTAGTTAATTAATTAGGTTAATTAAACATGATTAATTTAGTTAATTAATTAAATTAAATTTATTTTTATTTTTTATCTTTTTTTAAAATCGTTCTGGGGGTGGAGCCCCCTTTTCATAGGCCCCACCGGGAACGGGTTAACGGGCATGAGGGCATGGGCGAAAGGAGCCCCGGGGGCGGCCGAACCCGGGCGTCACCGCGAGGGAGCGGCTGGACAACAGGGAGCGGTAGGGGCGAGCGCGCGCATGGACGGCGAGGGCGGCGGTAGTGCGTGGGGAGCAGCAGGGAGAGTGGCCACGGGGTGGGCGCGGCCTGGCGCCGGCACGGGCGGCGGATGCAGGCGTGAGGAGCGGCGGTGGCCTGTGGCCGCGGGCGAGGTCATGGGAGGCGGGGCACGACGCAGGGTGGGGCTGCGCGCGCGGTGATGCAACGAGGCATGCAGGCGAGCGAGGCGGAGGGGCGCGGGCGAGCGCGGCAGGGGCGAAGGCGGCCGGCGCAAGGCGAGGTGGCTGCGGTTGCGCGGCGGGGGGCGAGCGCGACGCGCGGGCGGCGACTGTGAGGCGGCGGCGGGTGAAAGCAGCGGGGAGCACAAGGGTGGCCTCGGGTAGGCGAGTTGCCGCAGCGCGCGAGGCCGCGGGGAAGCGGTGGCAAGAGCAGCAGCATGGGAGGCGGCCACGGTGGGCACGCACGGGGCGGGGCGCGTGCGAGGCGCGGTCACGGTGGGAGCGCGGGGCGCCTGTCCAGTCGCGACACGTGGAGGAGGCTGCAGCCCCGCAGAGGGAACGGGACACGCGAGCGCGCGCGCACTTCAGCGCAGGCAGACATGGTCAGGAGCAGGGGCGAGCGAGGCACGGCTTTCGGGGCGCGGCTCGGCGCGCGTATGGGGTGGAGTGCGCGTGCGGGCTGTGGACGGCGCCGGCGACAGGGGGAAGGAAGGGAGCTCACGGGGGTGCTGTAGGGTTCGAGCAGCAGGGCATGAGGAGGAAGATGGGGATGCGCGATAGAGACGTTGGGGAGGAAGTCCGGCGAGGTGGAGGCGCGTCGAGCTCCGGGCGGCGAGGTTCGGCGACAAGGGCGAGGCCGCGGTTCGGTTCGGTACCCCCGATCGCGATCTGGATCGGGGAGGGGAGAGAGTTGTGGGGGAGTGGGGGAAAGTAAGGTGGGTCGTGGGTTAGGGTTTCCCCTAGTGGGGATATGGAGGGGGTAGGTCGGCCGGCTGGGCCAGGTGGGCCGGCCTGGCCTGTGAGCTGGGCTGCCTGGTCCAGTGGGGGTCGGGGTTTGTTTGTTTTTTGTTAGTTTTGTTTTTCTGTTTTTCCTTTTATTTATTTTTCTTACCGTTTTAATTGACTTTAAAATATTTAGGCATTTTCTAAAAGTGTTTTCTTCACAATAATTACCTATGTAATATTCGGCACTAACCGAACATTTTAGTTTTACTGCTTGAAATTTTTTGATGTTTGACAAAAATTCAAATTTGAATTCAAAATGTTTTGAACTGACGCGAGATTAGCGACAGTAATGGAGGTGACGTGGCATCATTATCATAGGTTCACTGTAGCTTAATTATCCGGGCGTTACATCTCATAACCGGAGGATTACCTTAGGAGTTAGCCGACGCTCTGAGTGAACTTCGCTTAGAGATAGTTCCGAGAGGTTTTGTTGCAGCGTTGGAAGTTCAGTCCAGTTTGTTGGGAAAGATCTGAGAAGCTCAAAAGATTGATAAGGAAATTGCAGAGATAAAAGAAAATATGAGTAAAGGAAAGGCCAAAGGTTTTCGTGAGGATGAACACGGAACTTTATAGTTTGAAGATCGCATCTATGTGCCCAATGACCTAGAGATCAGGAAGTTAATTCTTCGGGAGGCTCATGATTCGCCTTACTCGATTCACCCAGGCAACACCAAGATGTATCTGGATTTGAAGGAACGTTTCTGGTTGACAGGTATGAAGAAGGATATTGTCGAGTATGTAGCAGTATGCGACGTATGTCAGAGAGTTAAGGCAGAGCATCAGAAACCAGGAGGATTACTTCAGCCTTTGCCGATACCCAAATGGAAGTGGGATAAACTTGACATGGATTTCATCACCGGATTACCCAGGACTCATTCCGGATATGACTCCATCTGGGTTGTAGTTGATCGCTTGACCAAGGTGGCTCACTTTATCCCCGTTAAAACCACTTATACGAGCGCTAAGTTGGCCAAGATATATATGACCAGGATCGTATGTCTGGATGGAGTTCCGAGGACCATAGTATCAGATAGAGGAACACAGTTTATTTCAAAGTTTTGGCATCAGTTACACCAAACTTTGGGTACCAGGCTAGAGTTCAGTACAGCCTTTCATCCGTAGACAGATGGGCAGACTGAGAGAGTCAATCAGATTCTAGAGGACATGTTGAGAGCTTGTGCACTAGATTATGGATCTAGTTGGGATGATAATTTGGCTTATGCAGAGTTCTCGTATAACAATAGCTACCAAGCTAGTTTGAAGATGGCCCCTTTCTAAGCTTTGTATGGAAGGAGGTGCAGGACACCATTGATGTGGTATGAAGTTGGAGACCAAAATTGTTCGGACCAGATTTAATCTGAGAGTCTGGGGAGAAGGTCAAGTTGATTCGTGATAGACTCAAGATAGCCCAATCTAGGCATAAGAGTTATGCCGATACTAAATGCAAGGAGGTGACCTATGAAGTCGGAGACAGAGCATATCTTCGTGTGTCGCCAGTTCAAGGAGTTAAATGGTTTGGAGTCAAAGGAAAGTTGGCGCCACGATTTGTGGGACCATAGAGAGTTTTGGAACGTACGGGTGAAGTTGCCTACAAGTTGGAATTACCCGAAGGTTTCAGGAGTTCATGATGTGTTTCACCTTTCTCAGTTGAAGAAGTGACATGCAGAAATGGTCGATATTCCTCTGAGAGATACAGTGCCCCTAGAAGCAATTCAGTTGGAGAGTGACCTGACTTATGATGAGAAACCCGTCAAGATTCTCGAGTTCACCAACCGAGTTACTCGCAGCAAGGTTATCAAATTTTGCAAGGTTCAGTGGAGTCACCATACCGAGGAGGAAGCCACCTAGGAACGATAAGAAGACCTCCGAAAGAACCACCCACACCTTTTTGCTAGCCAACCCGAATCTGGTGGGCGAGATCCATCTTAAGGGGGTAGGTTTGTAACATCCCAATTTTCAATTTGGATGTTATTTAGATCATTCATATGCATTTCTGAAATTTGTTTTATTTGAATTTTGATCCTAGAAACCTTAAGCAACTCAAGGACCAATTGCGAGCGTTTGAGTTTTCCTCAAAAAACCCATTTCTGAATTTTTCAAAATTGGCAAATTGGATCAAAGTAATTTATTCAAAATATTTTTCCAATAATTTCAAATAAATAAAAATAATGAGAGAAGATAATATGACTTCTTCAAAAATAGTAAAGAAATGTTGGAAATTTATTTTTGAATAAATATATACTTTATTTGATTTTATTTGCGTGTATATTTATTTTTATTAATACTAAAAATGTTATTTTATTTTTAGGCACTTATGTCCAGAAAAATGTTCACATTAGTCCATATGTTAGGAGGGAATTATGTGAATTTTTCAGGAATTTTTAAAAATATTTTTACTAGGGTTTTCCTATTTTTCGTATTTTCGGAAAATGTTAAAAAACTTTGGACCGAACTGGGCCAAAGCCTAGCCAGCCCAACCGCCGCGTCGCCCTCACCTCCGTCGCCGAGCCGGACTCCGGACGGAGTCCGATCGTGCCACGCCGCTCCTACTGCCCCTACCTCCAAGGTCGCCGCACCCTCCCTCTCCTTAAATAGCCGCCGCCCCGGGCTCTCTCTCCCTCAAGCCGCCCGCCGCCACCACAGCTGCGGCCTGCCGCCTTCCACTGCCTTTGCCGCCGACGTCGCGCCGCCGCCGCTCCACCAGCCACTCGCAGTCGCCGCCGCCCGCACCCGCCACTGCAGCTCCGCCGCCCGACCCGCATCATCGTCGCCGGAAGCCGATGTCGCCGCCGACGTCGAAACCGACCGAACCGGTAAAAAACCTCTCCGGTCCGTTTTTATTTTAGTTTACGGTTTTTTTCGGTTTTCTTTTCGGTTCGATCTACTTAGCGTACGCTCGCCGGTTTAGATCTGTTAACGAACGGTTTCATTCGTTAGTGTCTCGTAGAGGACGTTGGTCTGATAGGTTTTTCTTTTTCTGTTTATTTTCGGCCAGGGGCCCATACGTAATTATTTTCTTCACAGATTAGTCCCTGTTCTTCAAACGATCACAACTTTTTGCTCGTTTATCCAAATCCAATGAAACCAACACCAAATTATTCATTTTGATCCCCTCTATCCAGATAACTAACTTAAACATGTTTTTGAAAGTTTAAAATTTGGTTTCAAATAGATTTGAATTTGAACTTCTTTTGATCATAACTTGAGTTTCGTATTTTCGATTTAGTTGATTCTTTTTGCAAATCGAAGTTCTCGACCTGAACTTTCTGTTAAGATCTTTTTCTCTGGTTTTCTTTGCATCTTCATGCTTGAGTTCTTATGTATGCTATTGTTTGTCTATGATAGATTTTGCGGAGTGCGAAGATTGCTACTACAAATCTCTAGGGTTTTCCGATCGTCAGCAAGGCAAGTTACACTTTGATCATACCCTTTATTACCCGGTTTTTATGCATTAGTTACACCCTCAAACATTGCATGAGTAGGATTGGGAACATGTGGTTGTTGCTATGTAGTTGATGAGGTAGGAACCTAATACCTTTGATCACCCCGGGAATATACGTTATGCTCATATTGCTTAGCCATGCTCGTAGACGGGGATTGGTATGTGAGAATCATGAAAGTTGTGAGATATGATGACTTAGGGAAACTTAAGGTGGCTACTTTAATACACATCTGGGTGGATTGGTTGTGGGTATCTGGGTAATCCAGTGTTGTCCTAGGAGATCCCGGGGTACCCGTGTGATCATCCTATGGAATGCCACCCAGGCTCAAAGGGATCATAAGATTATTCATGCTCGGAAACTTCCGTGTGCAGCCACAATCCATTATGGGCTCTGGCATAGTTAAGTAAGTTGTGAGAAACCTTTTCATGATGGGCTAGCAGATGTAGGGGAATTGTAGGTGTACCGGCCTATCTATCGGTTAAGGGGACCTCTTCAGAAAGACTATGTCTCGATCTTCCGATCATGGATGTGGTCGAGTCTTGTGGGGAAAAGTGCGCAAACCTCTGCTGAGTGTACAAACTAATCATGATTAACCGTGTCCCCGGTTATGGAAATCTTGAGTATCTGGTATTTGAGTTATCGGTTGATCTCATCACTTTACTTAATAAATTTGTTGGGTATATTATTATTATTACTGTTACTTGATAATTCTGGGATTGAGTTGGGGTTACCTTCTCAATAATGGCATAAACTTGGTAGTAAATAAAATCTATCCCTTTGTTGTAGGAAAAAATTAGCTTTATGCAAATGTTAAACTTAGAGCCTCCACCAGCCAAATATGCATGTAGTGATAGTCATTATTCATCATTGCTCTATAGTGTGATCTTGCCAGCATATTCCATGTGCTGACCTACACGGCTGCAACGTCTCATGTTGCAGAATTTTCAGACGAGGATTAAGGTGCGATAGGTCGTTGTCTTGCACTCATTTTTGCCGTGGAGTTGGATGGACTCATTTACCTTCGAAGCTTCGACAGTTATTTTGTTAGATGGCCTTTAGCCATATTATTGTAATAAATACTCTTTATGAGGACCTCGATGTAATAAGTGTGTGACTGAACTCTGTTATAATTCCTCGAGTACTGTGTGTGTCAGCATAACGATCCAGGGGTGACACTTAAGTACAGAGACTTCGATCTAGAAGGTCCTCCTCCACCTAAAGGTGATCCTCTATTTGAATTAAAACAATTGCCAGCCACTTTGAAATATGCTTATCTTGATGAGAAGAAGATATATCATGTTATTATTAGTGCTAACCTTTCAGAACATGAAGAAGAGAGATTATTGAAAGTTCTAAGGAAGCACTGAGCCACTATTGGATATACTCTTGATGATCTTAAGGGCATTAGTCCCGCCCTATGTCAGCACAAGATTAATATGGAACCTGATGCTAAACCCATTGTTGATCACCAACGTCAGTTTAATCCGAAGATGAAAGAAGTGGTCAGAACGGAAATATTAAAACTTCTGGAAGTAGGTATAATTTATCCTATAGCTAATAGTAGATGGGTAAGTCATGTTCATTGTGTCCCTAAGAAAGGAGGTATTACTGTTGTTCCTAATGATAAGAATGAACTAATTCCACAAAGAATTGTTGCAGGCTATAGAATGGTAATTGATTTTAGAAAACTAAATAAAGCAACTAGACAAGATCATTACCCTCTGCCTTTTATTGATCAAATGCTAGAAAGATTATCTAAGCACACACATTTTCTCTTCCTTGATGGATATTCTGATTTTTCACAAATACATGTTTCTCAACCTGATCAAGAAAAGACCACTTTTACTTACCCTTTTGGAACGTATGCTTATATACGTATGCCTTTTGGTTTATGCAATGCACCTGCAACCTTTCAAAGATGTATGACTGCTATATTCTCTGACTTTTATGAAAAAATTGTTGAGGTTTTCATGGACGACTTTTCTGTTTATGGGAAGTCTTTTGATGATTGCTACCTCTTGAGCTTGCGTTGGTTTTTCCCATATTTTTACATGATGACATAATGTTGTGGGATTAACTCAGGCAATATGATGAAAACCCCATCTTTTTATCCTCGATGGCAACAATGCAATACGTGTCGGTTCCCCTTCTGTCACTAGGATCGAGCACCGCAAGATTGAACCCAAAGCTAAGCACTTCTCCCATTGCAAGAAAAACCAATCTAGTTGGCCAAACCAAATCGATAGTTCAAAGAGACTTGCAAAGATATAAAATCATGCATAAAATAATTCAGAGGAGATTCAAATAATATTTATAGATAAGCTGACCACAAACCCACAATTCATCGGATCTCGACAAACACACCGCAAAAGAGTATTACATCGAATAGATCTCCAAGAACATCGAGGAGAACATGGTATATTGAGAATCAAAGAGAGAGAAGAAGCCATCTAGCTACTAGCTATGGACCCGTAGGTCTGTGGTAAACTACTCACGCTTCATCGGAGAGGCAATGGTGTTGATGTAGAAGACCTCCGTGATCGAATCCCCCTCCGGCAGGATGCCGGAAAATGCCCCAAGATGGAATCTCACGGGTACAGAAGACTGCGGTGGTGAAAAAGTGGTTTCGTGGCTCCCCTGGAAGTTTTTGGGGTATATGTGTATATATATGAGGAAGATCTAGGTCAGGGGGTCACCGAGGGGCCCACAAGGTTGGGGGCGCGCCCTCCACCCTTGTGGCCGCCTCGTGGCTCTTCTAACTTGCACTCCAAGTCTCCTGGGTGTCTTATGGTCCAAGAAAAATCATCGCGAAAGTTTTATTCTGTTTGGACTCCGTTTGGTATTCCTTTTCTGCCAAACTCTAAAACAAGGAAAAACAGAAATTGGCACTCGGCTCTAGGTTAATTGGTTAGTCCCTAAAATCATATAAAATAGCATATTAATGCATATAAAACATCTAGAACAATAAAAAATTATAGATACGTTGGAGACGTATCAATGATTATTTAAGCAATCTTGATCGAGTTTTGCAGAGATGCGAGCAAACAAATCTTATCTTGAATTGGGAGAAGTGCCACTTTATGGTTTACGAAGGTATTGTTTTAGGCCATAAAATTTCTGAAAGAGGTATTGAGGTGGACAAAGCTAATGTTGATGCAATTGAAAAAATGCCATGTCCTAAAGATATCAAAGGTATCTGTAGTTTCATTGGTCATGCCGGTTTCTATAGGAGGTTTATTAAAGACTTCTCTAAAATTTCTAGGCCTCTTATAAATCTATTGCAAAAGGATATGCCATTTGTTTTGATGATGATTGTTTAGAAGCCTTTGAAACACTCAAGAAAGCCTTAAGTTCTGCACCTATTGTTCAACCACCTGATTGGAACTTTCATTTTGAAATTATGTGTGATGCTAGTGATTATGTTGTTGGTGCTGTTCTAGGACAAAGAGTTGATAAGAAATTGAATGTTATTCATTATGCTAGTGAAACTCTAGATAGTGCTCAACGAAATTATGCTGCTACTGAAAAAGAATTCTTAGCAATGGTGTTTGCTTGTGATAAATTTAGATCTTAAATTATTGATTCTAAAGTTATTGTTCACACTGATCATGCTGCTATAAAATATCTTATGGAAAAGAAAGATGCTAAACCTAGACTCATTAGGTGGGTTTTCTTGCTACAAGAATTTGATTTGCATATCATTGGTAGAGAAGGAGCGGAGAACCCCGTAGCTGATAACTTGTCTAGGCTTGAAAATAATCCTGATGACCCACAACCTATTAATGATAGTTTTCCTGATGAGCAATTAGCTGCAATAAATGTTTCTCATAGTACACCTTGGTATGCTGACTATTCTAATTATATTGTTGCTAAATACATACCACCTAGCTTTACTTACCAACAAAAGAAAAAATTCTTCTATGATTTAAGACATTACTTCTGAGATGACCCACATCTTTATAAAGAAGGAGTAGATGGTATTATTCAACATCGTGTACCTGAGCATGAACAGGGACAAATCTTACGGAAATGTCACTCCGAAGATTATGGAGGACATCATGTGGGAGACAGAATTGCTCACAAGGTATTGCAATCTAGGTTTTATTGGCTTACCCTCTTCAAGGATGCTCGTAAGTTTGTCTCATCTTGTGATGAATGTCAAAGAATAGGTAATATCAGTAAGCGTCAAGAAATGCCTATGAATTATTAAGTTGTTGTTGAACCATTTGATGTTTGGGGTTTTGATTACATGGGACCTTTTCCTTACTCTAATGGGTATACTCATATTTTGGTTGTTGTTTATTATGTTACTAAGTGCGTAGAAGCTATTCCAACTAGTAGTTTTGATCACAACACCTCTATTAAAATGCTTGAGGAAGTTATTTTCCCAAGGTTTGGAGTCCCTAGATATTTAATGGCTGATGGTGGTTCACATTTTATTCATGGTGCTTTCAGTAAAATGCTTGTCAAGTATGATGTTAACCATAGAATTGCATCACCCTATCATCCTCGGCCTACTGGTCAAGTTAAACTTAGTAATCAAGAAATAAAATTAATTTTGCAAAAGACTGTCAATAGGTCCCGGAAGAATTGGTCTAAGATATTAGATGATGCACTTTGGGCTTATAGAACAACATATAAAAATCCTATGGGTATGTCTCCTTATAAAATGGTTTATGGAAAAGCTTGTCATTTGCCTCTTGAGTTAGAACATAAATCATATTGGGCAATTAAAGAACTCAACTATGACTTCAAACTTGCCGGTGAAAAGAGGTTATTTGATATTAGCTCATTAGATGAATGGAGAACCCAAGCTTATGAAAATGCCAAGTTATTCAAAGAAAAAGTTAAAAGATGGCATGATAAAAGAATCCAAACGTGTGAGTTCAAAGTTGGAGAATATGTTCTTTTGTACAACTCTCGTTTCAGATTCTTTGCAGGAAAACTCCTTCCAAATAGGAAGGACCCTATGTTATCGAGGAGGTTTGTCGATCTGGAGCTATCAAAATAAATAATGCCAAAGGTACTAACCCGAAGGTTGTTAATGGGCAACGAATAAAACATTATATCTCAGGTATGCCCATTAATGTTGAAAGCAATATTATCCAAACTATGACACCGGAAGAACACATAAAAGAAACCTTCCAGAACACTCCAGAATCGTGAAAAAGAGGAGGTACGTGATAGGGTAAGTAAACGGGCTCTAAAAAATCTGCAAAAATATTTTTTGTCCGTATTGGAATATTTATAAAATTAGGAAAATAAGAAACAACCAGGAAGGTCACCCTGGTGGGCACAAAACACCAGGGCACGCCTGGCTGCCCACCTCGAGTACCTTCCGGACTCCGTTTTTCTTCTATTTGCTTGTTTCCCAAGATAAAAAAAATCTTTATATACCCCCCGAACCTATTGACCATCGTATCGTGGAGAAATCTCCTATCTTCTTTTCCTTACTGTTTTCTACCAGATCTAAAAATATGTCGTCTCAAAGTTCTGAGGAGGATTGTCCAGTCACATATCAGCCTCTGGATAAGAATATCTTCAAGGATACATATCCCTATATGTGGTACACCGATGAGGAAGATGAAGATGAACCAGTCCCTCCTTGTTTCAAGAACGAAAGCATGGAGGCATTATGCGGGAGGATAAGAAAGCTCGAGATGGAGAATGATGAGTTGAGGATAGATAACTCTATCCTCAGGCGTAAGTTGGAGGAAAAGAAGGACAAACCCTCCACTTCATCACCACCACCTCCTTCTTCATCACCAAAAGAAAATTGAGTATCGGGTATGGGCACTCCCCTTGGCTTTCGCCAACCTTGGGGGAGGTGCCCCGGTATCATATCATCTCCACTATCTTTTGCCTTTACTTATCTTAGTTCGATCCATAGTTATATTTTGCTTTAGATGAATAAAAGTTTAGTTCGATCCTTTCTTTTTGAGAGTTTGCTTAGTGATCCATCTTTGTAATCATGTGTGAGATATATAATAAAGTTTAGTTTGAGTTCTGCTTTCTTTACTTTCATGTTCAATAAAAAGAAAGGAAATAAATGAAAAAGATCATATGCTAATCTTATGGTAAGTAATGACACCACATAAGGAAAAGTATAAGTAGAAAATTTTATTGGAGATTGACAAACATAGCATTGGTCAATGATGCAATTCATGAAAGAATTAATAAGGGAAGAGAAGATTCACATGCAAATACACTATCCTAGAAACCTTTTTTGATTGTGAGCCCCCATCAAAATATTATATGCCAAAATTGTTGACATTGGACAAGGAAGACAACTTAATGATTTATGTTTGTTCATATTCACATAGAAGTTATATTATCATAGATCCTTCAACATGTGGTGCTTGCCCCCCATCTTTGCTAGCCAAAAATTCCGCACTAAGTAGAGATACTACTTGTGCATCCAAAAACCCTTAAACCCAAATCTTATTTTCAAGAGTCCACCATACCTACGTAAGGATTGAGTAAGATCCTTCAAGTAAGTTGTCATCGGTGCAATAAGGCAATAAAAATTGCTTCTAAAAGTGTTAGATCATTTAGTGTAAGAGAAAATTGAGCGTTGTATGAACTTGTGATGGTGAAGAATAAAAGCGACAGACTACATAATAAAGGTCGCTATCACAAGGGGCAATATAACGTGACGTTCTTTTGCACTAAGGGATTGAGCATACAAACAAAAAGCGCATGGCAACCTCTGCTTCCCTCTGCTGAGGGCCTATCTTTTACTTTTATGTATTTATTTTTATGCAAGAGTCAAAGTTCTTCTTTATATTCCTTTTTATTTTCTCTTTTGGCAAGCATCATGTGGTGAGGAAAGATCTAGGCACATATATCCAGTTGGATATGGGTAGCATGAGTTATTATTGTTGACATCACCCTTGAGGTGAATACGTTGGGAGGCGGAACTATAAGCCCCTATATTTCTATGTGTCCGGTTGAAACGTTTTGCTCATGTGTATGCGGTGAGTGGTAGCAATCATAGAAGACTATATGATGGTTGAGTATGTGGACTTGCCTAAAGGCTCCTATAAGTGACCCTTCCTGAAAAGATGATGAATTGTAGTTGCAAAGTTGACTGAGAACATAGTTTGTTGGTTTCTAATAGAGTTTATGTTTTATACTTCGATGTTGTGATGAATTGCTACTTATTCATGAGAAGTCTATGATAAAAATTTTATGTTGAAGTTTATTGTTGTTATAATAATTCACATGATGCTTTGATGTCCGTATTTTTTTTATCGACACCTCTCTCTCTCTCTCTCTAAGCATGTGGACATGTTTTTCAATTTCGGTTTTCGCTTGAGGACAAGCGAGGCCTAAGCTTGGGGGAGTTGATACGTCCATTTTGCATCATGTTTACCTACTGTTATTTATAATGTTTTTATACATAATAATGCTTTTTGGAGTAATTCTAATGCCTTTTCTCTCATAATTTGCAAGGAACACACAAAGAGGGAGAATTCCGGCAGGTGGAAATATGGACCTGAAAAAGCTATGTCAGGCTACCTATTCTGCACAACTCCAAATGAGCTGAAACTTCACGGGGAATTTTTATGGAATAAATAAGAAATATTGGAGCAAATAACTACTGGAGGGGAGCCACCTGGTGAGCATAAGACACCAGGGTGCGCCTGGGCCCCCAGGCGCGCCCTGGTGGGTTGTGCTCAGCCCAGCCCACCTTCGGTGCCCATCTTATGGTATATAAGTCATTTTGACCTAGAAAAAATAAGGAGAGGACTTTCGGGATGAAGCGTCGCTGTCTCGAGGCGGGACTTGGGCAGGAGCACTTTTGCCCTCCGGCGGAGCGATTCCGCCGGGGGAACTTCCCTCCCAGAGGGGGAAATCATCGTCATCATCATCACCAACAACTCTCCCATCTTGGGGAACGTAGCAGAAAACAAAAATTTTCCTATGGTTTCACCAAGATCCATCTATGAGTTCATCTAGCAACGAGTGATTAGATGCATCTACATACCTTTGTAGATCCCGAGCGGAAGCGTTCGAAGAACGGGGTTGATGTAGTCGAACACGACGTGATTCAAATCACCGGAGATCCTAGCACCGAACGGACGGTACCTCCGCGTTCAACACACGTACGGAGCGGATGACGTCTCCTCCTTTCTTGATCCAGCAAGGGGGGAGGAGAGGTTGATGAAGATCCAGCAGCACGACGGCGTGGTGGTGGATGCAGGGCGTCACAGTAGCAGGGCTTCGCCATGTACTACGAGGGAGAGATGTAACAGGGGAGAGGGAAGCACCAAAGGCTGAGGTATAAAGTCCTCCCTCTCCTCAACTATATATCGGAGGGCCAAGGGGGGGGGTAAACCAGCCTAGGAGATCCAATCTCCTAGGTGCGGCAGCCAAGGGGAGGTTTCCCTCCCCCCCAAGGCACCTAGAGGTGCCTTCCACCATTGGGACTCTTCCCTTAAGCGGAACCCTAAGCGCATGGGCTTTTGGGGCTGGTGCCCTTGGCCCATCTAGGCCAAGGCACACCCCCTACAGCCCATGTGGCCCCCCGGGATAGGTGGCCCCACCCGGTGGGCCCCCGGGACCCTTCCGGTGGTCCCAGTACAATACCGATGACCCCGAAACTTGTCCCGATGGCCGAAACTGCACTTCCTATATATAATCTTTACCTCCGGACCATTCCAGAACTCCTCGTGACGTCCGGTATCTCATCCGGGACTCCGAACAACATTCGGGTTACTGCATATACATATCTTCACAACCCTAGCGTCACCGAACCTTAAGTGTGTAGACCCTACGGGTTCGGGAGACATGCAGACATGACCGGGACGACTCTCCGGTCAATAACCAACAGCGGGATCTGGATACCCATGTTGGCTCCCACATGCTCCACGATGATCTCATCGGATGAACCATGATGTCGAGGATTAAACAACCCCGTATACAATCCCCTTTGTCAATCGGTATGTTACTTGCCCGAGACTCGATCGTCGGTATCCCAATACCTTGTTCAGTCTCGTTACCGGCAAGTCACTTTACTCGTACCGTAATGCATGATCCCGTGATCAACCACTTGGTCACCTTGAGATCATAATGATGATGCATTACCGAGTGGGCCCAGTGATACCTCTCCGTTATATGGAGTGACAAATCCCAGTCTCGATCCGTGTCAACCCAACAGACACTTTCGGAAATACCTGTAGTGTACCTTTATAGTCACCCAGTTATGTTGTGACGTTTGATACACCCAAAGCACTCTTACGGTATCCGGGAGTTACACGATCTCATGGTCAAAGGAAAAGATACTTGACATTGGAAAAGCTCTAGCAAACGAACTACACGATCTTGTGCTATGCTTAGGATTAGGTCTTGTCCATCACATCATTCTCCTAATGATGTGATCCCGTTATCAATGACATCCAATGTCCATAGCCAGGAAACCATGACTATCTGTTGATCAACGAGCTAGTCAACTAGAGGCTTACTAGGGACATATTATGGTCTATGTATTCACACGTGTATTACGATTTCCGGATAATACAGTTATAGCATGAATAAAGACAATTATCATGAACAAAGAAATATAATAATAATACTTTTATTATTGCCTCTAGGGCATATTTCCAACAGTCTCCCACTTGCACTAGAGTCAATAATCTAGTTACATTGTGATGAATCGAACACCCATGGAATTCTGGTGTTGATCATGTTTTGCCCTAGGGAGAGGTTTAGTCAACGGATCTGCTATATTCAGGTCCGTATGTACTTTACAAATCTCTATGTCTCCATCTTGAACATTTTCACGAATGGAGTTGAAGCTACGCTTGATGTGCCTTGTCTTCTTGTGAAACCTGGGCTCCTTGGCAAGTGCAATAGCCCCAGTGTTGTCACAAAAGAGTTTGATTGGCCCCGACGCATTGGGTATGACTCCTAGGTCGGTGATGAACTCCTTCACCCATATTGCTTCATGTGCTGCCTCCGAGGCTGCCATGTACTCCGCTTCACATGTAGACCCCGCCACGACGCTCTGCTTGCAGCTGCACCAGCTCACTGCTCCACCATTCAACATATACACGTATCCGGTTTGTGACTTAGAGTCATCCAGATCTGTGTCGAAGCTAGCATCGACGTAACCCTTTACGACGAGCTCTTCGTCACCTCCATAAACGAGAAACATTTCCTTAGTCCTTTTCAGGTACTTCAGGATATTCTTGACCGCTGTCCAGTGTTCCTTGCCGGGATTACTTTGGTACCTTCCTACCAAACTTACGGCAAGGTTTACATCAGGTCTGGTACACAACATGGCATACATAATAGAACCTATGGCTGAGGCATAGGGGATGACACTCATCTCTTCTATATCTTCTGCCATGGTCGGGCATTGAGCCGAGCTCAATTTCATACCTTCCAAAACAGGCAAGAACCCTTTCTTGGACTGATCCATTTTGAACTTCTTCAAAATCTTATCAAGGTACGTGCTTTGTGAAAGACCTATGAGGCGTCTCGATCTATCCCTATAGACCTTGATGCCTAATATATAAGCAGCTTCTCCAAGGTCCTTCATTGAAAAACTCTTATTCAAGTAGGCCTTGATGCTGTCCAAGAGTTCTATATCATTTCCCATCAAAAGTATGTCATCTACATATAGTATGAGGAATGCTACAGAGCTCCCACTCACTTTCTTGTAAACGCAGGCTTCTCCATAAGTCTGCGTAAACCCAAACGCTTTGATCATCTCATCAAAGCGAATGTTCCAACTCCGAGATGCTTGCACCAGCCCATAAATCGAGTGTTGGAGCTTGCACACCTTGTCAGCATTCTTAGGATCGACAAAACCTTCCGGCTGCATCATATACAATTCTTCCTTAAGGAAACCATTAAGGAATGCCGTTTTGACGTCCATTTGCCATATTTCATAATCGTAGAATGCGGCAATTGCTAACATGATTCGGACGGACTTTAGCTTCGCTACCTGTGAGAAAGTCTCATCGTAGTCAACCCCTTGAACTTGTCGATAACCCTTAGCGACAAGTCGAGCTTTATAGATGGTCACATTACCATCCGCGTCTGTCTTCTTCTTAAAGATCCATTTATTTTCTATGGCTCGCCGTTCAACGGGCAAGTCAGTCAAAGTCCATACTTCGTTTTCATACATGGATCCTATCTCAGATTTCATGGCTTCTAGCCATTTGTCGGAATCCGGTCCCGCCATCGCTTCTTCATAGTTCGAAGGTTCACCGTTGTCTAATAACATGATTTCCAAGACAGGGTTGCCGTACCACTCTGGTGCGGAACGTGTTCTTGTGGACCTTCGAATTTCAGTAGGAGCTTGATCAGAAGTATCTTGATCATCATGAATAACTTCCTCTCTAGTCAGTGCAGGCACCTCAGGAACATTTTCTTGAGTTGCGCCATTTACCGGTTCAAGAGGCAATACTTCATCAAGTTCTACTTTCCTCCCACTTACTTCTTTCGAGAGAAACTCTTTCTCTAGAAAGGATCCATTCCTGGCAATAAAGATCTTGCCTTCGGATCTGAGGTAGAAGGTATACCCAGCAGTTTCTTTAGGGTATCCTATGAAGACGCATTTTTCCGACTTGGGTTCGAGCTTTTCAGGTTGAAGTTTCTTGACATAAGCATCGCATCCCCAAACTTTTAGAAACGACAGCTTAGGTTTCTTCCCAAACCATAATTCATACGGTGTCGTCTCAACGGATTTCGACGGAGCCCTATTTAAAGTGAATGCGGCAGTCTCTAAAGCATAGCCCCAAAAAGATAGCGGTAAATCGGTAAGAGACATCATAGATCGTACCATATCTAATAGAGTGCGATTACGACGTTCGGACACACCATTACGCTGAGGTGTTCCAGGCGGCGTGAGTTGTGAAACTATTCCACATTTTCTTAAGTGTGTGCCAAATTCGTGACTCAAGTATTCTCCTCCACGATCTGATCGTAGAAACTTGATTTTCCTGTCACGTTGATTCTCAACCTCACTCTGAAATTCCTTGAACTTTTCAAAGGTTTCAGACTTGTGTTTCATTAAGTAGACATACCCATATCTACTCAAGTCATCAGTGAGGGTGAGAACATAACGATAGCCACCGCGAGCCTCAACACTCATTGGACCGCACACATCAGTATGTATGATTTCCAATAAGTTGGTTGCTCTCTCCATTGTTCCTGAGAACGGAGTCTTGGTCATTTTTCCCATGAGGCATGGTTCGCACGTGTCAAATGATTCATAATCAAGAGACTCTAAAAGTCCATCTGCATGGAGCTTCTTCATGCGTTTGACACCTATGTGACCAAGGCGGCAGTGCCACAAGTATGTGGGACTATCATTATCAACCTTACATCTTTTGGTACTCACACTATGAATATGTGTAGTAATACGCTCGAGATTCATTAAGAATAAACCATTGACTATCGGAGCATGACCATAAAACATATCTCTCATATAAATAGAACAACCATTATTCTCGGATTTAAATGAGTAGCCATCTCGTATTAAACGAGATCCTGATACAATGTTCATGCTCAAACATGGCACTAAATAACAATTATTGAGGTTTATAACTAATCCCGTAGGTAAATGTAGAGGTAGCGTGCCGACGGCGATCACATCGACCTTGGAACCATTCCCGACGCGCATCGTCACCTCGTCCTTCACCAGTCTCCGTTTATTCCGCAGCTCCTGCTGTGAGTTACAAATATGAGCAACGGCACCGGTATCAAATACCCAGGAGTTACTGCGAGCACTGGTAAGGTACACATCAATTACATGTATATCAAATATACCTTTGGTGTTGCCAGCCTTCTTGTCCGCTAAGTATTTGGGGCAGTTCCGCTTCCAGTGACCCTTCCCTTTGCAATAAAAGCACTCTGTCTCAGGCTTGGGTCCATTCTTTGACATCTTCCCGACAGCTTGCTTGCCGGGCGCAGCAACTTCCTTGCTGTCCTTCTTGAAGTTCTTTTTACCCTTGCCCTTCTTGAACTTAGTGGTTTTATTCATCATCAACACTTGATGTTCCTTCTTGACTTCTACCTCTGCTGATTTCAGCATAGCAAATACTTCAGGAATGGTCTTTACCATCCCCTGCATATTGAAGTTCATCACAAAGCTCTTGTAGCTTGGTGGAAGCGACTGGAGGATTCTGTCAATGACCGCGTCATCCGGGAGATTAACTCCCAGCTGAGTCAAGCGGTTATGTAACCCAGACATAGTGAGTATGTGCTCACTGACAGAACTATTTTCCTCCATCTTACAGCTGAAGAATTTGTCGGAGACTTCATATCTCT
This sequence comes from Triticum urartu, assembly GCF_003073215.2. Lineage (NCBI taxonomy): Eukaryota > Viridiplantae > Streptophyta > Magnoliopsida > Poales > Poaceae > Triticum > Triticum urartu. Next base: position 286,980,845 of record NC_053022.1, read on the forward strand.
CGAATCCGGGCATGAGCTTGAAAAACCATTTTTAGCTCTTCGAACATCTCATATGCTCCATGTCTCTCAAAACGCTTTTGGAGCCCCGGCTCTAAGCTGTAAAGCATGCCGCACTGAACGAGGGAGTAGTCATCAGTACGTGTCTGCCAAGCGTTCATAGCGTCTTGGTTCTGTGGGACGGGTGGATCACCTAGCGGTGCTTGTAGGACATAATCTTTCTTGGCAGCTATGAGGATGATCCTCAGGTTCCGGACCCAGTCCGTATAGTTGCTGCCATCGTCTTTCAGCTTGGTTTTCTCTAGGAACGCGTTGAAATTGAATACAACGTTGGCCATTTGATCTACAAGACATATTGTAAAGATTTTAGACTAAGTTCATGATAATTAAGTTCATCTAATCAAATTATTAATGAACTCCCACTCAGATTAGACATCCCTCTAGTCATCTAAGTGTTACACGATCCGAGTCGACTAGGCCGTGTCCGATTAACACGTGAGACGGACTAGTCATCGCCGGTGAACATCTTCATGTTGATCGTATCTTCCATACGACTCGTGTTCAACCTTTCGGTCTCTGTGTTCCGAGGCCATGTCTGTACATGCTAGGCTCGTCAAGTTAACCCTAAGTGTTTTTGCATGTGTAAAACTGTCTTACACCCGTTGTATGTGAACGTAAGGATCTATCACACCCGATTAACACGTGGTGCTTCGAAACGACGAACTGTAGCAACGGTGCACAGTTAGGGGAGAACACTTCTTGAAATTGTTGTAAGGGATCATCTTATTTACTACCGTCGTTCTAAGTAAACAAGATGCAAAACATGATAAACATCACATGCAATCAAATAATAATAGTGACATGATATGGCCAATATCACATAGCTCCTTTGATCTCCATCTTGGGGCTCCATGATCATCCTGTCACCGTCATACTCATCGACATGTAAGTTGTGATTCCTTGTACAATAGCATGAACATCTCATACATCACATATAGATCATTCATCATTCATCACAACTTTGGCCATATCATATCATAAAGCACTTGCTGCAAAAACAAGTTAGACGTCCTCTAATTGTTGTTGCAGGTTTTACGTGGCTGAAGTAGGGTTCTAACAAGAACGTTTTCTTACCTACGTGAAAGCCACAACATGATTTGTAAACTTCTATTTACCCTTCATAAGGACCCTGTTCATCGAATCTGCTCCAACTAAAGTAGGAGAGACAGACACCCGCCAGCCACCTTATGCAACTTGTGCATGTTAGTCGGTGGAACCGGTCTCACGTAAGCATACGTGTAAGGTTGGTCCGGGCCGCTTCATCCCACAATACCGTTGAAGCAAGATAAGACTAGTAGCGGCAAGAAAGTTGACAACATCTACGCCCACAACAAATTGTGTTCTACTCGTGCAAGAGAACTACGCATAGACCTAGCTCATGATGCCACTGTTGGGGAACGTAGCAGAAAACAAAATTTTTCCTACGGTTTCACCAAGGTCCATCTATGAGTTCATCTAGCAACGAGTGATTAGATGCATCTACATACCTTTGTAGATCGCGAGCGGAAGCGTTCGAAGAACGGGGTTGATGTAGTCGAACACGACGTGATTCAAATCACCGGAGATCCTAGCACCGAACGGACGGTACCTCCGCGTTCAACACACGTACGGAGCGGATGACGTCTCCTCCTTTCTTGATCCAGCAAGGGGGGAGGAGAGGTTGATGAAGATCCAGCAGCACGACGGCGTGGTGGTGGATGCAGGGCGTCACAGTAGCAGGGCTTCGCCGTGTACTACGAGGGAGAGATGTAACAGGGGAGAGGGAAGCACCAAAGGCTGAGGTATAAAGTCCTCCCTCTCCTCAACTATATATAGGAGGGCCAAGGGGGGGGTGCGCCAGCCTAGGAGATCCAATCTCCTAGGTGCGGCAGCCAAGGGGAGGTTTCCCTCCCCCCCAAGGCACCTAGAGGTGCCTTCCACCATTGGGACTCTTCCCTTAAGTGGAACCCTAGGCGCATGGGCTTTTGGGGCTGGTGCCCTTGGCCCATCTAGGCCAAGGCGCACCCCCTACAGCCCATGTGGCCTCCCGGGATAGGTGGCCCCACCCGGTGGGCCCCCGGGACCCTTCCGGTGGTCCCGGTACAATACCGATGACCCCGAAACTTGTCCCGATGGCCGAAACTGCACTTCCTATATATAATTCTTTACCTCCGGACCATTCTGGAACTCCTCGTGACGTCCGGGATCTCATCCGGGACTCCGAACAACATTCGGGTTACTGCATATACATATCTTCACAACCCTAGCGTCACCGAACCTTAAGTGTGTAGACCCTACGGGTTCGGGAGACATGCAGACATGACCGGGACGACTCTCCGGTCAATAACCAACAGCGGGATCTGGATACCCATGTTGGCTCCCACATGCTCCATGATGATCTCATCGGATGAACCACGATGTCGAGGATTAAACAACCCCGTATACAATCCCCTTTGTCAATCGGTATGTTACTTGCCCGAGACTCGATCGTCGGTATCCCGATACCTTGTTCAGTCTCGTTACCGGCAAGTCACTTTACTCGTACCGTAATGCATGATCCCGTGATCAACCACTTGGTCACCTTGAGCTCATAATGATGATGCATTACCGAGTGGGCCCAGTGATACCTCTCCGTTATATGGAGTGACAAATCCCAGTCTCGATCCGTATCAACCCAACAGACACTTTCGGAAATACCTGTAGTGTACCTTTATAGTCACCCAGTTACGTTGTGACGTTTGATACACCCAAAGCACTCTTACGGTATCCGGGAGTTACACGATCTCATGGTCAAAGGAAAAGATACTTGACATTGGAAAAGCTCTAGCAAACGAACTACACGATCTTGTGCTATGCTTAGGATTAGGTCTTGTCCATCACATCATTCTCCTAATGATGTGATCCCGTTATCAATGACATCCAATGTCCATAGCCAGGAAACCATGACTATCTGTTGATCAACGAGCTAGTCAACTAGAGGCTTACTAGGGACATATTATGGTCTATGTATTCACACGTGTATTACGATTTCCGGATAATACAGTTATAGCATGAATAAAGACAATTATCATGAACAAAGAAATATAATAATAATACTTTTATTATTGCCTCTAGGGCATATTTCCAACAAGGGAAATCCCCATCAACATCTTCAACATCACCATCTCCTCTCAAACCCTAGTTCATCTCTTGTGTTCAATCTTTGTACCGGAACTATAGATTGGTACTTGTGGGTGACTAGTAGTGTTGATTACATCTTGTAGTTCATTACTATATGGTTTATTTGGTGGAATATTTATATATTCAGATCCAATATGATATTTAATACCCCTCTGATATTGAGCATGATTATTATTTCTGAGTAGTTACTTTTGTTCTTGAGGTAACGGGAGAAATCTTGTTGCAAGTAATCATGTGAATTTTATATGTGTTCGATATTTTGATGGTATGTATGTTGTGATTCCCTTAGTGGTGTCATGTGAACGTCGACTACATGACACTTCACCATATTTGGGCCTAAGGGAATGCATTGTGGAGTAGTTATTAGATGATGGGTTGCGAGAGTGATAGAATATTAAACCCTAGTTTATGCGTTATTCCGTAAGGGACCGATTGGATCCAAAAGTTTAATTCTATGATTAAATTTTATTCTTAATACTTTTCTCGTAGTTGTGGATGCTTGCGAGGGGGTTAATCATAAGTAGAAGATTTGTTCAAGTAAGAACAACACCTAAGCATTGATCCACCCACATTTCAAATTATCAAAGTAGCGAACACAAATCAAACCAACATGATGAAAGTGATTAGATGAAATTCCCGTGTACCCTCAAGAACACTTTGCTTATCATAAGAGACCGTTTTGGCCTGTCCTTTGCCTCAAAAGGATTGGGCTACCTTGCTGCACTTTTGTTACTATTGTCGTTACTTGCTCGTTACAAATTATCTTGCTATCAAACTACTCGCCACTTACAATTTCAGTGCTTGCAGACATTACCTTGCTGAAAACCACTTGTCATTTCCTTCTGCTCCTTGTTGGGTTCGACACTCTTACTTATTGAAAGGACTACGATTTATCCCATATACTTGTGGGTCATCAATCATATCTACTATATGATTCATGTTCGACCTTTCGGTCTCCAGTGTTCTGAGGCCATGTCTGTACATGCTAGGCTCGTCAAGTTTAAGCCAAGTATTCCGCATGTGCAAAACTGTCTTGCACCCGTTGTATGTGAACGTAGAGTCTATCACACCCGATCATCACGTGGTGTCTCAACACGACGAAGTATAGCAACGGTGCATACTTAGGGAGAACACTTTTACCTTTATATTTAGTGAAGGGATCATCTTACAATGCTACCGCCGTACTAAGCAAAATAGGATGCATAAAAGATAAACATCACATGCAATCAAAATATGTGACATGATATGGCCATCATCATCTCGTGCTTTTGATCTCCATATCCAAAGCATCATCATGATCTCCATCGTCGCCGGCTCGACACCTTGATCTCCATCGTTGTGTCGTGGTCGTCTCGCCAACTATTGCTAACGCATAGTGATAAAGTAAAAAAAAATTACATGGCATTTGCATTTCATACAATAAAGAGACAACCATAAGGCTCCTGCCGGTTGTCAGGTATCTTACAAAACATGATCATCTCATACAATAACGTTTATCACATCATGTCTTGACAATATCACATCACAACATGCCCTACAAAAACAAGTTAGACGTCCTCTACTTTCTTGTTGCAAGTTTTACGTGGCTGCTACGGGCTTCTAGCAAGAACCGTTCTTACCTACGCAAAAAACAACAATGGTGTTTCATCAAGTTTTCTGTTTTAACCTTCTTCAAAAGGACCGGCCGCAGTCAAATTCGATTCAAGTAAAGTAGGAGAAACAGACACCCGCCAACCACCTTTATGCAAAACTAGTTGCATGTCTGTCTGTGGAACCGATCTCATGTGCGTGAACATGTAAGGTTGGTCCGGGCCGCTTCATCCCACAATACAGCCAAATCAAAATAAGATGTTGGTGGTAAGAAGTATGACTATCACCGCCCACAACTCTTTGTGTTCTACTCGTGCATATCATCTAAGCATAGACCTGGCTCATGATGCCACTGTTGGGAACGTTGCATGGAAAACAATCGTCGGTATCTTCATACCTAGTTCAATCTCGTTGCCGACAAGTCTCTTTACTCATTCCGTAATACATCATCTCGTGACTAACTCCTTAGTCGTTTGCTTGCAAGATTATGATGTGTATTACCGAGAGGGCCCAGAGATACCTCTCCGAAACTCGGAGTGACAAATCCTAATCTCGATCTATGCCAACTCAACAAACACCTTCGGAGATACCTGTAGAGCATATTTATAATCACCCAGTTACGGTGTGACGTTTGATAGCACAAAAGGTATTCCTCCAGTATCGGGGAGTTGCATAATCTCATAGTCGAAGGAATATGTATTTGACATGAAGAAAGCAATAGCAATAAAACTGAACAATCATTATGCTAAGCTAACGGATGGGTCTTGTCCATCACATCATTCTCCTAATGATGTGACCCTTTATCAAATGGAAACTCATGTCTATGGTTAGGAAACCTTAACCATCTTTGACCAACGAGCTAGTCAAGTAGAGGCTCACTAGGGACACGGTGTTTGTTTATGTATTCACACATGTATTTAGGTTTCCGATCAATACAATTCTAGCATGAATAATAAACCTTTATCATGAATAAGGAAATATGAAATAACAACTTTATTATTGCCTCTAGGGCATATTTCCTTCACAAAACCCCTAGGCCTTCCAAAAGAAGGGGCCTACACACCCGATATCAGTTGATGTGGCAAGGGCCGTGTAAGATCCCGCAAAACCTTCCATGTGAAATTATCCAACCAAAATGGCTAAAAAATCCATTGAGGTAAGCTAGACACCAGGGACAGAGCTGGCATGTAGGCATTGGGGTCAATTGACCCCAATGCAATTACTCAACCCTTCATTAACTTAGTATTAATCATTGTTGATTATAGAAGATGACCCCATTGCTATGGATATGACTCCATCAAGCTTTTTTCTAGCTTCCTCCCTGCTAGACACCGTGTAAGATTCCATAGAACCTGCCATGCGTAGGTAAACAAGGTGAGGTGACGTCGAAACCACCGAAGATGTGATTAAGAACATGCACTGAAAAGTCATGTTTACCAGATTCTGTTATGGCAACAAAGCCCAACCCATGATCACACACATAGCAACGGGGTCAGTGTTTAGACAAGTCACGAAATTTTTTCTATTTCAAAGCATGTCTTTCGTGATGGGTAAGAACTTCCCCCTTTTAGGTGATTTTCTTCTTTTTCGACAAGTGTGATTCATATTTTGAAGATGATGTTGTAAGATCACAAAGCTTGGCCCGAGCCTCTTGTCATCTAAACCCACCTCCAACCGTCTGGTTCACCAAATGAGAGAAGTTGACCATCATACACGGACTCAACTTCCCCCTCCTCGATTCCAAGGTTCTCGGGATGGCTGGAGCATTTGGTAGAAACCTTCAAAAGGCCAAACACCACATGCTTGAGATCCCTCACCCACATCTCGACGTCCTCAGACATTCCTTTGAGGAGCTACGCCATGATTTTTCATATTTGAAGAAATACGTGAATGTGAGAAAGAAAGGATTTGGATGGATATATACTTGGGAGTGTACTCAAGATTGTGCAGAGCTTGACGTCTATTCCACATGGATGTCGACATAGTCTTGAGATATGCCCTTCACCCCCTTTGCCTTATTAGGCTTAGTTTCGCTTCTTCTATGGCTTTTATATTTGCCGATGTGATCATTTGCGTGGGCGTATTCATGTTGTTCGTGTGCATCCTAATTATGCATATGCTATGTGTTTCTCAGTTATGGTTGATATCTCCATAGTGTTGCATTTTTGAGTTAATGAAAGGAGTACATTGTAGTAGAAATATAATGTTACCCTCAAAAAAAGAAAAAACCCTCAAAAAAAGTAGAAATATAATGTTTCTTAATCGATGATGAGCTACCCGATTCAAAAACTGAAAAACCAGACGGGCATGATTACATTACACTATCCATTTTTAACGACCAAGAAAATTCAGAGCGACATGGTTCAAGCAGAGCAATGGTGGCGGAAGCTTTATTCATTGGGAACCCCGAGCTCACTCTCGTCCGGCGATGGATTATAGATCAGGGATGGTCCTTGAGGAAGCCGAGTAGGAGGTCGTTGATCTGGTCCGGGAACTGCTCCTGCACGAAGTGGCTTCCTTCAGGGATGTAGGTGATCTTGAGGTCCGGCGCGAAGGTGTTCATGACGCCGCTCCTCATGGCGGCCTCGAAACCAGGGAACTTGAAGCAGTAGTCCTTCTCCCCCATCACCATGAACACGGGGACCTGGAACTTGGGGTCCACGTGCTTCGTCATCCTGTGCAGAGACCTGCGATCATGCATGGAAGCAGTTGAGTTCATCAATCTGTTTCTTCTTCGTTGTAATATAATCGTGCCATGGCTGGGGGCACGAAGAAGCTTCAGCTGGCCTACCTGTATGGTATCTGGAGAGGGTAGCGGAAGCCGGACTTCTCGTAGAGCGCGGCGTAGGCGTCGAGGTCCTCCTCGGTGAACCACGGCGGCAGGGGCGTGGAGAGGTCGGCGAGGTCCATGATCTCCTGCCCTTCCTCCGCGATCGGGACGTCGCTGCGGGAGAAGAGGATGTAGATGGTGCGCACCACGCGGCGGACGTCGTGCCGGCCGAAGTCGGCCTCCGCCCTGTCGGGCTCGCGCCACCGCAGGATGTAGAACCCCTCCGGCATGGTGTCGAAGTTGAAGGGCCCCGGGCTGAAGGGGATGCCCATGCACATGACGCCGCGGGTGCGGTCCGGGTGCCGCAGCGCGAAGTCGTACGCCGGCATGGCGCCGTAGTCCTTGCCCACCAGGAACACCTGGAGGCAGGAGCACATGATGGTCATGCCAGGGAGCGAGCATGGCGGGCTACGTGCGTCTCTCAGCTGTTCACTGCAGTGGATGTGGTGACTACGTACCTTGTGGATGGAGAGGGCGTCGAGGATGGCGAGCACGTCGGCGACGAGGTCCTCCCAGGTGGCCTCCACGTCCTCCGCCGGCTGGTCGGAGAGCCCGTAGCCGCGGCTGTCGGGCGCGATGGCGCGGTACCCGGCGGCGGCCACGGCCAGCATCTGGTGGCGCCACGTGTACCATATCTCCGGGAAGCCGTGCAAGAACACCACCGTCCCAAGCTCATCTGCAAGCAGCACAAAGAACAGATCACACACATGACCAAGAACCGTCGCTCTGCTTGGCTCCATCAAGCTCAAGCTCCACTCACGACGCCGATGGCGAAAAGAAGGGGGGGAAGAAGCTCTCACCTTTGCCTACTTGAGCAAGGTGGAGGTTGAGCCCACGGAGGAGGAGGTGGGTGTGCTCTATCTGCTGCGCCATTGCTGCTTACTACTACTTCTGGAGCTCCTAGTGCGCGATGCTTCACTTTATATAGCCAGACCAGTAGGAGACATTAGTTTCTAAAATGAAAGGATAGAAAAGGATGGGGATTTTTTTGGTAGTGGGAATGAGTCGAGATGGCTCCCCACTCTCTTTGACACTGCCGTTTCGGCTTCATGCGCTCTTGGTGTTTCCTGCAGGCCGAGCTATAGACAAACACTGCGCACCCCGGAATCCAAGAAATAGCTCAGCCCAGATACCCTGAAATCCTACAAAGAAAAAATTCCGTGGATAAGAATCAGCACTGCACCAGGGCCTTGCAATGCCATTTCAACTCACCCGGAACAGCATTCAGTTAAAACTCTGCACCGCGGTAACTGGTTGTTTGTGCTGTTTACCTGAACAAATACAGTTACGGCGTGAGTGACTCGTGGCTCCTCCAGCCTCCTAGGTACGCCGCTTGATAAAATAGTCCAAGGCCTGAACCACGAGGGCTTTAGTTATGGCCTTACCATATGGCAGGCCGGCCTCGTGCTACTAATAATATTTGCAACCATCGACTGTTGATATGTTTGTCAACTGTTCTTAGATTCCAAATGCCTCGTCGCCGAGCATGTTAGTGATGCTACTAATGATGTGTTCTGTTTAGAAACATCTAATGTTGTGTTTGGATGTTGTGGCGGACCTGGAGCAAGGCGCGGCCGGGTTCCTCTCTCTTTTTTTAAAGAAAAGACATACGCTCGATTTTATAAATAAAGTCATCAGACAAAGTCACATCACAAACACCAGATGAACAGAGTATCAAGCAACAGCTAGCAAGTACGATTACATGGCACCCTAGCCAATCATGGCACGCAGGCCAGCACCGAAACCAAAAGGGTAATTACTAAGACGGCGTCCGAGAGTGCCGCAGCAGGGAGGAAGCCGTTGACTGCATCTTAGATACCATATTGTCAAAAGCCTCAAGGTCCGCCTCCTTAATCAATAATCTCCAATGCTGCAAGAAGACATTAGCTTTAAATAAGCAGCTCACAGGGTTAGCCGGAAAGACATGCTCAATAATAAACTTGTTTCTAGTAGTCCACAGCGCCCAACATATCTCAGCCCAACCAACCCAAAAAACCCTTTTAGTCACCCCAGATAAAGCAGAAACACATTGTCGCAGGTCCTCGAAGGATGAGGGGTTCCAATTAACATGAAGCCAATGTCGGATGCAAGACCAAAGGAATTTAGCCAGAAAAACAATGAAAGAAAATATGCTCGATGTTTTCAATGGCCCCACAAAGCACGCATCTATCAGAGCTCGGGCCATTCCTTTTCCGGATTTGATCAGCCGCAGGAAGCTTTCCATGAAAAGCTTGCCACATAAAGATTTTGATCTTAGGAGGAATACGGGCCTTCCAAATGTTCTTAAATTTCGACGTGTGAGCACCGAAGATAAGCTTAGCGTAAGTAGTCTTAACCGAAAACCGACCAGAAGAGGCGTGAGGCCAAACGACCGAATCATCTTCATCTGAGAGCATGGAGAAGCAAGCAGTAAGACGTTGCCAGTCTTCCAACTCTGCAGGAGAAAGAGATCGACGAAAGGCGAGATCCCAATTATTAACGAAGAGCTCGAAGATAGAGATCTTCGGATCAGAGCAGTAAGAGAAAAGAACCGGGAAGGCCACCGCGAGAGTGGACTCCCCGGCCCACCAATCTAACCAAAAACGAGTGGACTTACCATTTCTAACTACGAATTTAACCAAAGACTGAAAGATAGGCCGGACTTTAACAAGCTGACGCCAAAACTGGGAGCCACCCGAGAAAGATGCAAACATGGGACTCGAGTCCGAGAAGTATTTGGCCTTGAGAAAGGATAACCAGAGGGGACGCTCCTCAAGGGACATGATTTTCCACCACCATTTTACCATGAGGCACTTGTTCATAACCAAAGTATTAATGATCCCTAAGCCCCCCCCCCCCATGCTCTTAGGTCTGCAAATCAGTTTCCGTTTGACCAACCTATACTTGCGCTTGTTATCGGAAGAATTCCAGTAAAAAACACCTCTGTGTTTGTCAAAGCCCGTGTGAATCCTTCCCGACAAAAGGTAAAAGCCCATTAGAAACATTGGAAGAGAGGACAAACAAGCGTTGGTCTTTTTAGCAAAGGAAAGGCGGCAAGTTTTCATCCAAATCAAGTGTAGAGCACAGGATGAATACATATCCTTCACTGGAAGAATTCAGAGCCGGGTGAGCAAAGTTGTGGGCTTCACTATTCGAAGTCCTAGAAATATGGTCGATGGAAGAGTTAATGTGGGCAACAGTACAAGGAAAGTTCGCCATCAACGGCACATCCTGTGAAGTGATGCGTGTTGCAGCAGCAGCCCTTGTGAGGTTGAGCGAACCTGGCAAGAAGGTGATCTTCTGCAAATGAAGGAGACTTGCAATCTTTAGTAGCCCCAAGGAGTAGAGTTGAAGATTCTGCCGTGAGTGGGGAGAGCGTGACAGCAAAGAAGGCATGTATTTTTATGTTGTATATATAGTGCTGCAACGGACCAGCATCCGTTGGCTGGACGCACGAGCATCCAACCAACAAATGAATTATTTGTGGAGGAATGCTCAATGCTCATGTTGTGGGAGGATCAGCTCTTGTGGATATTTCTTACATTACTGCCTCAACTTTCTGTATTTTGGCCATGGTCCATGTTAAAGGCTCCGAGATCAACTTCAAGATCACCTCGGTATACGGCCCTTCTTCATCCACTCTTAGAAGATGCCTTCTTTGCCGAGCTCATTGCTCAAAAGCCATCGCATGGCGATCTTTAGCTCACCTTTGATGATTTAAACCAAATTTATCGAGCCCGTGACAAAAATAAGAGAAACGTCAATGTAAGGTGCATCAACTGTTTCCGAGTCACTCTCCATAGATGTGAGCTCAAAAAGATCCATCTCTAAAATCAGTGATTCACTTGGAGCAATGGTAGGCAAAACCCGACCTCGGGCAAACTTGACTCTTTCTTTTGCAATGTTGAATGGGACATCCAATTCGACACCCAGATTTTCCAGGCCCTATCTTCATCACTCTCCGACTACCGCACCCTCTTTCTTGTGGAAGCCGCTGGGCCACGTAGGCCGAGGACTTCTAAATTCGATAATCTTTAGGCTTCCCTTCTGGGTTTCAATGAGGTGGGTTCTAACCTCTGGAGTGAGCACTCCGATCATTCCGAACCATAAGCCCTTCACCACAAACTTATGAAAACCGGCACTCGCCTCTCCGATGGAGCCGGAGGTTGTTCTTTTAACGCCAAAATTCAGCACCATGCCACCCTCTCCATCATCCGAGGTTCGGGAGGCCATCAACCAAGTGACAAGTGATAAAACGCTCGGATCGGACGGGTTCACCGGTCTCTTCTTTAAGAAGTGTTGGGGCATCATCAAGGATGATATCATGAAGGTAATTCCCCTATTCGGCAACCTCCACACTGCCAACCTTCATTGGCTCAGCTCCGCGAATGTTGTCCTCCTCCCGAAGGATGGTGCCGAGATAATCTTTGACTGCCGCCCCATTAGCCTTATCCACACGGTGGCCAAAATTATTGCGAAAATTCTCGCCATCAGGCTTACTCGTCCGTCATATGCGCGCCCAAAGTGCTTTCATCAAGATGAGAAGCATCCACGATAACTTTGTGTATGTGAGCAAGCTCATGTGTGCCGGCTCCATATGTGCAACACCCCCACCCTACTTTTGAAGCTCGACATTTGAAAGGCTTTTGACACGGTGAGGTGGGGGTACCTCCTTGATCTCCTTCAGCACCATATGTGCAACACCCCCACCCTACTTTCCAAAGTGCTTTTATCAAGATGAGAGGCATCCACGATAACTTTGTGTATGTGAGCAAGCTCATGTGTGCCGGCTCCATATGTGCAACACCCCCACCCTACTTTTGAAGCTCGACATTTGAAAGGCTTTTGACACGGTGAGGTGGGGGTACCTCCTTGATCTCCTTCAGCACCATATGTGCAACACCCCCACCCTACTTTCCAAAGTGCTTTTATCAAGATGAGAGGCATCCACGATAACTTTGTGTATGTGAGCAAGCTCATGTGTGCCGGCTCCATATGTGCAACACCCCCACCCTACTTTTGAAGCTCGACATTTGAAAGGCTTTTGACACGGTGAGGTGGGGGTACCTCCTTGATCTCCTTCAGCACCATATGTGCAACACCCCCACCCTACTTTCCAAAGTGCTTTTATCAAGATGAGAGGCATCCACGATAACTTTGTGTATGTGAGCAAGCTCATGTGTGCCGGCTCCATATGTGCAACACCCCCACCCTACTTTTGAAGCTCGACATTTGAAAGGCTTTTGACACGGTGAGGTGGGGGTACCTCCTTGATCTCCTTCAGCACCATATGTGCAACACCCCCACCCTACTTTTGAAGCTCGACATTTGAAAGGCTTTTGACACGGTGAGGTGGGGGTAACTCCTTGATCTCCTTCAGCAGAGGGGATTCCCAAGCATATTTCGTGATTGGGTCTCCGCACTACATGCACCTCCTCCTGTTACGGCTGAATGGTATTGCTGGCAATCCTATCGCCCATGGGTGTGGTCTTCGACAGGGTGACCCGTTGTCCCCTCTACTCTTCGCTATTTCCATTGACCCACTCCAAGAAAGCCAAACACAAAGTCAGCAATCAGATATGAACTCCAAAGTACATGTGCAATAGTTTCAAGGTTAGAGGTGTTTTCCAAGTACTCTCTCCGTCCGAGAATACTTGTCATCAAGATGAATAAAAGGGGATGTATCTAGATGTATTTTAGTTCTAGATACACCCCTTTTTATCCATTTTGATGACAAATATTTTCGGACGGAGGGAGTACATTAGAAATAATGAAATGTGGAGGGCCAAGGTTGAGAACATACAAATGTTCATGAGCATGGGTCAAAAAGACTACTTCCTCGTTGTTAAAAGAAAAGACTGCATCTTAAAAGTTTAAGCAAGGAAAGGCAAAGGCTACATCCACATTTCATCCCAAAGGAATCGCCCTGGCTGTTGGCCATGATATCATTTGCATCCCAAAGCACTCATTTTATTCAAGGTCATAGGCACTATTCAACACAAAGATGAGCATTATTACCAGAACCCCCTCACAAGCATATTTTACAAAGGTCCAAGTTTGCAGAGTCAGAAACACTAAAATTTACAAGGATATCAACCGCACTAAGGTAATTTTACAGGGTAGATAAGAACACAAGTACTCCCTCCGTCCCAAAATGTAAGATCATTTTTGACACAGATTGTTTGCACTGACGGATCGCTGGGCCTACATACATTGATGCTGGAACTCAAAGTTCGTAGGCGGGGAACCTTGATTCCGAGGGGTTAACCATGTCTAAAAGGAGATATGCCATCCCAGCCTTTCCTTCAAACAATGAAAACGGACGGTCACCACCATGCATGGCCTCCTCAGCAATCAATCGATCAGCATTTTCAAGCAGAAAGCAAGCAAAAGCCTTAGCCCGGTAGAGGTACTCAACATTGCCGGTTAGCCTATAAAGTGAGAGGAATACATAGGCATTCCCGCTTATACCGTGGCATATTCCAACTCGCTTGAGAAGACCACGGTTCCAGACAACTTCAGCAGCCTCTGCAGCGGACTGCTTGAAGTGATCATCTTGGAAGACCTGAAACACAAACGGTTAGCTCATCATTGTGATCAAAGGGAAAGTTAAGTTAGAACACTACTACTTGGCTGCTCATCAGTCATAGCTAAAACTTGTGCCAAAGCCTAATTGGTCGTCAGTAAAAACTCCTGCTGAGGCCTGAACAAACTTGCCTATGTGGAGATGCATGCACAACTTCCCAGATGGGTATACATATGTGGTGTGAATAAGATGCATACATACTCAGGAAGATCCTATAGACTAACTCTATACAGATGCAGCAATACCTGATATGCCTTAGCGAGTGTAAGAGCAACACCAGGGGCACCATGGCACCAATGCACCAGGCGATCGGATTCACTGTCTTCACTCGAGGGGTAGTTTCCACTTGGAAACCGGTTACTGATCATGTACCGCAGAGTATTCTTCACGTCATCCTGCTCATCCAGCTTCAATTCAGTGTGCATGAGAACATGCATGATTCCAGCAAGTCCATGGGCAGCACCCCAGTACTTCTTCCCATGCCACTCATACATCAGCGGGCAGCTCCCCTTGTTCGACAGCTTCCTTCCCTCCCTAATTATGTCCTTTGCTACAGAACTCTGCCTCATTGCAGCGGTTTTGCATGATTAGATAAGATGTACCTTTCACATTGTTCTACAGAAACAAATAATGTGAAAAGAGGAACAGAATCACAGTGTCAACATACAATGTGTTCGGCAGGAATTGTCTTGTCACTGAGATGCTCATTCAGGAACAAACAAGCCCACAAATAGCCCGCCCTTCCATACAGCAGCTCATTTGGAACTTTCTCTGTGATAATTATCTACAAGATCACAAATGTAAGACAACTCTGTCAACAACATTAGGTATACCATCCGTGGTTCTACAACCATGTAGCAAAATAGCACAGAATTTAACATACAGACTCAAGAACCGAAATTACGCTTAATAGAGGCTTCACCTCATCAAACGAGCTCAGAAAGTTGGTCTCCATCAACTGATCATTGCAATGCTTCGCGATCACTGCTCCGAGAGCGCAGACACCGGCCCTCCCACATATGAAAGTCAAGAACCTGCGCCTTGCAACCAGGCGATCATTTCACATGAATTAACAACGACCAGAACAATCTATCTAACCAAACAAAACTACAAAACGGAAACAATGAGAGTCGCCATCGTACGGTAGGCCAAGCGACGCGGCATCGCAGGCTTGGACGATGTCGCTGGCGAGGTTGAGATCACGGCGGTCGCCGGTGACCTGGAAGGACTTGAACAGCAGGAGCGCCGTCCCGAGCGCGCCCGTGTAGAGCGTGTAGTCCGTCACCTGGCCCCCCGTCCTAGTCCATGTCTCTTGCACGACCTGCAGGACACGATCAATCAGTCGAGCACCTCGCGCGCGCGCGCCCCGAAATGAAACCACAACACAAGAAATGAAGCAAAGACGGCGTGCCTTGTCTTTGAGCCGGAGCGCGGCGCGGAGGAGCCGGTCGGAGAGCCTGGGGTAAGGGAGAGAGAGCAGGCCGCGGAGCCCGGCGGCGGGAGGGTCGCCGCCGTCGGGTGCCTCGGCGACGAAGTCGGGGAGGTCGTTGGGGAAGAAGCGGTCGGCCATGGCTGCTGCCGCGCCGTGCGCGCGTCGGCGCTTCGTGGCGTGGCGGGAGGAAGGGGAGGAGGAGGAAGACTCGCCGTGCGGGGGCTGCCGAGCGTGGTGGAGGCCTTCCACCTTCTCCTCGTCGCCATTTCCCATATTTTTCTGCTGGGTTCCTCGGCGAGGCTGGCACGTCTGTGGTGAGCTTGCACACGTGGAGTACCTGCTGTCCCTTTCTTCTAGAGCTTGGAGCTGCTCACCGCTTCAATGTCAGGCGCCAATTTGTTTAAAACATTTTAAGAATTAGGAGCATTTACGTTCAAAAAAATAGGAATATTTAAAGAGTAAAGAAGATGGCAACAATGTCTGAGATTTTGGGATATCAAATCTGGGTTCCCAACCTACTCCCGTGTGAAATTTCGTGAAAAAATACCAGGAAATGCATTCATGGCAAAAAGACAAAATTTCCTATGTATAGAAAAAAATGTTTGGATAGATTTTTGTTCGGAGAGTATTTCCTTCGTCGTGGATATGTTTCCTGATATTTTTTCACGAAATTTCACACGGGGTAGATTGAGAACTCAGGTTTGATATCTCAAATTTTAGTTTTGTATAACTTTTGGTAATTTTTACGTTTAATATCTATATCAATATAAAAAGACTCAAAGGAACAGATCCAATTACTCTCAGCCGTCAAATCATGTCAATCCAACGACCTAGACTGATTCAATGTCAAGTGCTCAACACGTTTAGCGTGTAGTTAATTTCATGCCAAATATAATGCTAATCACATAATAACACGTAAATAATATCCTACTTAATATTCGCATGCACT
Source organism: Triticum urartu (assembly GCF_003073215.2). Lineage (NCBI taxonomy): Eukaryota > Viridiplantae > Streptophyta > Magnoliopsida > Poales > Poaceae > Triticum > Triticum urartu. The sequence continues at coordinate 286,997,427 of NC_053022.1, forward strand.
TGATATACTTTCAAATTAACGTGCATTACATGTACACATTTGACTAGTTCATATAAGGGTGTGGAGCGCCCAGGAGCTCCTATGTATTTCCCGTCAACATAGATCCTTTTTTATGCATGTTGCATACTGAAGTTGGTATGTTTACATGTTGAGATGAATATGTTAGTAGGGGCTAAGGGCATCTTCAACACCAAACTGCAAAAGAACATGGTATTTGTCCGAAAATTGGTCTGGACTGGTGTCCATACACGGATACGAAAGCCATCCATCCAACCCTATACCGCAAATGTATGCCTTAGAAAAATAGCAAATGTAATTTATAATTTGTTTAATAGCTAAACTAATAGTTTCACCAAATGCTACTCATATTTCCGCCAAATGCTACTTATATTTCCGCCAAATGAAGCTACTAAGTTCCGCCTAATCTAGCAAGGACTGCCTAATCAAGCATAATTAGCACCTTCTGCCAAATGCATAAACATCTTTCACATTATCTTTCGTCAAATGTAACGCAATTAGCACAAAGTCTTCCGCCCAAAGCTAGCCATTCTGAGTGGACGAAGAGTAGATACGGTACGTGATGCCTTGGCGGATGTCCGGACTTCCGCACCCCCCCCCCTACGTTTGGTTCCAGTTTACCAAAAAAAAGTGGCATGGGCCGCTCGGTGGACCAATACAGGACCGCGTTGGATTGCATACTGCGTCCGGACAACGCGATCTGGATGCTTGCGCGAGGTTTGAGGGTCTGCCTTGAAGATGTCCTAACAATTTAGATATGGAAGGTTAAACTAGTACTAGGCTCGGTTTACAACTATTTTTTCATGTATAAGTATAAACTAAGCACAACACAATACAATTCAATAACCATACATCGCTCATTGGTACTTCCTCCGGTTGCGAAGAGAGGGCGTACAAAAATATTTGTCTTTTAGAAAGAAGGGTGCGAGTGATTATTAGCAGTGAATTTCCTAAAATACCCCCTTCCACCATTACCCACTTCTTTCCTTATCAAGGCAGTTATTGTGCACACGATTGCGCAAGGATGAAATGGTCACATGAATGTAAATTAGGAAGTTTCGCTAGCATTGTGCTCCTCCTTAATCTACAAGCCAAAAAAATTATGTGCTCTTTTCATGGTCAGAGGGAGTAGTTGATTAATTATAAATTATGTATCTTGTTTATTAAAAATATTAATATTTCTTGCCTCAAAGAATTCTTAGTTCTTCTCTGAATTTTTAGGGCATATAAGCAAGACTACGAACACGTCATTTTTTTCAAGTAACTCATTAGAACATCAAGGATAAAATAGTAGATTCCTAGAGGGCCTAAGCTCACATATTGAGATTGACGAAGGCATCACTCGCACCTTGCTTATCAAACATGGTGTTTGATCCCTAGTGGACTAGGGGTACAACCATCCTCCTAACCTCCCTAGTGATTCTCAAAAATTTTGTATAACTTTGATGAAACTAATTATAGAGTGAAAAATAAATAGAGATTCGTTGTTTCCTAACACCCTCTAATTACCCGGTCAGCCTTACCCGCCTCAAACAAGTCTCGGTTATAGAGACCCATCGGCCTCTCCATTCAACAAAGCTTGTCTCTTGTTTTTCTAGGCAAATAAAAGACATGTCGTCCATTACAAGAAGAGACTACAATCCCCATCTAGGGCAATTTACCACAATGCCCCAGATAATATGTTCCGCTCAACCATGTAGGGAGAGAGCACGTGGAGGGCCACACATCTAGCGAACATTGGGAGAGACGTCTGACGTTGCTCCACCTCGAAGCCTCGTCGACGACAATCACCATCGAGCAAGATCCCCACTGGACGTTGGTGATGAAGATGATGGTCGGACACCTATAAGAGGATGAAGATGATAAATAGCTCACTGACGACGAGGATCTAGTTGAACAACATGTGTCGGAGAGGAATGATCTCCTTGTACGGGAGGTGGCCTCCTTGTAGAAGATGAAGAAACATCAAATACCTGTGTGCCAAGGATGTGCATCCCAAGACCACATTCGGGGCCTCCAGTGAAGGTGGTTGATGCTTGAGATCGATGGTTGCCTCTGAACATACCAGAATTCGGCTGAGACTCCTTCAAGCCGGAGCAGAAGATGAGCCATGATACAGTTCCCAACTCAAGTGAAGAGAACCACTGCCAATCCATGGAAGAAGAATGAATATGCACCGACTCTAAAGAAAGAAGAAAGAGCATGCACCAATTCCAAAGGAGTCTGCTTCCATTTCTTGGGAACCAAAAGTAAAGCACGAGATCTATGGATAAAGACTTATTGAGTGTTTAGAGATTGGATGGGTATTATCTTACAGAAGATTAAGGATAGGGGGAGAGGCAATGATGGAGTGATTATCTTGTTGATACACTAGTAGTTACAAACTTCTATATGGTCCAACAATTCCAGTGAAAATGTAGAATTGGTATTGAAATATATAGAATTACCATCTTACTAGTACTAACTTCAAACAGAGGCCTGCTTAAATGTTTGAAAGACGGGGTTCATTTTACACAATTAGCATGTTTTCATGATTTCATAAAAAAAACATGCTCCAGTTATGGAGTATTTAGCATGTGGGATCAAACTTTCTTGTTGAATTCCATGGTTGAACTTTGACCATCAATTTGACCCATAAAAATGGGAAGTTACACCTCGAATACATGGACACCATGTAAATAGGGATAGAGAGAGTAACAACTAAATCTCGATTTTTTTAGAAAACGCAAAAGACTTGCGTTTCTTTGTATTGAAAAGATAGAGTTTGTTACAGCCTCCTAGGAGGAGCGATTACAGATAGCGGTCTAAATCAGTGTACGTCCCAGGTTTGTGGTAGGATGGCACGCAGGCCACGGGCTCCCGCTCTTGCCCAGAGCGTAACTTCATCCTTGATCTGTGTGATCAACAAGTTGGTCGAAGGGGTCACGCCGTTGAACACGCAGTTGTTGCGATGCTTCCAGGTCATCCAAGGGATCAACAGAGTAGCGGTGGTAAGGCCCTTTTTCATTGGCTTGGGCGTGCTCCGGTGCGCCGAGCGCCACCAGTCGGACAGGGATTCCTCGTTGGAGGGTGCGCTACATGGCAGGCGTAGCCAGGACAGGCTCTCATGACATACTTTTCTGGAGAAGGAGCATTCCAGTAGGAGATGCCGGATCGATTCGGGCTCCTGATCATAAAGCGGGCAGCGAGGGGGTGTGGCAGTCCGCGACGAGCCAGGCGATTAGCCGTCCAGCAATGCCCAAGGTGAGCGAGCTAATGGAAGAACTTGACAGGCGGAGGTGCCCAGCCATTCCAGTTCAGTTTCCATGCAGGGCAGGAGACCGAGCCTTGAAAAGTGGCAAGGTAGGCGGATTGCGCCGTGTAGTTGCCTGCCGCATTCCACTTCCAATGTAGGCGATCCAACTCGACATTGAGCGTTATGTGCTCGAGCGCGTGCCAGGTGGTCAGGTACCGGCCGATCTCTCGGATGCCGAGAGTGTTGGGGAACATAGTAATTTCAAAAAAATTCCTACGCACACGCAAGATCATGGTGATGCATAGCAACGAGAGGGGGAGAGTGTGATCTACGTGATCGACAACGGAAGCGTTTGGTTGATGTAGTCGTACGTCTCCACGGCCCGACCGATCAAGCACCGAAACTACGGCACCTCCGAGTTCTAGCACACGTTCAGCTCGATGACGATCCCCGGACTCCGATCCAGCAAAGTGTCGGGGAAGAGTTCCGTCAGCACGACGGCGTGGTGACGATCTTGATGTACTACCGTCGCAGGGCTTCGCCTAAGCACCGCTACAATATTATCGAGGACTATGGTGGAAGGGGGCACCGCACACGGCTAAGAATATGATCACGTGGATCAACTTGTGTCTATGGGGTGCCTCTTGCCTCCGTATATAAAGGATCCAAGGGGGGGTGCGGCCGGCCCTAGTAGGAGGCGCGCAGGAGGAGTCCTACTCCTACCGGGAGTAGGACTCCCCTCCCTTTCCTTGTCCAATTAGGAGAGGGGGAAGGTGATGGGGAACGTAGCAGAAATTCAAAATTTTCCTACGTATCACCAAGATCTATCTATGGAGAGACTAGCAACGAGGGGAAGGAGAGTGCATCTACATACCCTTGTAGATCGCTAAGCGGAAGCGTTCAAGTGAACGGGGTTGATGGAGTCGTACTCGTCGTGATTCAAATCACCGATGATCAAGTGCAGAACGGGCGGCACCTCCGCGTTCAACACACGTACGGAACGGAGACGTCTCCCATGCCTTGATCCAGCAAGGAGGAGGGAGAGGTTGATGGAGATCCAGCAGCACGACGGCGTGGTGGAAGTAGCGGGATTCCAACAGGGCTTCGCTAAGCGCTGCGGGAGGAAGAAGATGTGTCACGGGAGGGAGAGGGAGGCGCCAGGCCTTAGATTGGTTTGCTCCTCCTTTTTCCCCACTATATATAGGGCCAAGGGAGAAGGGGAGGCACAGCCCTTGCCCCTTCCTCCAAGGAAGGGTGCGGCCAAGGGTGGGGAGGAGTCCATCCTCCCCAAGGCACCTCGGAGGTGCCTTCCCCTTTTAGGACTCTCCTCTTTTTCCCATCTCTTGGCGCATGGGCCTCTTGGGGCTGGTGCCCTTGGCCCATATAGGCCAAGGCACACCCTCTACAGCCCATGTGGCCCCCCGGGGCAGGTGGCCCCACCCGGTGGGCCCCTGGGACCCTTCCGGTGGTCCCGGTGACACCGAAACTTGTCCCGATGGCCGAAATAGCACTTCCTATATATAATTCTTTACCTCCGGACCATTCCGGAACTCCTCGTGACGTCCAGGATCTCATCCGGGACTCCGAACAACATTCGGGTTACCGCATACTAATATCTCTACAACCCTAGCGTCACCGAACCTTAAGTGTGTAGACCCTACGGGTTCGGGAGACATGCAGACATGACCGAGACGTTCTCCGGTCAATAACCAACAGCGGGATCTGGATACCCATGATGGCTCCCACATGTTCCACGATGATCTCATCGGATGAACCACGATGTCGAGGACTTAATCAATCCCGTATACAATTCCCTTTGTCTATCGGTATGTTACTTGCCCGAGATTCGATCGTCGGTATCCAATACCTAGTTCAATCTCGTTACCGGCAAGTCTCTTTACTCGTTCCGTAACACATCATCCCGTGATCAACTCCTTGGTCACATTGCGCATATGATGATGTCCTACCGAGTGGGCCCAGAGATACCTCTCCGTTTACACGGAGTGACAAATCCCAGTCTCGATTCGTGCCAACCCAACAGACACTTTCGGAGATACCTGTAATGCACCTTTATGGTCACCCAGTTACGTTGTGACGTTTGATACACCCAAAGCATTCCTACGGTATCCGGGAGTTGCACAATCTCATGGTCTAAGGAAATGATACTTGACATTAGAAAAGCTTTAGCATATGAACTACACAATCTAGTGCTATGCTTAGGATTAGGTCTTGTCCATCACATCATTCTCCTAATGATGTGATCCCGTTATCAACGACATCCAATGTCCATGGTTAGGAAACCGTAACCATCTATTGATCAACGAGCTAGTCAACTAGAGGCTCACTAGGGACATGGTGTTGTCTATGTATCCACACATGTATCTGAGTTTCCTATCAATACAATTATAGCATGGATAATAAACGATTATCATGAACAAGGAAATATAATAATAACTAATTTATTATTGCCTCTAGGGAATATTTCCAACAGAAGGAAGGGAGAGAGCAGAGGGGGGCGCCGCCCCTCCCTCCTTGTCCAATTCAGACTAGGGGGAGAGGGGGCGCGCGGCCTACCCTGGCAGCCCCTCCTCTTCTCCACTTTAGGCCCATGAGGCCCATTAACTCCACAGGGGGTTCCGGTAACCCCCCCGGTGCTCCGGTTTTATCTGAAACTTTCCTGGAACACTTCCGGTGTCCGAATATAGCCATCCAATATATCAATCTTTATGTCTCGACCATTTCGAGACTCCTCGTCATGTCCGTGATCACATCCGGGACTCCGAACTAACTTCGGTACATCAAAACTCATAAACTCATAATATAACTGTCGTCGAAACCTTAAGCGTGCGGACCCTACGGGTTCGAGAACAATGTAGACATGACCGAGACACGTCTCCGGTCAATAACCAATAGCGGAACCTGGATGCTCATATTGGCTCCTACATATTCTACGAAGATCTTTATCGGTCAGACCGCATAACAACATACGTTGTTCCCTTTGTCATCGGTATGTTACTTGCCCGAGATTCGATCGTCGGTATCTCAATACCTAGTTCAATCTCGTTACCGGCAAGTCTCTTTACTCGTTTCGTAATACATCATCTCGCAACTAACTCATTAGTTGCAATGCTTGCAAGGCTTATGTGATGTGCATTACCGAGAGGGCCCAGAGATACCTCTCCGACAATCGGAGTGACAAATCCTAATCTCGAAATACGCCAACCCAACATGTACCTTTGGAGACACCTGTAGAGTACCTTTATAATCACCCATTTACGTTGTGACGTTTGGTAGCACACAAAGTGTTCCTCCGGCAAACGGGAGTTGCATAATCTCATAGTCACAGGAACATGTATAAGTCATGAAGAAAGCAATAGCAACATACTAAACGATTGGGTGCTAAGCTAATGGAATGGGTCATGTCAATCAGATCATTCAACTAACGATGTGATCCCGTTAATCAAATGACAACTCTTTGTCCATGGTTAGGAAACATAACCATCTTTGATTAATGAGCTAGTCAAGTAGAGGCATACTAGTGACACTCTGTTTGTCTATGTATTCACACATGTATTATGTTTCCGGTTAATACAATTCTAGCATGAATAATAAACATTTATCATGATATAAGGAAATAAATAATAACTTTATTATTGCCTCTAGGGCATATTTCCTTCAGTCTCCCACTTGCACTAGAGTCAATAATCTAGATTACACAGTAATGATTCTAACACCCATGGAGCCTTGGTGCTGATCATGTTTTGCTCGTGGAAGAGGCTTAGTCAACGGGTCTGCAACATTCAGATCCGTATGTATCTTGCAAATCTCTATGTCTCCCACCTGGACTAGATCCCGGATGGAATTGAAGCGTCTCTTGATGTGCTTGGTTCTCTTGTGAAATCTGGATTCCTTTGCCAAGGCAATTGCACCAGTATTGTCACAAAAGATTTTCATTGGACCCGATGCACTAGGTATGACACCTAGATCGGATATGAACTCCTTCATCCAGACTCCTTCATTTGCTGCTTCCGAAGCAGCTATGTACTCCGCTTCACATGTAGATCCCGTTACAACGCTTTGTTTATAACTGCACCAACTGACAGCTCCACCATTTAATGTAAACACGTATCCGGTTTGCGATTTAGAATTGTCTGGATCAGTGTCAAAGCTTGCATCAACGTAACCTTTTACGATGAGGTCTTTGTCACCTCCATAAATGAGAAACATATCCTTAGTCCTTTTCAGGTATTTCAGGATGTTCTTGACCGCTGTCCAGTGATCCACTCCTGGATCACTTTGGTACCTCCCTACTAGACTTATAGCAAGGCACACATCAGGTCTGGTACACAGCATTGCATACATGATAGAGCCTATGGCTGAAGCATAGGGAACATCTTTCATTTTCTCTCTATCTTCTGCAGTGGTCGGGCATTGAGTCTTACTCAACTTCACACCTTGTAACACAGGCAAGAATCCTTTCTTTGCTTGATCCATTTTGAACTTCTTCAAAACTTTGTCAAGGTATGTGCTTTGTGAAAGTCCAATTAAGCGTCTTGATCTATCTCTATAGATCTTAATGCCTAATATGTAAGCAGCTTCACCGAGGTCTTTCATTGAAAAACTCTTATTCAAGTATCCCTTTATGCTATCCAGAAATTCTATATCATTTCCAATTAGTAATATGTCATCCACATATAATATCAGAAATGCTACAGAGCTCCCACTCACTTTCTTGTAAATACAGGCTTCTCCAAAAGTCTGTATAAAACCAAATGCTTTGATCACACTATCAAAGCATTTATTCCAACTCCGAGAGGCTTGCACCAGTCCATAAATGGATCGCTGGAGCTTGCACACTTTGTTAGCTCCCTTTGGATCGACAAAACCTTCTGGTTGCATCATATACAACTCTTCTTCCAGAAATCCATTCAGGAATGCAGTTTTGACATCCATCTGCCAAATTTCATAATCATAAAATGCGGCAATTGCTAACATGATTCGGACAGACTTAAGCATCGCTACGGGTGAGATGGTCTCATCGTAGTCAATCCCTTGAACTTGCCGAAAACCTTTCGCGACAAGTCAAGCTTTGTAGACAGTAATATTACCGTCAGCGTCAGTCTTCTTCTTGAAGATCCATTTATTGTCAATTGCTTGCCGATCATCGGGCAAGTCAACCAAAGTCCATACTTTGTTCTCATACATGGATCCCATCTCAGATTTCATGGCTTCAAGCCATTTTGCGGAATCTGGGTTCACCATCGCTTCTTCATAGTTCGTAGGTTCATCATGATCTAGTAGCATGACTTCCAGAACAGGATTACCGTACCACTCTGGCGCGGATCTCACTCTGGTTGATCTACGAGGTTCAGTAGTATCTTGTTCTGAAGTTTCATGATCATCATCATTAGCTTCCTCACTAACTGGTGTAGGTGTCACAGAAACAGTTTTCTGTGATGCACTACTTTCCAATAAGGGAGCAGGTACAGTTACCTCGTCAAGTTCTACTTTCCTCCCACTCACTTCTTTCGAGAGAAACTCCTTGTCCAGAAAGTTTCTGAATTTAGCAACAAAAGTCTTGCCTTCGGATCTGTGATAGAAGGTGTATCCAGTAGTCTCCTTTGGATATCCTATGAAGACACATTTCTCCGATTTGGGTTCGAGCTTATCAGGTTGAAGCTTTTTCACATAAGCATCGCAGCCCCAAACTTTCAGAAACGACAACTTTGGTTTCTTGCCAAACCATAGTTCATAAGGTGTCGTCTCAACGGATTTTGATGGTGCCCTATTTAACGTGAATGCGGCCATCTCCAAAGCATAACCCCAAAACGATAGCGGTAAATCAGTAAGAGACATCATAGATCGTACCATATCTAGTAAAGTACGATTATGATGTTCGGACACACCATTACGCTGTGGTGTTCCGGGTGGCGTGAGTTGCGAAACTATTCCGCATTGTTTCAAATGTACACCAAACTCGTAACTCAAATATTCTCCTCCAAGATCAGATCGTAGAAACTTTATTTTCTTGTTACGATGATTTTCAACTTCACTCTGAAATTCTTTGAACTTTTCAAACATTTCAGACTTATGTTTAATTAAGTAGATATACCCATATCTGCTTAAGTCATCTGTGAAGGTGAGAAAATAACGATATCCGCCACGAGCCTCAATACTCATCGGACCACATACATCTGTATGTATGATTTCTAACAAATCTGTTGCTCTCTCCATAGTACCGGAGAACGGTGTTTTAGTCATCTTGCCCATGAGGCACGGTTCGCAAGTACCAAGTGATTCATAATCAAGTGGTTCCAAAAGTCCATCAGTATGGAGTTTCTTCATGCGCTTTACACCGATATGACCTAAACGATAGTGCCACAAATAAGTTGCACTATCATTATCAACTCTGCATCTTTTGGCTTCAACACTATGAATGTGTGTCACTACTATCGAGATTCAATAAAAATAGACCACTCTTTAAGGGTGCATGACCATAAAAGATATTACTCATATAAATAGAACAACCATTATTCTCAGATTTAAATGAATAACCGTCTCGCATCAAACAAGATCCAGATATAATGTTCATGCTTAACGCTGGCACCAAATAACAATTATTTAGGTCTAATATTAATTCCGAAGGTAGATGTAGAGGTAGCGTGCCGACTGCGATCACATCGACTTTGGAACCGTTTCCCACGCGCATCGTCACCTCGTCCTTAGCCAATCTTCGCTTAATCCGTAGTCCCTGTTTCGAGTTGCAAATATTAGCAACAGAACCAGTATCAAATACCCAGGTGCTACTGCGAGCATTAGTAAGGTACACATCAATAACATGTATATCACATATACCTTTGTTCACCTTGCCATCCTTCTTATCCGCCAAATACTTGGGGCAGTTCCGCTTCCAGTGACCAGTCTGCTTGCAGTAGAAGCACTCAGTTTCAGGCTTAGGTCCAGGTTTGGGTTTCTTCTCTTGAGTAGCAACTTGCTTGCTGTTCTTTTCGAAGTTCCCCTTCTTCTTCCCTTTGCCTTTTTTCTTGAAACTAGTGGTCTTGTTGACCATCAACACTTGATGCTCCTTCTTGATTTCTACCTCCGCAGCTTTCAGCATTGCGAAGAGCTCGGGAATAGTCTTATTCATCCCTTGCATATTATAGTTCATCACGAAGCTCTTGTAGCTTGGTGGCAGTGATTGGAGAATTCTGTCAATGACGCAATCATCTGGAAGATTAACTCCCAATTGAATCAAGTGATTATTATACCCGGACATTTTGAGTATATGTTCACTGACAGAACTGTTCTCTTCCATCTTGCAGCTATAGAACTTATTGGAGACTTCATATCTCTCAATCCGGGCATTTGCTTGAAATATTAACTTCAACTCCTGGAACATCTCATATGCTCCATGACGTTCAAAACGTCGTTGAAGTCCCGATTCTAAGCCGTAAAGCATGGCACACTGAACTATCGAGTAGTCATCAGCTTTGCTCTGCCAGACGTTCATAACATCTGGTGTTGCTCCAGCAGTAGGCCTGGCACCCAGCGGTGCTTCCAGGACGTAATTCTTCTGTGCAGCAATGAGGATAATCCTCAAGTTACGGACCCAGTCCGTGTAATTGCTACCATCATCTTTCAACTTTGCTTTCTCAAGGAACGCATTAAAATTCAACGAAACAACAGCACGAGCCATTTATATACAATCAAGCATAAACAAGCAAGATACTATTAGGTACTAAGTTTCATGATAAATTTAGGTTCAATTAATTTACTTAAAGAACTCCCACTTAGATAGACATCCCTCTAATCCTCTAAGTGATTACGTGATCCAAATCAACTAAACCATGTCTGATCATCACGTGAGATGGAGTAGTTTCATTGGTGAACATCATTATGTTGATCATATCTACTATATGATTCACGCTCGACCTTTCAGTCTCCGTGTTCTGAGGCCATATCTGTATATGCTTGGCTCGTCAAGTATAACCTGAGTATTCCGCGTGTGCAACTGTTTTGCACCCGTTGTATTTGAACGTAGAGCCTATCACACCCGATCATCACGTGGTGTCTCAGCACGAAGAACTTTCGCAACGGTGCATACTCAGGGAGAACACTTCTTGATAATTAGTGAGAGATCATCTTATAATGCTACCGTCAAACAAAGCAAGATAAGATGCATAAAAGATAAACATCACATGCAATCAATATAAGTGATATGATATGGCCATCATCATCTTGTGCTTGTGATCTCCATCTTCGAAGCACTGTCGTGATCACCATCGTCACCGGCGCGACACCTTGATCTCCATCATAGCATCATTGTCGTCTCGCCAATCTTATGCTTCCACGACTATCGCTACCGCTTAGTGATAAAGTAAAGCATTACAGCGTGATTGCATTGCATACAATAAAGAGACAACCATATGGCTCCTGCCAGTTGCCGATAACTCGGTTACAAAACATGATCATCTCATACAATAAAATTTAGCATCATGTCTTGACCATATCACATCACAACATGCCCTGCAAAAACAAGTTAGACGTCCTCTACTTTGTTGTTGCAAGTTTTACGTGGTTGCTATGGTCTTAAGCAAGAACCAATCTTACCTACGCATCAAAACCACAACGATAGTTTGTCAAGTTGGTGCTGTTTTAACCTTCGCAAGGACCGGGCGTAGCCACACTCGGTTCAACTAAAGTTGGAGAAACTGTCACCCGCAAGCCACCTATGTGCAAAGCACGTCGGGAGAACCGGTCTCGCGTAAGCGTACGCGTAATGTCGGTCCGGGCCGCTTCGTCCAACAATACCGCCGAACCAAAGTATGACATGCTGGTAAGCAGTATGACTTATATCGCCCACAACTCACTTGTGTTCTACTCGTGCATATAACATCAACATATAAAACCTAGGCTCGGATGCCACTGTTGGGGAACGTAGTAATTTCAAAAAAATTCCTACGCACACGCAAGATCATGGTGATGCATAGCAACGAGAGGGGGAGAGTGTGATCTACGTACCCTTGTAGATCGACAACGGAAGCGTTTGGTTGATGTAGTCGTACGTCTCCACGGCCCGACCGATCAAGCACCAAAACTATGGCACCTCCGAGTTCTAGCACACGTTCAGCTCGATGACGATCCCCGGACTCCGATCCAGCAAAGTGTCGGGGAAGAGTTCCGTCAGCACGACGGCGTGGTGACGATCTTGATGTACTACCGTCGCAGGGCTTCGCCTAAGCACCGCTACAATATTATCGAGGACTATGGTGGAAGGGGGCACCGCACACGGCTAAGAATATGATCACGTGGATCAACTTGTGTCTATGGGGTGCCTCTTGCCTCCGTATATAAAGGATCCAAGGGGGGGTGCGGCCGGCCCTAGTCGGAGGCGCGCAGGAGAGGGGGAAGGAAGGGAGAGAGGAGAGGGGGGCGCCGCCCCTCCCTCCTTGTCCAATCCAGACTAGGGGGAGAGGGGGCGCGCGGCCTGCCCTGGCAGCCCCTCCTCTTCTCCACTTTAGGCCCATGAGACCCATTAACCCCCCGGGGGGTTTCGGTAACCCCCCCGGTGCTCCGGTTTTATCCGAAACTTCCCCGGAACACTTTCGGTGTTCGAATATAGCCGTCCAATATATCAATCTTTATGTCTCGACCATTTCGAGACTCCTCACCATGTCCGTGATCACATCCGGGACTCCGAACTAACTTCAGTACATCAAAACTCATAAACTCATAATATAACTATCATCAAAACCTTAAGCGTGCGGACCCTACGGGTTCGAGAACAATGTAGACATGACCGAGACACGTCTCCGGTCAATAACCAATAGCGGAACCTGGATGCTCATATTGGCTCCTACATATTCTACGAAGATCTTTATCGGTCAGACCGCATAACAACATACGTTGTTCCCTTTGTCATCGGTATGTTACTTGCCCGAGATTCGATCGTCGGTATATCAATACCTAGTTCAATCTCGTTACCGGCAAGTCTCTTTACTCGTTCCGTAATACATCATCTCGCAACTAACTCATTAGTTGCAATGCTTGCAAGGCTTATGTGATGTGCATTACCGAGAGGGCCCAGAGATACCTCTCCGACAATCGGAGTGACAAATCCTAATCTCGAAATACGCCAACCCAACATGTACCTTTGGAGACACCTGTAGAGTACCTTTATAATCACCCATTTACGTTGTGACGTTTGGTAGCACATAAAGTGTTCCTCCGGCAAACGGGAGTTGCATAATCTCATAGTCACAGGAACATGTATAAGTCATGAAGAAAGCAATAGCAACATACTAAACGATCGGGTGCTAAGCTAATGGAATGGGTCATGTCAATCAGATCATTCAACTAACGATGTGATCCCATTAATCAAATGACAACTCTTAGTACATGGTTAGGAAACATAACCATCTTTGATTAATGAGCTAGTCAAGTAGAGGCATACTAGTGACACTCTGTTTGTCTATGTATTCACACATGTATTATGTTTCCGGTTAATACAATTCTAGCATGAATACTAAACATTTATCATGATATAAGGAAATAAATAATAACTTTATTATTGCCTCTAGGGCATATTTCCTTCAGAGAGTACCCTGGATGTCTGATGCCCATTGGTGCGCTTGCAGGCCATCCGCCATGGTCCTGCTCTTGCGGTGATTCTTCGGGATGAGGGCGTGAAGTTGTGGCGCTAGTTCCGAGATGGAGTAACTGTTAAGCCATCGGTCCTCCCGGAACAACGCGCGCTGGCCGTCGCCGAGGATCATGGTGGTGGACGCGAAGAAGAAGGCGCGCTCCGTAGCATTGAATTGGAGGTCGAGGCCAGACAATGCCCGGGTGTCGTCTGTGCGGGCGAACCAAAGCCATCTGGTACGCAGGGCCGGTCCCGTGCGCTCCAGGTCATGCACTCCAAGTCCACCAAGGCGAGTTGGGCGGCAGACGCGTTGCCAGTTAACGTGACAGTGGCCACCGTGCGCCTCTGTGCGGCCCGCCCATAGGAATCCTCGTTGAATTTTCTCTAGGAGCTTGAGGATCTTCTATGGCGGCGCGAGCACAAGGAGCTGGTGGATGGGGATCGCGCTTAGTACCGATTTGACGAAGGCGAGGCGTCCAGCTTTGTTCATGAGATGCGCCTTCCAAGTAGGGAGTTTTCGAGCAGTTTTGTCGACAAGGGGTTGGAGTTGTGCAGTGGTTGGGCGCCCAAGGGTGAGCGGGATCCCCAGGTAGGTGACAAGCATCGCCGCGGTTGGGCAGCCCAGGTTGGCGATGGCCGGGGCAGCCATGTCATCGTCGCATCTGATCAGCGTGGCTGTGCTCTTTTGGAAGTTCACCCATAGGCCGGACGCCTGGCCAAATAGCTGCAGGATATCCCGGACAGCGAGTGTGTCGCTTGCCGAGGGGTGGCAAAAGAGTATGACATCGTCCGCGTACAGCAAGAGGACGGGAAGCGCTCGGCGGGGGTGCAGTTTTTGCAGCACATTGAGCTCGGCAGCGTGGCGAAAAAGGCGTCCCAGTGTGTCGACTGTTGGGGAACGTAGCAGAATTTTAAAATTTTCTACGCATCACCAAGATCAATCTATGGAGTCATCTAGCAACGAGGGAGAGAGTAGTGCATCTACATACCCTTGTAGATTGCGCGCGGAAGCGTTCAAGAGAACGGGGTTGATGGAGTCATACTCGACGTGATCCAAATCACCGATGACCAAGTGCCGAACGGACGACACCTCCGCGTTCAACACACGTACGGTTGGGAAGACGTCTCCTCCAACTTGATCCAGCAAGGGGGGAGGAGAGGTTGATGAAGATCCAGCAGCACGACGGCGTGGTGGTGGAAGCAACGGTGATCTCGGCAGGGCTTTGCCAAGCACAGGGAGACGGAGGAGTGTCACGCGAGGGAGAGGAAGAGGCCAGGGGCTTGGGTGCAGCTGCCCTCCCTCCCCCCCACTATTTATGGGACCCCTAGGGGGGCGCCGGCCCTAGGAGATGCCATCTCCAAGGGGGGGCGGCGGCCAAGGGGGGTGGAGTGCCCCCCAAGCCAAGTGGGGCGCCCCCACCCCTAGGGTTTCCAACCCTAGGCGCAGGGGAAGGCCCAAGGGGGGTGCACCAGCCCACTAGGGGCTGGTTCCCCTCCCACTTAAGCCCATGGGGCCCTCCGGGATAGGTGGCCCCACCCGGTGGACCCCAGGACCCTTCCGGTGGTCCCGGTACAATATCGATTACCCCCGAAACCTTCCCGATGGCCGAAACTTGACTTCCTATATATAAACCTTCACCTCCGGACCATTCCGGAGCTCCTCGTGATGTCCGGGATCTCATCCGGGACTCTGAACAACTTTCGGGTTACCGTATACTAATATCTCAACAACCCTAGCGTCACCGAACCTTAAGTGTGTAGACCCTACGGGTTCGAGAGACACGCAGACATGACCGAGACGACTCTCCGGTCAATAACCAATAGCGGGATCTGGATACCCATGTTGGCTCCCACATGCTCCTCGATGATCTCATTGGATGAACCACGATGTCGAGGATTCGAC
This sequence comes from Triticum urartu, assembly GCF_003073215.2. Lineage (NCBI taxonomy): Eukaryota > Viridiplantae > Streptophyta > Magnoliopsida > Poales > Poaceae > Triticum > Triticum urartu. The sequence goes on from NC_053022.1 coordinate 287,013,225, forward strand.
CAATCCCGTATACAATTCCCTTTGTCAATCGGTACGTTACTTGCCCGAGACTCGATCATCGGTATGCCAATACCTTGTTCAATCTCGTTACCGGCAAGTCACTTTACTCGTACCGTAATGCATGATCCCGTGATCAACCACTTGGTCACATTGATCTCATTATGATGATGCATTACCGAGTGGGCCCAGAGATACCTCTCCGTCATACGGAGTGACAAATCCCAGTCTCGATTCGTGCCAACCCAACAGACACTTTCGGAGATACCTGTAGTGTACCTTTATAGTCACCCAGTTACGTTGTGACGTTTGGCACACCCAAAGCACTCCTACGGTATCCGGGAGTTGCACAATCTCATGGTCCAAGGAAATGATACTTGACATTCGGAAAAGCTATAGCAAACGAACTACACGATCTTTGAGCTATGCTTGGGATTGGGTCTTGTCCATCACATCATTCTCCTAATGATGTGATCCCGTTATCAATGACATCCAATGCCCATAGTCAGGAAACCATGACTATCTTTTGATCAACGAGCTAGTCAACTAGAGGCTTACTAGGGACGTGTTGTGGTCTATGTATTCACACATGTATTACGATTTCCGGATAACACAATTATAGCATGAATAATAGACAATTATCATGAACAAATAAATATAATAATAACCATTTTATTATTGCCTCTAGGGCATATTTCCAACATCGACAGCCAGCACGAAGAGCTGTGGCGATACGGGATCACCTTGACGAAGCCCACAGCGGTGCCAGATCGCAGGTCCCGGCGCGCCATTGAGGATGACCTTTGTGCTTGCCGACGATAGGAGAATGGCGATCCAGCCAAGGAAACGGGCGATGAAGCCATACCGATGCAAGACCTCAAAGAGGAATGGCCAGGATACGGAGTCAAACGCCCGCGCGAGGTCGAGCTTCAGGAGAATGCGCGGGGCGCCCAGCTGGTGGAGAAGACGGGCCGATTGTCGGACGAGCACGAAATTGTCGTGTAGGCTTCGTCCCGGGATGAATGCGTTCTGAATGGGGCTGACCAGCTCGTTCAGTTTGGGTGCTAGGCGGAGGGACATCACCTTTGCGAAAATCTTGGCGACGAGGTGGATTAGGCTGATGGGCCTATAATCGCCCAACCCGGCTGCATCGGAGCACTTTGGGATCAGCGTGAGCAATGCTTGGTTCAGGCAACTGAAACCGCGCCCACGGAGCGCGTAGAGCTTCTGGAATACACGGACGAAGTCTTGTTTGACAACAGGCCAGCAGGAGCGCAGGAATTCTGCGGTGAAGCCGTCCGGGCCGGGCGCTTTGCGCGCCGGCAATCGCTTGACAGCCTGCCAAATCTCCTCTTCACCAAAGGGGGCGTCCAGGTCATCCAGGTTGGAGGGCGCGATGAGGTCGTCGAGGTTGAGGGCACACTCGCGAGGGTGATCCGTTTCGAGCAGGGAGTCAAAGTGCGCGAACGCCGCCGCGGCCAAGTCAGCTGGATCAGTAAGAATGGCTCCCTCAACCGTCAGAGTGTGGATCATATTCTTCTGCTTGCGGTACGTGCATTGTCGATGGAAGAAGGAGGTGTTCACGTCTCCATCCTTGAGCGATGTAACACGTGCATGTTGGAGTGCGAGGGTGCGCTCGAACGAGGCGAGGCCGAGGTAGGAGAGCTTGATCTGCCTTCGTAGCCAATCCTCATGTGGCGTCAATTGGCGACTCTCCTGGGCCGTGTCAAACCGCAGCAGCAGTTCGCGTGAGATCGCGAGCTGGTCGCGGATATTGCCCACGGTGCGCGCGCTCCAGCTCGTGAGCTTGCGTGCGGTGGCCTACATGCGTCGCATGATGCGGCGAAACGGGTCCGCATCATCCACAGAGTGCCATGTGTCTGCGACCACGTCATGAAATCCCTTGACTCGTGTCCAGTAGTCCTCAAAGTGGAAGCACCAGCGTGCTGGGGGTAGGGGCGAGCAGTCGAGGAGGAGGGGGCTGTGGTCAGATATGACCGAAGCCAGACAACGTAGGTGACACTCGTCATGCTGCTCTTCCCAATCCGCGGTGCATAGGACGCGATCAAGGTGAACCAGAGTTGGCGGGGTCTGCTCGTTCGACCAAGTGTAGCGCCATCCGTTTAGGTATATCTCCTTGAGAGCAAGGTCGTTGATGACCCGTCGGAAGCGCCCCATCATGCGGCGGCTAAGGTTTCCGTTGTTCTTATCCTCATCGCGATAGATCAGGTTGAAATCACCGCAAAGCATCCATGGGCCAGCACAGTTGGCTCGGACATCATGTATTTCCTGGAGGAGCGCGATCTTGTCGTTGTCATGCTGCGGCCCATAGACGATAGTGAGCCACCAGGGGTTGGCGCTGTGGGGGGGCGTCACCAGGGCGACGTGTTTGTGGTGAGCGAGGGGTTGTTGATCATCACCAAGCTGCGCTTCCAGGCCAGCAGAATACCGCCGCGGGTGCTGATCGCAGGCAAGTACGCGTGGTCGTCGAAGTCCGAGCCAAGTGTCTCGAGGACAGTGGACAAGCCGATCAACTCCATTTTAGTTTCCTGGAGGCAGACAACAGATGCGTTCGCGGATACAATGAGCGACCGGATTGCGGTGCGCCGGGCGCGAGCGTTGAGGCCACGCACATTCCATACTATGATCTTCGGGGCGTGATCCATGAGAACATGGTCGACAAGGGAGGAGCGCGGCACGCGCTCAGACCTCGATCGGGCTGCCGTTGATCACTGTGGTGATCGGCGCCGTTGATGGGTCAGCGGGGAGCTCGCGACCGACCAGGGCAGCGATGGCTGCAAGGACTGTCTTAGGGATCGGCGCGGCGAACAGGTTGTCGTAGGCCTTCATTGCATCCAGTGTGATTGGCTCGTCAACACCAACGATGCCTAGAGTGTGCAGCAGCTGAACCTGCGCGCGACGTTCGACAGTAGGTGGCGCAGCCACCTTGGACTTTGCTATGGTCGCAGATCGCCCAAACCGTGGCGGCGCGAAGTTGAGAGGCTACCTGCGTTGCTTGCGGCCTGGGGCGGGAAGGACAGGATTGAGCTGTCGGGTGGCTGTGGCAAGGAAGTCACCCAAGGTCCAGTTGCCCATCGTGGTAGTGCTCGGCCGGCAGCGGCGTAGCGTGACTAGAGGTGAGGCGAAGCGGGTCGTGCACCGAACGGCTGGTGTGGGCGGTGCGGGGCGCACATCCTCGATGGTCGGGCCAGCGGTAGCCGCATCCAGGAGGGGAGGTGGCCTGGGCAGGATCTGCATGGGATCATGGGCCGTCGAAGTGGCAGCGACTGGGAGGCCCATCACATCCGCGCCAGGAGCCTGCAAAGGATTATCGTGGCCTTGGGTGCGCTCTGGCGCGGTGGTGTGGGCTTGCCGCATCTCTTCCTGCGTATCGCCCCGCGCAGCTTCGATACGGTCAGGGAATCGGTCCTCGTCAGGGGCAATAGGAACTGACGTAGACAAAGCAGCGCTTTGCCCCGACAGTAGGTCAGCAGCAGCATCAGTCTCTGGAGCGGACAAGGGTGGGCGCACTTCTGGTTGTGAGTCGGGGAGCTCGCTGCATGAGGATATGCTGTCGGGATCCCTAGGCGCGCAGCGATTGGTGGAGGGCGGTCCAGAGTCAGCTGCGGCGCTCATCTGGGTGCATGGCGACAGGAGGGGCATGGTCGTGGCGGGCCCGACCTCTCTGGTGGGAGGGCCCGGCACCAGCGTCAGGGAGCCAGTTGGTGAAGCGACGTGCGCGTCCGTCCGTTGGGGTGATCCTGTCGGGCTGGGATCCACAGCCGTGGCGGGTCCGGCCTCTGGGGTGGGAGGGCGCGACGCCAGTGCTAGGGAGCCAGCTGGCGAAGCGACGTGTGCATCGGCCCGTGGGGGTGATCTTGTCGGCCTGGGATCGGCAGCCGCAGCAGCTTTGGCAATCGCAGCCGCAATCCTTCCACGCTTTTTCTTTCCTCCCCTCTTTCCTCTTTTGGCTTTGTGATGAGGGCGTCGGGCGTCGTCCAGGGAGGTGGGCCAGGCGTCCATGGGCCGGGGTGTTGACTGTACGGGCGGCGGCGTTTGAGCGCGCACGGCGGTGCATGCCCCGGACCAGTGATCGGCGATGGTAAGGCCGTCAGCGCGGTGCTGGCCACGGGGGTGCGCCCAACCGCCGGCATCCACAGCCATGCCATCGGCACGTCCCTCCGGAGCGACGGCAGTACGGCGGCGTTTGCGGCCGCGGCGGCGCGGGCGGCCCCGCCCGGGGCCATGATCGGCATTAGCGCCATCACCATCAGCCGCATGCCCGTCTTCCTCCCCATCTGGGCGAGCTGCGGGACCGGTGGGGGCGCGAGCTCGGTCGACGTCGGAGCGAACGAGGGCGATGGCGATAGGGTACGTGAGAGTGGTGACCGTAGGGGCGGAGGAGGCGGTGCATCCCGGAGTGACCTCGACAATCTCCAGCGTGGCGGCGCGGCGGATGCTGGCGGGGTCGTGCGCGCGTCCGGAGAGGCGGAACGTGGCCAGGTCAGCGCGGGAGCGCGTCTGCGGGTGGAGGCGCTCGACCAGACGCTGGTCCCGAGGATGTGCTCCGCCGTCGCTAAATGCCAGGCCTGGGCGGGGATGCCGCGGAGCTCGAGCTCGACGCGGTATTCGAACCCACCGGAGCCGGCATGGGCAAGTTTGCACCACGGGCGTAGCGACAGCGAAAAGCGCGGGCATCGGATGTAGTGGTCGCCGTTCATGCGGTCCTTGGAGGCGCGGGGGCCGAAGATGATCAGGAAATCTTCAGGCTTGTGGAGGTTGGTGGTGAACTCGCCGTCTTCGAAGTCGAACGTGGTGCACAGGAGCGCAGCGACATCGTCGGTGCACACCTGGGGCCGAGTACCAGTGATGGTGGCCACCATCGCCCGGCTGAGCACCTCCTCTGCCTCCTCCATCTCAACGGAGCGCGACCTGATGGTGCGCGCTGGCTCAGCGGCGCTCATGTGCGCGACCGGAGCGGGGGCAGGTAGCTGGGGCAAGGCATGCACAACCGGAGCAGGGGGCGGCGTCGGGGGCGCGGCAGTCCGCGGGGCGGCGGGTGGGTCGCGGCCAGCACGGTGCGCGGCCGTCCATGGGGCGGCGAGTGGGGTGCGACCGGCGCGGCGGTGGAAGTCGTCACAACCACGGGAGTCGTGGCCGGAGATGAGGCACCGCCTGCAGCGGATGTCGTTGGTGCAGTCGCGGACGCAGTGGCGGGGGTCGAGGCAGCGAAAGCAGAGCCCGGCGAGCTCCTCAGGGGATGGGCTGCATTGGCGCCGCAACTCCGGGCTCAATTCAGGCTCACGGCGAGGCCGACGTCAGTTCCTGCGGCGCGGCTGCTGGTAGCCGTCGGCGTCCACCCTGGCTCCATACGAGACGCGATGAACCTTCAAGCGAGGCCCGAGGCGGGCGGAGGCAGGTAGCCTAGGGGCCGCTGGGCGCCGGCGGTGGTGTGCGAACGACGTCCCTGTAGGAGCGGGAGGGAACTGCGCTGTCAGACCCAGAGTCAGACCAGCGGCTGTCCCCGAAGGAGACGCGCTCGCCGGAGAGGGAGTGGGCGCCATAGCAGGGCGAGGGAGGAGGGCTACCGGCGTGGAGTCGACGGCGGTGGGGCTGGTGGGGAGGAGAGCTAGGGGAGCGGGAGGGGCGCCATCTCCTCTGTACTTCTCAAGATTTTATCTTTCTAAATCTCGATTTGAATTAGGCTTTGCGCAAATAGAATAGGAATGCTCTTTCACAGATATCAGGCTATCAGGCACTCATCTCGATTTGCGTTAGGAGGGCAATGGTTATTTATACACTCAACAAATACATCTTCTCTGAGTGATCATGGTTCATAAGCCTAATTAACAAGTTAATGTACAACAAGGTGACCAAGACCAAGCCTTGATTAAGGTAGAAAAAAATGTAGGGCGATCCTCTATGGAAAACTGGAGACCTCATCATGTGCTGTAACGTCCACATATTTAGTAACTGGTGCATGACCTGCAAAGAATTAGAAACAAAAGACCTCACATGAATCCAAAATGCGCTTGATAGTGTGGAGTAGAGGTCCACTACTCCTGGTAGTTGGCAAATCAAAAACCTGTACAGCATAATTAACTAGTACCTTAAGCGCCTGGTTCTGTTATGCCTAAACTTTGTACTCATGAACACGAATCCACTTTGTAGATGACCATTTGTCACCTTTTATCACTGGACAACCACCTAAAAGAAATTGCAGGTAGACATAAGAGTCAATATATTGTTGCGCAACCATTTTAAGGAAAACAATTTTGTCATTGCATCGAGTATTAGAATCTCACCATGGAGGCTTGTGGGATCCAGGGTTCCATCAGGCCTCATGCTCCAGAAAAGCAATGCATCTCCCATCTTCGGTTTGACAGATATACCCCGCTTTGCACATTCAGACAGCTCATTATGAAATGGTATTGAGCTGCTATTAACTTTAGCAGAAGGAAACACGGTCTCACCGCCCTCTTCAACATCCGAACTAATTAATCAGTTGGAAAAGAAAAGTCAATTGGATCATCTATGCTGCATGTTATATGTAAAAAATGCATATCTTTGTAGTACATACAGATACATAAGAACAGTGGCTATACGCTGGCCCCCATTTTTGGTGTTGAAATCATCATGGAAGTAATCAAAGTGAGGTTCATATTTCTGTCCAACCTCATAGTGGAGAACTTGAAGGCCCTCTCCGTTTTCTGCACAGATTATGAATAAAAACGGCGAGAAATTGACATCAAATTTGAAGCAAACTTCCAGCGAAAATATAAGCAGCTACGGAATGAAAAAGGTAGTGCTTCGATGTTTCAACATTGAAACATTCAAGAACTCAAAAGGGGTAGGTAGAGTATATAATTTATTTGTGCAACTCTCATGTGGTGAAACGTTGAACTAGGCAGTTCTTATCGACATTCAGCCATTTAGCGCTGGCAATGTGATATTTCTGCAATGCACTAATTATTTTTCTTTTTGCATAAACTGGAGTTAAGACAGCTCATGTACCTTATGTTATTAGGCATGCACAATGTCTTATTTCATTCAAATGTGCAATATTTCAAACTACCCAAAAGTAACTAACAGTTACACAATGTACTGCTTTACATAGCATAAAGAAGTTTCAAAGATGAACTAAACACAGTGGAGTGCATAATTTAGTGTGTGTATCCTTTTTATATTATTTTTTTGTAAGAGTGCACATGCACTGTCTAGTTAAATATGAGATATTTGACTTTAACATGTATGATATCATGCTTTGCATGCATGAGCGCTGTCTCAAGTGCAACTGTGAATTTGGTTAACAATTTTGGTACAGTGTATACTTGGTGCCCTTGCACAATTTTAAAATTTTGTCTTCTAGCACTTGGTATGCTATAAAAATTGAAATTATTGGCAATGACCTTGTTGGGAAAATGGCAGACACAGAGCCAGGTCTGTGGTCCATGACAAGGTCGGAAGCATGCTGGCTGAAAGAAACAAATGTTTAACTCAACCAAGTACCTAGCATCTAAGCTAACTTGAGAACAAGATAGTTTGACAGCTTATTCGAGAACCAAAAACACTTTTTTGTCTACTGATATGTGTAACTCTATTTATTAAATGAGGGTCTCAGACAATTGGGTGCGCAAGTGTCACCTAGTATCCGGACAAGGCAATGTAAACTTGAACATACTGCCAGTACGTTGTAAGCTAATACTCCTAGTGGAACCCTTGCTGCCAATTGAAATAAACTTGATAATTCTCGCTGAACATAACTGTGAAAACACCAGATCACCGAAACGCACTGCAGTTGCACTCCATAATGTACTGATACATTATTTTGCATAGTTACTTAATACTCCATGATGAACTATTCAAACTAAGTCGTAAGCAAGTGCACTTTTGGAGAACCAATGACACACAATACTGCATGATAATCAGAACTTTGAAATTATACCATGACGAAGACTAATGCATCAGCCTAAAACTGAAGTTCACAAAATTACAGTTCAGATTTGGAAGAGCAACTATAGTTATAACTTTTGAGTAAAACAAAATGACACTTATAGATAATTTGAGGTGGTGTTCAATTCATTTATGCTGAATTAAAGCTGAAAAGTTCTTCAAATGAACAATACAGTGTATTTAACATATATTCAGACCTTAAGTTCAGCGGTAATCTTCTCCCTAGGCATACTAGCAAAAACATAGAAAGGTAAATAAACTTTCAAGTATCCATGATATTAGTAGGTATGCCATACCTACAGGTATGAAGGTGAAATCTGATATTCTTTTCTCAATGGTGCGAACAATTTTGTCCTGGCCTCTTTTAAGAAATGTTCCTGAACTCGTTCGCACCCTGAATACATTTCATTAAGCGTAAGTGGGCATCAGGTTCCGTAACAGTTCCAAGAGAAAGAAGAATTTGCAGTGTCCAAACCTGCTATCTTTACTCCCTCCAGTTGCAGAATCAACCACTGTCGACTTCTTCATGTGAGGCTTTGCCAATGAAATTAAATACTGACATTCTTCCTTGGACTGAGAGCAGCAGTAAAGTCAAGTCATACCCTGATCGCTATTTGAAGCGAACTAACATAGATGATAAATAGTTGCGGTAATACCAACCAGGTGTAATAAATACAACAAATACACATGACATTTCTTCATCTCCTATTATGCAATGTCATCAGAAGTAAACACCTTCCAAAGGCATTTTGGATACTAATAATCACAGTGCAAAGTTTCTAATGCCAGTGTTGATATTTATCATCTACTTCTTTGTCCCAAGCCCATGTGCCTGCACTTCTGAGTTTGAGCCCCTGGCTTGAAGGTCAAGCAGATTCGAAGCACAAATTATGTGTGACTATATATATGAGGATTCCTAGATGAATAATAAACATGTAGAACTCAACAAGAGCCATGTCCGGGCGCGCTGCATGTACAAGCCCTCTACAGTGAAATGCCAGTGGCGTCCTGCTCACATATGTTTCCTTCATGCTTTTCTGTACCTAATTCAGGGGTTGAGATCCTCAGTTCATAACTAGCATTCTTGCGACTGAAGTACAAGCATTTCGGATTTTACTTAACGAATCTAATCTGGTACGGATAGGCCAATGTTTACAACGAGCTCTTAACTGGAATTCAACAATCGCCTAAAATCACCGACAAAGATCTCGAGATCTCCCAGCCGGCATCCTAGAACCAATAAAGCACGTAAAGAATAAAGAGGCAGCCGTTTAGGCCCAAACCAAAAAAACAGAATGGGGCAAGAGACTCACGAGGAAGTTGTGGTAGATGAACGCCCGTGGCTCCCACGACAGAACCTCCGTCCAGGGCTCCCCTTTCTCCCCGCGCTTCTCCAGCCTCCTGCACAACGACAACGGAGAACAACAAGCACCACGTCAATCTCGGGAAAAAAGGGAGAGCGTGCGCGGGCAACGAACACGGCAGATCACGGAGGCCGTGGACGCGAAGGGGAGGGGGAGGCGAGGACGCACGACTCGGACGCGGATCTGCGGAAGCGCGGGCGCGGCAGCGAGAGGACCGCGCCGCGGCCGGAGCCGGCCGGCAGCGAGAGCGCGCCGAGCGCCAGGAGGAGCAGCAGCGCCACCGACGCCAGCAGCAGCGCGGCCAGGATCGCCTTGGACGGCTTCCCGCGCCTCCCGCCCCCGGCGCCGCCGCCCAGCAGCGGCCTCCCGCCCCGCCCCGCCGTCCTGCTCGCCATCGCGCGCGCGCGCCCGCCCGCCCGCCCGGGATGCGGCCTGGCCTCCGGTCTCGCGGCACCGACGCGGTGGGTTTAGCGCCTCGTCGTCGCCGTCGTCCTCTGTCTCTCCTTCTCTCTCGCGGTGTGACCCGAGTCGTCGGTCTGTTTTGCGCTCGATGAGAGGAGATATGCTGCTGCTGCATTTGTTCGGCTCGACGAGGTATGATGCTAGCTGTACCGTAACTGCTGCTGCGTCCCGTGGGTCCTGTAGCTGACGTGTCAGGAGGAGTGGGCCCCGCTGCGGACAAAGTCCACCGTCCACGCGGCGAAATAGTGGGCCGACAAGCTACAGATGCGCAGGCCAGCTACACGACCGGAAATATGATACTCACTCCACTCCATATTAAATCAGCGACAATTAATATGAATCGAAAAGAATACATAGGGTTTAATAGCTATGCAACCTATATAAAACAATTTATCACTCAAATGATTCACTACCTGACCGAAGGAGATAGACGGGAAGGGAAGATGGTCATACAAAGGCCGCTTAATTCGGAAGAGGAAAACGGCAATAGCTAAAGTGAGAAATAAACAACTGCTCGGAAAGCTTCGGTTTGAGCTTTGGTTTTGATGATAGTGAAGAAAGCAAGATAGATAGAAGCAAGACGAAGAAGATAACCCACGACGAGACAAATAGAAGCATGACGCAGAGGAATAACATGGCATGCACGTCATAATGAAAAATATGGGTTGGTATATTTTCCGACAAATCGGTTACACTAAAACCCACAAAAATACGTATGAACTCGGGAGAGGGGTCCCCTAAATATTGGGCAGTGTTGTTAAATCAAGTTGTATGCTTTATGGAATAGGAGAAGTATCTAAAACTATAGCTAAAACCGTTATCTTCGTAGCTACCTGTAAAATGCTGAAGTTAATTTATTCAATTAAAGATATATGTGTCAGTAAAATAACCATACGAAGGCAATTATTTGATTAGAGATATAGAACCCTAAAAAGGTATGAAAGATCGGAAAAAAATTCCAGGTTTTTCTTTCTAAAGTGTTTTACCCCTAAAAAAGATGGGTTTTCTTTTATTAGGGTAAGATGCTCAGATCACTTGTGTTGAAACCCCAAACCTGCTCATATCTGGCATGGGTGATCACAGTTTTATGGATTTATTTCAAGATTTAATAGCTTTATTGTTCCATTTGTAAGTGACGTCTCCGTCGACTCTGAGATGCTTGTGATGATTGTACTGTATTTCAAAAAAAAAAAGAACGAAAGTTACCTCGCCTTGAAGAATTTGTCCATGGATAGATGGAGAAGAAAACAAAACAGCAGCACGCACGCGGACGGAAGCTACAAGTCGTGTGCAAAATAAGTGCATCTGCGGATCTGCCGACAGCAGCTCTGTAGACTATATAGAGCTAGCTGGACTAGACTAGAGTCTCTCTCGACATGGAATACGCAGCAATGCCTGATTACAACTCTTTCTTTTCGAGTAACGATTACAACTTTCATGTAAAAAAAAGAGAAGAGTATACTTTTCGTCCGTTAATTCTGGGTGAAGTCTAAATTTGGTTCCTCAATTTCAAAACCGGACAACTTGCACCCCCAATTACCGAAACCGGACAAGGTTCGTCCCTAGACTCGGTTTTGACCGTTTTTTGGTGTTGACTCACCCCGGTTTTGACCCGTGCTCATTCATATTCTTGTAATTTTTTTATAGCCGCACATACACTTTTCAACTCCGCGTAGTTTTTTCAAGGTCGCGTATTTTTTTAAAAATAAACATACCCTTTTTCAAATCAGCAAACTATTCTGAAATTCGTGTACTTTTTTCAAATCCGTGATTTTTAACATTTACGTACTTTTTCCAAATCCCCGTATTTTCCCAAGTTTGTGTAATTTTATCAAATCCAAGTATTTTTCAAAGCCATGAATTGTTTCTGAAATTCACATACTTATTTCAAATCCACATGCTTTCCAAAGTCTGCATTTTTTTTCAAATCTGTGTTGCTTTTATAATCCATGAACTTTGTATGAAATTCACGTACTTGTTTCAAGTTGAAATAATTTTTGAAATCCACAAATTTTTGCGCAAAAGAAGTCCATATCCGCTTACTTTTTTCAAGTTCGCATAAAATTTTCAAATTCATGAACTCTTTCAGAAAAAATGTACTCGGATATGAAAGGTGCATCAATTTTAAAAAAATTAAATGAACTTAAAAAATAAATGAACTTTAAAAAATATGCATATTTGAAAAAGTACATGAACTTGGAAAAAAGTACGCCGATTTAAAAAAAGTACACACATTTTAAAAAGGTTCACGTATTTAAAAAAAAATAACCGAATTTGAAAACAGTACGTGAACTTGGAAAAGGTAGGCAAATTTGAGTTGGAACGGTCAAAACCGGGGTGGGACAGCACTAAAACCGGGCAAAACCGTGACCAGGGATGAATCTTGTCTGGTTCGAAAAGTTAAGGGTGCAAGTTGTCTGGTTTTAAAGTTGAGAGACCAAATCTAGACTCCGCCAAAAATTAAGAGATGAAAAGTATACTTTTCTCTGAAAAGCGATTACAAACTTTCGATTACAACTACTACTAGACGCATACTAGACGCAGGAAAGTCGGCACCAAACTAAAAGCTTCCAACGTAGCTCGGGCCGATTTTCTTTTATAATAAATAATAAATCTGTAATTACAGAACTGGTAAAGTGTCGGTGAAAATTGTTTTTTTTTCAAGAGTACGCCAAAAGTGTACCTTATTTTTATAGAAGAGAGGAAAAACCATTTACAAGAAGCCCCAAAAATGGAACAAACCTCCACCTCAAGCACACACCCTTACACCCCACACTTACCCTATACCTACATTCTCACAAAACGTAGTGAAACTTCCTCCACCTAGACCCGCCGCCTTCCACTCCTTGATCTCATCTAGTATGGCAGTGGCCAGGCCATGCGCCTGCAGTTGCTGACGAGTCCTGTTGAAAACTCTCGCGTTCCGTTGCTTCCATAACGCCTAGATCGTGGCAATGACTAGGGTATCAAAACCACGTTTCCCACTCCTCCTAAAGAAGCTCCTGCCCGCAAGCCACCATTCCAATAAAGTGTCCTGAGGCTCCGGGATGCGGCCTTGCAGACCTAGCGTGTTCCAGATACCGTGCCATACTTCTCTGGCATACACGCACTGCACTAAGATGTGTTCCGCATTATCTTCCTCTTGTAGACAGAGGTAGCAGGCCGAGGGTTCCTCCTGCAGGCCATGTCTCGCCCTCCTATCAGACGTCCAAATCCGATGCTGCACTGCCAGCCAGGCAAAGAGTGTACATTTGAGGAGCGCCCAACTTTTCCAAATGCAAGAGGCAAACGGCACCCTCTCCGTCCCAAGGCATAATCTATGATAGGTGGACCGAGCAGTGTACCGACCAGACGGATCCGCCGGCCAAGAGAACACATCATCACCGGTAGGGTCCGTGATTACCGTGCTGATGGCCAAGTTAAGGTGCAAGAGTTGCAGATGACTCCCAAAGTTTAGCTCCCCGTTTAGATCCAAAAGCCACCTACCATTGGTTAACCCCTCCTGCACCGTCCTTCTGTTAACGGTGCGCGTGTCCACTCGAGCGTACAAGAGCGGCGCAATGTCCTTGACGGCAAATCCATGGATCCATCTATCACGCCAGAACAACACCTTATCCCCTCTGCCCACGGCAATGTGAATGAGACTGTCAAATACCGCTCTCGCATCTCGGTCCACCATCGTCGGCAACCCTTGCCACGGCCTCCCAGGGTCAGTACGTCGAATCCACTCCCAACGGACGAGTAGGGTGAGACTTTGGATCCGCAAGTCCCGCACCCCGAGACCACCAAGCTAGGTAGGCCTGCACACCAAGTTCCAAGCAACCAGACATTGCCCTCCATTCGCCTTATTTTTACCCGCCCAAAAAAATCCACGCATCCATTGATCAAGCTCTTCGAAAACCCAAAGCGGAGCATCTTCAATCATGAGGTGGTGGATTGGTTTTGCAGCTATCACCGACTTCACCAAGACGAGCCTACCGGGACGGTGCAATAACCCTCTTTGCCACGCCGGGGCAAATCCCTTTGCATGATCCAACATGGGCTGCCATTCCGCTCTCGTCAACTGCCGAATTGCCAATTGCAGCCCAAGATATTTACAAGGGAAGTTCCCCATGCGACATCTTAGCATCGACTCCACCCGGTTTCTATCCTCCTCACCCCCATGTATCATGACCGCCAGAGATTTGTTATAGTTCACTCTCAATCCTGATGCATCTCCAAACGCCTTGAGAGCAGCCATAATGAAGTTGAGGTCCAGCAACCTTGGTTTAACAAATAGTGCGACATCATCTGCATAGATTGAGACCGATTAATGTGCCGCGATTCCCGAAAATGTACTGATCATCTCAAGTTCGCCGCCTTCACCATGATCTTGGAGAGAACAACCATAGCAATCACAAACAGCAAGGGCGAAACTGGATCTCCTTGCCTCAAACCTTTGACAGGAACGAAACTTCGGCCTGGCACACCATTAACTAGCACTTCGGTGTTGGCTGTCCTAAGGAGAATGCCAATCCAGTCACACCATTTCTGACCAAAGCCTTTGCTTCTCATCACCTCAAAAAGGAATGGCCAAGCAAGGGAGTCAAATGCGCGTGATATGTCCAGCTTAAGGAAAACACCCGCCTCCTTTCTCGCGTGGATTTTCCTCGCCACTTGTCTTACTAAGAGGAAGTTGTCGTGTAATTGCCTCCCACAAATAAATGCCGATTGGTTCGCCGACACAATCTCTTTCATCCTCCTCCGAGCCCTGTTCGCCAACATTTTTGCAAAGATCTTTGCCGCACTATGGGTGAGGCTGATCGGCCTAAAATCCCCTACTTCCTCGGCGTCAGACTTTTTGGGGATGAGCACAGTGTGTGCCCGATTAAGCCTACCAAAACCATGTCCATCACCCACGTAGAGCTTTAGAAACACCGCCATCACGTCTTGCTTAATGATATGCCAAGCCTTTTGGTAAAAAGCATTAATAAACCCATCCGGCCCTGGAGCCCTATCCGGGGGCATCTCCTTGATGGTGTTCCACACTTCCTCCTCCGTAAAAATTGCATCCAGCTCTGAGAGCTCGTGTTCCTCCATCTCCAAGAACTGGAGGTTCACATCTGCCTCCCGCATGGGCGAACGACCCAACAGGTTCTTATAAGCATCTGTGAAGATCATTTCTTTCCTCTCCTGATCTGTAACCAACTCCCCATTATGCCTCAGGTGCGGGATGAAGTTTTTTGTCCTCCGACCGTTCGCCACCGCTTGGAAGAGTTTGGTATTCACATCCCCTTCCCTGTTCCAACGAAGACGCGACCGTTGCCTCTCGATCGTGCGCTGAAGGGAAGCCAAGCCCAACACCATCTTCTTGAGCATGCGTCGCAGCCAACGCTCTTCCACCGACAGACTGCGGTCCTCCATAGCCCTGTCCAACCGGAGAATGACGTAGTTTGTGATTGCCAACTGGAGCTTGATATTACCAGTTTTCCTTTGTCCCCAAGCTTGGAGAGCCACCGCAGTGTTTCTTAACAACGCATCAAGCCATTTGAAAGGGTCAACAATTGCTTCGTCACACACCCAAGCATCCTTCACTGCCTGCTCAAAGCCCTCCAACCGAATCCAATATAGCTCGAATCTAAACCTTCTCTTAGCACAGAAAGGTGCAGAAGTGGAAAGATGCAGCGGGGCATGATCCGAAATGTTCATAGACAACGCTTGAAGTAGGACATCCGGGAAGTGCAATTCCCACTCCACCGAGACGAGAACCCTATCGATCTTGGTCATCACCACCTGTTCCCTCTCATTAGACCAAGTAAAACGCCTCCCGTGCATATAAATCTCCTTGAGCTCGTTGTTATCCACAAACGTCCTAAACCTCCTCATCATATTTCGGTTGAGATTTACATTGTTCTTCTCATTGGCATTGAGGATCATGTTGAAATCCCCAATGACCATCCACGGTCCCAGGCACAGGTCTCGTCTTTGTTGCAGCTCCACCAAGAATTGAGTCTTGAGCTCATCCCCTTGGGGGCCATACACCACCGTAAGCCACCAATCCCACCCATCCTTGTTATGCACATGCCCCGTGAGGGCAAAGTTATCAAAGGTAAAGTTATCCAACGCCAAAACGGATGTGTCCCATCCGACAAGAATGCCACCCCTAGTCTCCGTCGCCGGCAAGTAAGCAAAGCCATCAAAGGATGGCCCTATACATTGCATAACCACGAAAACATCTATTACATCAAGTTTAGTCTCTTGGAGACACACCAAGTTGACCTTAGCCTCACTAATAAACTTCCTAACAGCATTTCTTTTGGACATGTTGTTCAACCCCCGCACGTTCCAACATAGTACTTGAGGGTTCCAATCCATGGGTCCCATTGCATCCACCCGACACCCCCACAAAGGCCAGCATCAAGCTGCCCCTACGACGACTGTCGTGCCCGAGCTCATGTCTTGCGCTGGTGGCACTTCCTTGCCGAACATCGCCGCAATAACCTGGATGTGTTGCTCCCTCAACGGTGACTCAAATAGGTCTGCCAGCTCCGCAATATGATCATCATTGCCTTCCAAGTCCTCTGGAACAATTCCCAGTGCTCGCATGAGAACGTTCTCAGCCTGGGTCGCCTTATTTTTAGCAGCCGGAGCCCTCTTGGTACTCCTCGTCGCTCTATGCGGAGTAAAAGGCTCAGCTTCCGGCCTCAACGTAGACTGCACCTCCAACAGAAGCGGCGGCGCAAGCTTCTTCACGAGCGCATTGCAAAACCACTTCAGTTTCCCGAACGCAATCGACTCCTGAGGAGTCATTCCGTCTCTGGCAGTCGGGCCCCGCGTTTGCATGGCCAAATCAACGTCCTGCATGCCCGGCGCTGAGACCAGCGAATCGTGGCACGCCACTTGTGCGCGCACGTCCACAGATGCTGGGGAAGCTTCCTCAATAATTGGCTGCACGGGCTCCCCAGCGATAGTCGCCATCATCTCGGGATTCCCTGTGTCCCCACCCACATGCGTCGAGACATCCCTAACCGCCTCTGCAGCAGTCGCGTCCGGATCCTTTGTGGCCGGCCCTTGGACCCGCGCGCCACCGACCAGGGGCGTGGCCAATGGCAACACAGCACCCCTGGGTGCACTTCCACCAACTGGTTCTGCCGCTGAACAGGCCGCACCTGCAACACCCCCTCGCCCTCCGGTTGGTCAGTCCTTATCTCCTCGATCTCCGCAACCTGCGCTGACCCATCTGCCACCACAGGTCCCACCTGCTGCACTCCCTCTTGCCCAATCACATGCTGATCCAACGCATCCGCCAACAACTCCTGGGTTGGCTGTGCCAGCCTCAAACTCTGCTCGCGAATCACTGATTCCCGCCCCAAGCGGCCAAGATCATTCAAATTTGTCCCCAACCCGGTCTCCCTTGCACGCGCTTCGACCCTGCCCAATCGGTCAAAAGCTGACTAACGACGTGTCAGCCTATCTTGGACCATGGTGGGTCCTCTTTCCCGCCCCACCTGACGCACCGGAGCCATCGGAGGAATCCTCCAGTCCTCTCTCTCCTGGGCACCAAGCAGCACGCCGGCGTAACTCCGGCCAGCCGGAGCGGAAGCTCCACCAGTCGCATTATCTCCACGATCGTCTCGAACCCCAAATTTCCAAGTGCAGCGCCGGGTCGTCTCACCCCCTCCCATGTCATGATCTGAATCAGGCAGGCCACTCTGCCCGCTCCCCGATGATCCATCACGCAGAAACCATGGCTCTTCGCCGTCCGGGAAGGTGGTGACTGAGTCAAGATGGATCAGCACCCGATACTGCAGCGTCTTGGGCTGGAAAACATCTCTCTGCTCCTCCGGCTCCGGCACAGCCAGCCACCTGCGGGTGGGAATCGAATCAGGATCCACCGTCCAGGCCAGCAGCTTGAAGGACGCCAGATCCGACCTCGACGAAGTCTCCGACGCTACCGACTCGATGAAACATGACCCACCAAGCAGGCTCTCTACCACCTCCAACTCCCATGCATGCGGAGGAATGCCCTCCAGCTCCAAGCAAACTCTGGTTCGAAGCGCCGCGAACACGGCCTGATTCTGCCTGATCCATTGCCGGAAAGCCAGCCTCTTCCCCTGGAACTCGAGCACTGGCCTCAGCCCCACGTGAATGCGATCTTCCTTCCTCGCAAACACCACCAGAAAATCCTCAGGGCGAAACCGGTGAACCGAAACTCTGTCCGCCGAAATCCCCAATATCTCCCGCAGAGCCATCAAGACCAGCTCCGGCGAGAGCTTAGAGCGATCACCACCCACGTACACCACCATGGCCTGCTGCAACCTGTCCTCTAGATGCTCCACCACACGAGACCGCCTAACCACACACAGACCCGCCGGCACCATGTCCAAATCCTCCTCCACCTCGAGACGCGGAGGCGCCAGACGTGGCCAGATCTCTGCTGGAGCCGTGCCCGAAGAAATCCCTGGGGACGGCCTGACCGACACCGGCACGCCACCAGCGGAAGAGCCCGGGCCCGCACCCCCGGAAGCCCCCGACCTCCGAGCGACCTTGGCCGCCACCTCGCGCCTGAGATCCTCCACCGGCGAGGGGCTGCGGGGGCGCTTGCACTGGCTGGCGACATGACCTGACAAGCCGCAGCGGAGACAGACAACGTTATTGGTGCAATCCTTCAAGAAGTGACCTTTCTCCAAACACTTGAAGCAGCGATCCCTCATCTCTGGCGAGACCTCACGGCGACCTGGCAAGACCGGACGCGAATCCACCACCGGAGGCCCAGCCTCCCTGCGGCGCTTCCAGAGGGTGCGCTTCGATGCCGGAGCCTCCTACCATGGCACGATACGGCGAGAAGACGCTGCCAAAGGGTCCGCCACCACCTCCCTCTCCGGAGCCACAGCCGCCACTGAGCCCTCCGACGCCGAGGAGAGGCCAAGGCCGGAGACCACGGGGCGCTCCCCATGGCACGAGGAGGAAGCAGAACGTGGGCTTGCGGCCATGGGAACTAGATCTAGCAGCCGCATCAAGACGAGGAGACGATGACGGGGTGGCCGCCATAGCCGGAGTGGCCAACGACGGGGGAGTGGCCGCCGGAGCCAGAGCGGCTAGCGGCGGGGAAGGTGGACGCCGACGCTGGAGTAGCGCACGGCGGGGAAGGGGAGCGCTAGGGGAAGGGGAGCATTGTTGCTGGCAGCCAAAAGGTTTGTAAAACCAGCAAAGCAAGATTAAAGTGATGGAGATTGATATGATGAGAATAGACCCGAGGGATGGTGAAAATTGTTAAAATAGAAAGGACGCTATGAAGAGCAGCGTTCAAGTCTGGACGCCATTGCTAAGTGCGTCCTTCTATGGACGTTGTTACGCATGACCTCCGGCTATGTGGTTCGACTTATTAGGCTCAATCGAGTCATCTTTTCTTTTCTCTGATATACGTAAATGTTTCTGATCTGCAAAACCTAATACGCATGCAGTCGTTGCTTCTGATCTCACCGTCTCCTAAGCAAGCTTCAGCGGCCGACATTAAAAATCATCATAGGAGCTGCGTTGTCTCACCGGCCGCTCGTCATTAAGATCGTCCACTTGACCTGTAGTTGGCGCATGTAATTGTACCACGGCCATACTGCATCTTCTCTATCAGTTTTCTGTATAATTCATTTAATGATTGCAAGTGTACTGCATACATTGTATAGATGATTGGATTATTATTCCTGATAATATAATTGGTAATTGGCTAGTTTATGAAAACTGATAGGTCGTGAAAAATCAATCTTGAGTTCATAGTAAATCAATTCAAGGTCTTGATGCTTACTTCCTATATGTTCATGCGTGCAGGTGAATTGGAGAGCATGCTAATTGTTCTAATGTATGTGGTGTTGGAGAACACAGTAATTTCAAAAAAAATACTACGCACACGCAAGATCCATCTAGGTGATGCATAGCAACGAGAGGGGAGAGTGTTGTCACGTACCCTCGTAGACCGTAAGCGGAAGCGTTATGACAACGTGGTTGATGTAGTCGTACGTCTTCACGATCCGACCGATCCTAGCACCGAAGGTACGACACCTCCGCAATCTGCACACGTTCAGCTCGACGACGTCCCACGAACTCTAGATCCATCCGAGGTCGAGGGAGAGTTTCGTCAGCACGACGGCATGATGACGGTGATGATGTAGTTACCGACGCAGGGCTTTGCCTAAGCTCTATAATGATATGACCGAGGTGGAAATCTGTGAAGGGGGGCACCACACACGGCTAAACAATCAACCTGTGTGTCTATGGGGTGCTCCTCTCCCTCGTATATAAAGGAGTGGAGGGGAAGGCCGGCCCTCTCATGGCGCGCCCGAGGGAGCCCTACTCCCGGTGGGAGTAGGATTCCCTCTTCCCTAGTTGGAGTAGGAGAGGAAGGAAGGGGGGGCGCCCCCACCCAATTCGGATTGGGCTTGGGGGGGTCCGCCCTCCACCTTGGCCGCTTCCTCCTCTCTTTCACTAAGGCCCAATAAGGCCCATTGACTCCTCGGGGGGTTCCGGTAACCCATCGGTACTCCAGTAAATGTCCGAACTCATCCAGAACCATTCCGATGTCCAAACATAGCCTTCCAATATATCGATCTTTATGTCTCGACCATTTCGAGACTCCTCGTCATGTCCGTGGTCACATCCGGGACTCCAAACTACCTTCAGTACATCAAAACACATAAACTCATAATATCGATTGTCATCGAACGTTAAGCATGCAGACTCTACGGGTTCGAGAACTATGTAGACATGACCAAGACTCATCTCCGGTCAATAACCAATAGCGCAACCTGAATGCTCATATTGGTTCCTACATATTCTACGAAGATCTTTATCGGTCAAACCACATAACAACATATGTTGTTCCCTTTGTCATCGGTATGTTACTTGCTCGAGATTCGATCGTCGGTATCTCAATACCTAGTTCAATCTCGTTACCGGCAAGTCTCTTTACTCGTTCCGTAATGCAACATCCCGTAACTAACTCATTAGTCACATTGCTTGCAAGGCTTATAGTGATGTGCATTACCAAGAGGGCCCAGAGATACCTCTCCGATACACAGAGTGACAAATCCCAATCTCGATCTATGCCAACTCAACAAACACCATCGGAGACACCTGTAGAGCATCTTTATAGTCACCCAGTTACGTTGTGACGTTTGATAGCACACTAAGTGTTCATTCGATATTCGGGAGTTGCATAATCTCATAGTCATAGGAACATGTATAAGTTATGAACAAAGCAAGCAACAAACTAAACGATCATCGTGCTAAGCTAACGGATGGGTCAAGTCAATCACATCATTCTCTAATGATGTGATCCCGTTAATCAAATGACAACTCATGTCAATGGTTAGGAAACTTAACCATCTTTGATTAACGAGCTAGTCAAGTAGAGGCATACTAGTGACACTCAGTTTGTCTATGTATTCACACATGTACTAAGTTTCCGGTTAATACAATTCTAGCATGAATAATAAACATTTATCATGATATAAGGAAATATAAATAACAACTTTATTATTGCCTCTAGGGCATATTTCCTTCAGTCTCCCACTTGCACTAGAGTCAATAATCTAGATTACACAGTAATGATTCTAACACCCATGGAGTCTTGGTGCTGATCATGTTTTGCTCGTGAGAGAGGCTTAGTCAACGGATCTACAACATTTAGATCTGTATGTATCTTGTAAATCTATATGTCTCCCTCCTTGACTTGATCGCGGATGGAATTGAAGCGTCTCTTGATGTGCTTGGTTCTCTTGTGAAATATGGATTCTTTTGCCAAGGCAATTGCACCAGTATTGTCACAAAAGATTTTCGTTGGATCCGATGCACTAGGTATGACACCTAGATCGAATATGAACTCCTTCATCCAGACTCCTTCATTTGCTGCTTCCGGAGCAGCTATGTACTCCGCTTCACATGTAGATCCCACCACGACACTCTGCTTGGAACTGCACCAACTGACAACTCCATCATTCAATAAAAATACGTATTCGGTTTGTGACTTAGAGTCATCCGGATCAGTGTCAAAGCTTGCATCGATGTAACTTTTTACGATGAGCTCTTTGTCACCTCAATAAACGAGAAACATATCCTTAGCCTTTTCAGGTATTTCAGGATATTCTTAACCGATGTCCAGTGATCCACTCCTGGATTACTTTGGTACCTCCCTGCTAAAGTAATAGCAAGGCACACATCAGGTCTAGTACACAACATTGCATACATGATAGAACCTATGGCTGAAGCATAGGGAATGACTTCCATTTTCTCTCTATCTTTTCCAGTGGTCGGGCATTGAGTCTGACTCAACTTCACACCTTGTAACACAGGCAAGAACCCTTTCTTTGCTTGGTCCATTTTGAACTTCTTCAAAACTTTATCAAGGTATGTGCTTTGTGAAAGTCCAATTAAGCGTCTTGATCTATCTCTATAGATCTTGATGCCCAATATATAAGCAACTTCACCGAGTTCTTTCATTGGAAAATTCTTATTCAAGCATCCTTTTATGCTATTCAGAAATTCAGTATCATTTCCGATCAACAATATGTCATCTACATATAATATCAGAAATGCTACAGAGCTCCCACTCACTTTTTTGTAAATATAGGCTTCTCCAAAAGTCTGTATAAAACCATATGCTTTGATCACACTATGAAAACATATATTCCAACTCCAAGAGGCCTGCACCAGTCCATAAACAGATCGCTGGAGCTTGCACACTTTGTTAGCACTTTTTGGATCGACAAAACCTTCTGGTTGCATCATATACAACTCTTATTTAAGATATCCATTAAGGAATGCAGTTTTGACATCCATTTGCCAAATTTCATAATCATAAAATGTGGCAATTGCTAACATGATTCAGACAGACTTAAGCATCCCTACGGGTGAGAAGGTCTCATCATAGTCAACTCCTTGAATTTGTCGAAAACCTTTTGCAACAAGTCGAGCTTTGTAGACAGTAATATTACCATCAATGTCAGTCTTCTTCTTGAAGATCCATTTATTCTCTATGGCTTGCGGATCATCAGGAAAGTCAACCAAAGTCCACACTTTGTCCTCATACATGGATCCCATCTCAGATTTCATGGGCTCAAGCCATTTTGCGGAATCTGGGCTCGTCATTACTTCCTCATAGTTCGTAGGTTCGTCATGGTCAAGTAACATGACTTCTAGAACAGGATTACCTTACCACTCAGGTACAGATCTTACTCTGGTTGACCTACGAGGTTCGGTAGTAACCTGATCAGAAGTTTCATGATCATCATCATTAGCTTCCTCACTTACTGGTGTAGGAATCACTGGAGCTGATTTCTGTGATGAACTACTTTCCAATAAGGGAGCAGGCACAGTTACCTCCTCAAGTTCTACTTCCCTCCCACTCACTTGTTTCGAGAGAAACTCCTTCTCTAGAAAGGATCCATTCTTAGCAATGAATATCTTGCCTTCGGATCTGTGATAGAAGGTGTACCCAACAGTCTCCTTTGGGTATCCTATGAAGACACATTTCTCCGATTTGGGCTTGAGCTTATGAGGTTGAAACTTTTTCACATAAGCATCACAGCCCCAAACTTTAAGAAATGATAACTTGGGTTTCTTGCCAAACCACAGTTCATAAGGTGTCGTCTCAACGGATTTTGATGGTGCCCTATTTAACGTAAATGCAGCCATCTCTAAAGCATAACCCCAAAACGATAGCGGTAAATCAGTAAGAGACATCATAGATCGCACCATATCTAATAAAGTGCAGTTACGATGTTCGGACACACCATTACGCTATGGTGTTCCAGGTGGCGTGAGTTGGAAACTATTCTGCATTGTTTCAAATGAAAACCAAACTCGTAACTCAAATATTCACCTCCACGATCAGACCGTAGAAACTTAATTTTCTTGTTACGGTGATTTTCTACTTCACTCTGAAATTCTTCGAACTTTTCAAATGTTTCAGACTTATGTTTCATCAAGTAGATATACCCATATCTGCTCAAATCATCAGTGAAGGTCAGAAAATAACGATACCCGTCACGAGCATCAACACTCATCGGACCACATACATCAGTATGTATTATTTCCAATAAATCTGTTGCTCGTTCCATTGTTCCAGAGAATGGAGTCTTAGTCATCTTGCCCATGAGGCATGGTTCGCAAGCATCAAGTGATTCCAAAAGTCCATCTGCATGGAGTTTCTTCATGCGCTTTACACCAATATGACCTAAACAGCAGTGCCACAAATAAGTTGCACTATCATTATTAAACTTATATCTTTTGGCTTCAATACTATGAATATGTGTATCACTACTATCAATATTTAGTAAAAATAGACCACTCATCAAGGGTGCATGACCATAAAAGATATTACTCATATAAATAGAACAACCATTATTCTCTGATTTAAATGAATAACCGTCTCGCATCAACAAGATCCAGATATAATGTTCATGCTTAACGCTGGCACCAAATAACAATTATTCTAATACTAACCCCGAAGGTAGATTTAGAGGTAGCGTGCCGACGGCGATCACATCGACTTTGGAACCATTTCCCACGTGCATCGTCACCTCGTCCTTAGCCAATCTTCGCTTAATCCGTAGCCTCTATTTTGAGTTGCAAATATTAGCAATAGAAGCAGTATCAAATACCCAGGCGCTACTGCGAGCATTAGTAAGTTACACATCAATAACATGTATATCAAATATACCTTTCACTTTGCCATCCTTCTTATCCGCCAAATATTTGGGGCAGTTCCGCTTCCAGTGACCAGTCCCTTTGTAGTAGAAGCACTAAGTCTCAGGCTTAGGTCCAGACTTGGGCTTCCTCACTTGAACAGCAACTTGCTTGCTCTTCTTCTTGAAGTTCCCCTTCTTCTCTTTTCCCTTCTTCTTGAAACCGGTGGTCTTGTTGACTATCAACACTTGATGCTCCTTCTTGATTTCTACCTCCACAGCCTTTAGCATTGCGAAGAGCTCGGGAATTGTCTTATCTATCCCTTGCATATTATAGTTCATCACGAAGCTCTTGTAGCTTGGTGGCAGTGATTGAAGAACTCTGTCAATGACACTATCATCAGGAAGATTAACTCCCAGCTGAGTCAAGTGGTTGTGGTACCCAGACATTCTGAGTATATGTTCACTGACAGAACTATTCTCCTCCATTTTGCAGCTATAGAACTTATTGGAGACTCCATATCTCTCAATCCGGGCATTTGCTTGAAATATTAACTTCAACTCCTGGATCATCTCATATGCTCCATGACGTTCAAAATGCCGTTGAAGTCCCGGTTCTAAGTCGTAAAGCATGTCACACTGAAATATCGAGTAGTCATCAGCTTTGCTCTGCCAGACGTTCTTAACATTGTCAGCAGCATCTGCAGCAGGCTTGTCTCCCAGCGGTGCTTCCAGGACGTAATTCTTCTATGCAGCAATGAGAATAATTCTCAAGTTATGGACCCAGTCCGTGTAGTTGCTACCATCATCTTTCAACTTAGCTTTCTCTAGGAACACATTAAAATTTGACGGAACAACAACACATGCCATCTATCTACAACAACATAGACATGCAAAATACTATCAGGTACTAAGTTCATGATAAATTGAAGTTCAATTAATCATATTACTCCCTCCGTCCCGTAATTCTTGTCGCAAAGGCTTTTTTGCAATTTTGTCCTTTGAATTTCCCCGACCAAACCCGCAGTCCACTCCGTCTCCTTCCTCGCTTTCTTCCTCGCCGGCTCCACCCCTACTCCGGCGACGGCACTGCCTCCCCCCTCCGTCCCATGCCCCACTCCACCTTGCTCCCCCACCACCTCTCCGCGGCACCACGTCGCCTCCACCTCCGCCTCGCCCCCCACCCCATGCTGCCGCCTGGTTCCCCTGCCAAAACAGAGCAAGCGGCAAGGTTCGCTTTTTTATGCCGCCTGGTTCCCCTACGCGTCCTGGACCACCTCCTCGTCGGCGAGCCTCCGTCGACCTCATACCTACCCGCCGCAGCCCCACCCTGCCCCTCCCACGCCATCTTCGGTCGGTAGCCCCGCCACGCCGCAGCTCCTTCACCAGCAGGTCGACGCCGCTGTACACCCCGTGTCGCCGTCGCCAGCAGGTAAATGACGCCGTCCACTGTTCAGCCATGACACCATCGTCCAGCACCTCAAGGCTGACATCGTCTGGAGCTCACGTTCAAGATTTTGGATTCAGAGATGAGTTTACCCACAAAAAAGATTCAGAGATGAGTACTGAAACTACTTGATGCTAAAATTCGGACTAAATTTATTGTCAAAACTGTCAATTTACTCCTTGATGTGGGCATTTCTAGTTTGATCCAGAGATTCAGACTAAAGCTTTGTTTTCTCTTCAAACTCTGTTCAAGTTCCATTGCTATGCACTGATTTCATCTCAAGTTCTATTGCTTGTTCACTAGCTCAAGTTTGCAATTGCTTTGTTTTGAAACTATGCTCTGTTTTGAAACGGCTTGTTCACTAGCTCAAGATCAAACTATAACCAAATTGTCCATTTAACACAAGTCAGGTTCATAACTGATCACTAGCTGTCAAATTTAGTTAATCAAACTTTAACCAGTCCATTCAACAAAAGTTAGGTTCATAACTAATCACTAACTGACAAAACTGAGAAGTGTACTCCTGGAGTACTCCTGCTTGGAGTATTTTCCATTTCGAAACTATGATCTGCTTGGAGCATTTTCAGTTTGTGAAATTGGAGTATAGCAAAAGTTTATTTTCCATTTTCAGTTTGACATTTTTCACTGAATTCAGTCAGTAGCAATCAAGCCATCAACATAAAGTAGCAACGGATATAGACCCCCTACAGTACTGTAGTTTGAACCTTGCATTTGCTGCATCTACCACATGCATTTAGTATTCATTGGTGCCTAATTAGACCACCTTGGTGCTAAAAGCTCCCCCTTGCGAGCTCAAATGAGGAGTACGGCGGCGGCGATGTCCTGGACCTGCACGGCTGACCTGGATGGGGAGGAGAGTAGCAGCAAGACGAGGGGCACGGCTGAGCCGTCGTACCACACCCTCCATGCCCAGCGCCCACAAGGTCTGCTTCCTCTATCTGAATCTCTGCCCTCCCTTTATCTGAATGTCTTGTTCCTCTATCTGAATCTTCGGACGAGGCTTTCACAGCGTCTTCGTGCTTGCTGTGCACAGTATTGACATGACCCATAAATTTAGCTCACCCTATCTGCATTACTATTCTGCACTTTGCATCTATGAAGAAATGCAGAGTTCATGTGGGCAGATCACCCTCATTTTACTTCTTCTTCTTCTTCTTCTTCTTCTTCTTCTTCTTCTTTTTCAGAAGAAAAGTAAATCTCCATGGACCACTTGCGCAGATCGCCCTCATTTGGCATTTTCAATCATGAGTAAATCAGAAACTAGTCTCAGCTTGAGTCCTGATCTTGTGCATTTTATTTTTCTTTCAGTGAACTAATCTCAACTTGAGTCCTAA
This sequence comes from Triticum urartu, assembly GCF_003073215.2. Taxonomy (NCBI): domain Eukaryota; kingdom Viridiplantae; phylum Streptophyta; class Magnoliopsida; order Poales; family Poaceae; genus Triticum; species Triticum urartu. The sequence continues at coordinate 287,040,460 of NC_053022.1, forward strand.
TCTATTGTAATTTTTCATTTTAAATTGTTTAATTGACAAATCATTTTAAATGGTGCGCACAGGTTTCAGTGAACTAGCCTCAGCTTGAAACCGTTAACTGAATTTTGAGCAGTAAGGAACATCATGGAGTAATCCTGTTACTCCAGATTGTTTTAAATTGTTTAATTTCCCTTACTGTTAACTGATATCCAGATTGTGGAGCAGCAAGGAACATCATGGAGTAATCCTGTTAATTGTCCCTGTGTACTCTCTGTCTAATTGTATAATGGTTCACATCATGGAGTAATCTTGTTAACTGTCCCTGCGTACAATCCTGTTGATTGTAGAGCAATAAGGAACATCATGGAATTTTTATGACCTGGACTTATCATGTGTGAATTAAATTAGGAACAGTATAGTACAAGTTCTTCAGACCTTGTTGATCGACAAAATTATTGCCAAAAAAGTTGATACACATGTTGATCTGTAGAGCTCTGTGTTGTTCTGTTTTTCTGTTGTTCTATTTTTCTATTGTTGATCAGATCCATGTTGTCCTAAATTGTAAAGTAAAGGTACAAGTCCAAACCACAACATTTTCAGAAACTGGACATTTTGAGAACCTGAACATTTTCAGTTAGTGGCTCAAAACTGTTCCACTGGAGGAGTAGACATTTCAGCTGGAGGACGATAGATGATGATCAGGTGAGAGTCCATAATTTCCTCAAAAATAAGGTGAGAGTCCATAATCCATGCCGTAATAATTCTAGTTGTCAAAATCTTGTCCGATTGAGTGTTTCTGAAGTTAACATTGTTGAATGTTTCCAAAATTAACATGATTAAATGTTTCCAAAATTAACAAAATCCCATTCCAGATTGAATGTTTCCATAATTAGCATTATTGAATGTTTCCAAAATTAACAAAATCTTGCCATTTACCGATTGAATGCTTCCAAAATTAACATTGGGACTACCAGCTGCAGGTGGTCGAAGCAGCAGAAGCAGTAGGCGTCGTCGGCGGGGGCAGCAACAGCAGTAGGCGTCGACGGTGAGGAAGGAGCGGCAGAGAAGGACTACCCCACCAGCAGAGCCGGCGAGGAAGGATCCGGTGGGAAAGGAGAGACTGGGCCGACGATTGGAGTCTCCCAGCAGCAGATACGGGGCGCGGGGAAGGATCGCGGCGAGATCGTGGAGGTTGGCGGCGGTGCAGGTGTAGGTGGGCGCCATGCCGTAGTGGCTGGTCGTGCAGGTGGGCGGCAGCTCAGCTAGGTGGCGGAATCGCGCAGCTTGGTGCCGGCAGGTCCTTGCGGATCGAGGACCAGCTCGCCTGGTGGTTGCGGCGGTGGGCGACGGAATCGGCGAGCAGCTGGTGGCGGGTGGGTGGTTGCGGGTGGGCTGCGAGCGCCGAATCTCTAGCACATCGGCGGAAACCCACGGCATCGGCCCGTAGCGACGCGCGGGCGCCGGACGGAGGAAGCAGAAGGAGTCAAGACCTGTTTGCTATTGTTTTAAGATTACGAGGTGTTTTTTGCGAAATAACAACTTCACTGCACGCGACATGAATTTTGGGATGGATGGAGTACTTAAGAACTCCCACTTAGATAGACATCCCTCTAATTATCTAAGTGATCATGTGAATCATATCAACTAAAGTATGTCCGGTCATCACGTGAGATGGAGTAGTTTTTAGAACATCACTATGTTGATTATATCTACTATATGATTCACGATCGACCTTTCGGTCTCAGTGTTCCGAGGCCATACCTGCATATGCTAGGCTCGTCAAGTTTAACCCAAGTATTCTGCATGTGCAAAACTGGCTTGCACCCATTGTATGTGAACATAGAGCTTATCACACCCGATCATCACGTGGTGTCTCGGCACAACGAACTATAGCAACGGTGCATACTCAGGGAGAACACTTGTACCTTAAAATTTAGTGAGAGATCATATTATAATACTACCACTGAACTAAGCAAAATAAGATGCATAAAGGATAAACATCACATGCAATCAAATATAAGTGATATGATATGGCCATCATTATCTTGTGCCTTTGATCTCCTTCTCTAAAGCACCGTCATGATCACCATCGTCACCGGCTTGACACCTTGATCTCCATCGAAGCATCATTGTCGTCTCACCAACTATTGCTTCTACAACTATCGCTACCTCTTAGTGATAAAGTAAAGCAATTACATGGTGATTGCATTTCATACAATAAAGCGACAACCATATGGCTCCTGCCAGTTGCCGATAACTGTGTTACAAAACATGATCATCTCATACAACAATTTATATAATCACGTCTTGACCATATCACATCACAACATGCCTTGCAAAAACAAGTTAGACGTCCTATACTTTGTTGTTGCAAGTTTTACGTGGCTGCTACGGGCTTCTAGCAGGAAATGTTCTTACCTACGCATCAAAAACCACAACGTAGTATAGTGATTGCTTTTTGATCTTCAGAAAGAACCCTGTTCATTGAAATCGATTCAACTAAAGTTGGAGAAACACACACCCACTAGCCACCTGTGTGCGAAGCACGTCGGTAGAACCAGTCTCGCGTAAGCGTACGCGTAATGTCGATCTGAGCCGCTTCATCCAACAATACCGCCGAATCAAGAATCAACTAGTGACGACAAGCAATATGTATATACTCACGCCCACAACTCCTTTGTATTCTACTCGTGCATATAACATCTACGGATAACCTTGGCTCTGATACCACTATTGGGGAATGCAGTAATTTTAAAAAAATTCCTACGAACACGCAAGATCCATCTAGGTGATGCATAGCAACGAGAGGGGAGAGTGTTGTCCATGTACCCTCGTAGACCATAAGCGGAAGCGTTATGACAACGTGGTTGATGTAATAGTGCGTCTTCACGATCCGACCGATCCTAACACCGAAGGTATGACACCTCCACAATCTGCACACGATCAGCTCGGTGACGTCCCATGAACTCTAGATCCAGCTAAGGTCGAGGGAGAGTTTCATCAGCACGACGGCGTGATGATGGTGATGATGTAGTTATCGACGCAGGGCTTCGCCTAAGCTCTACAACGATATGACCGAGGTGGAAATCTATGGAGGGGGCACCGCACACGGCTAAAACAATTAACTTGTGTGTCTATGGGGTGCCCCCCTCCCCCGTATATAAAGGAGTGGAGGAGGGGATGGACGACCCTCTCATGGCGTCCAAGGGGGGAGTCCTACTCCTGGTGGGAATAGGATTCCCTCTTCCCTAGTTGGAGTAGGAGAGGAAGGAAGGGGGAGAGAGAGGGAAGGAAAGGGGGGGCCGACCCCGCACCCAATTCGGATTGGGCTTGGGGGGGGGCGCCCTCCACCTTGGCCGCCTCCTCCTCTCTCCCACTAAGGCCCAATAAGGCCCATTGACTCCCCAAGGGGTTCCGGTAACCCCCCGGTACTCTGGTAAATGCCCGAATTCATACGTAACCATTCCGATATTCAAACATAGCCTTCCAATATATCGATCTTTATGTCTCTACCATTTCGAGACTCCTCGTCATGTCCGTGATCACATCCGGGACTCAGAACTACCTTCGGTACATCAAAACACATAAACTCATAATACCGATCGTCATTGAACGTTAAGCGTGCGGACCTTACGGGTTCGAGAAGTATGTAGACATGACTGAGACTCATCTACGGTCAATAACCAATAGCGGAACCTGGATGCTCATATTGGTTCCTACATATTATACGAAGATCTTTGTCGGTCAAACCGCATTACAACATACGTTGTTCCCTTTGTCATCGGTATGTTACTTGTCCGAGATTCGATCGTCGGTATCTCAATACCTAGTTCAATCTCGTTACCGGCAAGTCTCTTTACTCGTTCTGTAATGCAACATCCCGTGACTAACTCATTAGTCACATTGCTTGCAAGGCTTATAGTAATGTGCATTACCGAGAGGGCCCAGAGATACCTCTCCGATACACGGAGTGACAAATCCTAATCTCGATCTATGACAACTCAACAAACACCATCAGAGACACCTGTAGAGCATCTTTATAGTCACCCAGTTACGTTGTGACGTTTGATAGCACACTAAGTGTTCCTCCGGTATTCGGGAGTTGCATAATCTCATAGTCATAGGAACATGTATAAGTTATGAACAAAGCAATAGCAACAAACTAAATGATCATCATGCTAAGCTAACGGATGGGTCAAGTCAATCACATCATTCTATAATGATGTGATCCTGTTAATCAAATGACAACTAATGTCAATGGTTAGGAAAATTAACCATCTTAGATTAATGAGCTATTCAAGTAGAGGCATGCTAGTGACACTCAGTTTGTCTATGTATTCACACATGCACTAAGTTTCCGGTTAATACAATTCTAGCATGAATAATAAAGATTTATCATGATATAAGGAAATATAAATAACAACTTTATTATCGTCTCTAGGGCATATTTACTTCATGTGGATGCAGAAATGCAACAAAAATCCATGGGTATGGAGCATAGTGTTCCTCCCGAAGTCACATTTCCAGCATCTGAGGAAACTACTGTTGCTTGAACTCAGTTATATTCTTGAACATAGCTGGCATGGATTTCTTTCTATCGGGGATGTGTAGCAACATATGCCAGGGGTTGGCTAATCATGGAGAGGGACAAAAGTACGTCGCCGGGCTCTAGAAGTGGGAGTGAGCGAGACCGTGTAGGCCTGCGAATCTTACCCAGGTTCGGGGATCTCTGTGGAGATAACACCCCTAGTCCTGCTCTGCGGGGTCTCCACATGATGACTATTGTCAATAGGGTAGCTACAAGATTGCTCCTTGAGCTGTTCGGCTAGAGGAGGAAGAAGGGCAAGGCTAGCTCTACTCCTCTCTCTGTATGTGTGTGTATGACCTCTAGGGTTCTGAACTCTCTGCATGGGGTAACCTGGGGGGTTTATATAGGCCTACCCCCAGGGGTACAATGGTAATCCGGTCGGGTGTAGGACCCGGCCGTCAGCGTCTCTGGGCGCCGGCTTCCCCGCCGGCTGCTGGGGCCCGCCTCTTGGTGGGTCCCGCCGGCTCTTGTGTACTCGACCGACAGGCCGGGCCCGCCACTTGCGGGTCTTGCTGATCGCTTTATACTATAGCCTTGCCACTGATGATGGAGGCTTTGTCGGGTGGGGGGGCGTGGCTACAGTCCCGCCGCCTAGCGGGCGCTCACTGTAGCCACACCCCGTCTCTTCTGGTTAATGGCGCACAAACTTTGAGGGGAGGGAGGGCCACTTGCTAGGAGTCGGCCAACCCTTGGCGCCGCCTTCTGGGGGTTTGCCACCCTCGGGTGGCTCACGGACACGTAGGGCCCGCCGCCTGTGGGCCGTACGGACCACCCGCCGTGGGAGCATAGCTCCCTATGTCATATTTGATGTCACGGGCTATACGGAAACAGTACTCCACCGGGTGAGGGGTGTTCGCTTGGTACACTCATACTGTAGCCACGCTCAACCCTAGATTTGGGGGTGGCAGGTTGCACTGTAGCCACGCCCAATCTCATTGCCATGAATGGGTGCAAACTTTGAGGTGGCACTAGGCCGCCTGCTAGATGCCGGCCCTGTGGGGGGCCGTCTATTGGGAGCGCGTCGTCTTCTGGCAGCCGACCATCGGGCCAGATGGCCCAAAGGGTTGGCCTTTCTTCCACGAGGTGTGAGGGGCGCAGCCGGCCCCAATGTCTTGAAATATCATGGGGGGCAGATGAGGCTACCCGTGGTCATTTACTCCGACAGTAGTTCCTGAAGGTGGTGGGGCGCCACGGCTGAAAATTGAGGAGCCTCAGCAGCTTCCTACCCCGAGTGATCTGGTAATCTTGCTTCATTCGTCTTCTAGAAATGCCGACTACCAGGAGCCGGCCATGGAGTGGCCGGCTGACCGGCAAATTCAAAACGTTGAAGTAGAGGCCGGGTTGCTGGCTTGTCGCCCGTTGCCCGCGTGCCACGCGGCGCCAGCAGACCAGGCCGGCCTGCCAGCCCACACGTGTGATGGGACATCGCCGCGGGCCTGGGCCCGCCACTACAGGGCCTCGGCACGCACGTGGATCCGCTGTGACTGAGGCGGGTGGTTGCGCTTCATAGGTGCATTAAATACACGCAGTTATACCGCAGAAGATGCGGGGTCGTCAGGGGAGTGTGCGTAGTTAATCCTGCGCCCCCACGTCTCGCCCCCTTAGCTCCGCTGCCGGGGGGCTATAAGTAGGGAGAGGAGGGGGCGGCAGAAAGCACACGCGCCCCCCTCGCCCTTCTTCTTTTTCTTCTTCTTCTTCTTCTTCTTCTTCTTCTTCTTCTTCTTCTTCCTCTGCTCTCCCACCGCCGCCATGCTGCCGCTCGCCGCCGGAGCTCCTCTGCAGCCACCGTGCTACCGCTCGGCCTCTCTAACCTGCCACGGCTCCATCCACTCGCCACCGTGCCGCGCCACCGATGAGCAACCGCATCCATGGCGTGCGGTGGGCGCTCCAGCGACTGGGACGGCTCCAACATCCACGAGGACCACCTCGTGTTCCTTCGCCAGACGTGGCGGGTGCCCCACGTGTCGTACATGAAGGTGCGCGTTCCTCCCGAGGCGGAGATCTCACCGGCGCCGGAGGACGGCGAGCATGTCGTGTTCTGGTCGCACTTCCTCCGCGGCTTCGGCCTTCCGGCGTGCGACTTCCTTCGATCTTTCCTCAACTTCTACGGCCTATAGTCGCATCGTCTCACTGCCAACACCATCTTGTTGCTTGCCTCCTTCATCACCCTCTGCGAAGGATACCTTGGCGTCTTGCCGACGCTCGAGCTGTAGGAAGAACTTTTCTATCTCAAGCTCGGCACGGCCGCCAAGTACGAGGCAGCACAGTGCGGGGTCTACTTCGCTGTGCGGTGTTCTGGCTTTGGGATCTGCTTCCCAGCCCTCGCGCTACTACAGTCGGCCAAACTATGGCAGAAATCCTACTTCTACGTCCAGAACATGCACCCGATGCTGTACTTCGTCAACCTGCCAGCTTACACAGCCGGCCTGCCAGCTGAGCCTTGTATGAACTAGAAGTTCCGGCCGAAGCACCTGTCGGCCGCCGCCTCCACCGCTCTCATCTGACTCCAGGAAATGATGGAGTCGGAGGGCCTCAGGGCCTCGGATCTGCTGGCCGCCTTCATGGAGCGCCGGGTGCTACCTCTCCAAGCCCGGCCCCACATAATCAGCAATATGAGCGAGCGCCGGGACCCCTAACAGATGTGCACCAAAGTGCTGCTGGATGTGGAGGTGGTCCGGCTGGTGAATTTCTTCTCCGACTGCAAGCTGTCGGAGGTGGACTGGCGGTTCGGCAAGGAGCCATACAGCCATGCTAACCCGTCGCCTGCGGTAGGTCTTCTGGTTTTCTTCTCTTCGTTAGTTCAAATTTCTTCTTGCCGCCTGACCACCCGGCCGTGATGTAGCACTTCTTGGGCCTGACGGCAGACGGCGCGCTGGCCCTAGGCCACCAATACATGGCGGACTGCGCGGAAAGCGACGTGGACGACCCCGAGCTTGGGGCAGCTGCCTTGGAGGAGTACGACGCCGTAGGAGGCAGCAGCGAGGGAGCATGCGGCTCCAAAGGAGGCGGTCTCGGGGACTGGCTGGATGACGACGAGGAGGACGACGAGCCACGCCGCGCTCCCGACGTCGACCGAAAAGGTGCCAGCTCCTCGGCCGCGCCGACTGGTGCACCCGGCGCGCTGAAGCGTCGAGCTGACGCCGGGTTGTAGGGAAGTCGGCCCAAGAAGCCCAAGCCCACAGCCACAGCCACCAAGCGGTAGGAGGCTACGAAGGCGGCCGTTCTGCGGAAGGCCCCAAAGGCGCGTCCACTGGTCTCCACGTAAGTATCTTGACCCCTCTGCTATTTTGCCTTGCGTTTGATCTGGTGTTTGCTTCTTATTTTCTTGCAAACTTCTTATTTACTTTTTCTTCGATGTGTAGTGCCCCGCTTTCCTTGTTGCGAGCCTCGTCTGGCTCGGTGATTGGGGTGGCAGACGGCTCCACAAACCCCCGTTGCATGGATCCACTTGCTGTCCTCCAGGAGGTGATGGAGAAGAATGCGCGGGAGGCACGAGAGCAGCGGGAGGTCACGACCCGGGAGAAGGCGGAGGCGGCCGAGGCGGCGCGAGCAGAGGCTGAAGCGGCGGCCAAGGTTCAAGCCAACACAGCAGCCAAGGAGCAGGCGGACGCGACCGCCAAGGCGCAGGAGGAAGAGGCGTCCCGCAGCCGGGCTCCAGAGTTCACCGACCCATAGCACGCAGAGCCGCCGGTGCCGGATGGTCAGGCGGCGACCGAAGGGGTTGGTGACGACCAGCCGGCCCTGGAGAGGGAAGGGGCAGGCCCCGTCATCTTGGAGGCGGAGGTGCCTCTGCGCGCGCCGACTGCCGATGTGCCTGGCAGTCGGCCTGAAGCACCGCTAGTGCCGCCATCTGGCGGTGAGTTGGTGGTGGGTCTGACTCCCATGATACGTACTCCGGTGTGCCGATGCCCGAAGAAGGCGGCCTCAGCGCCAAGGCCGACGGAGACCAGGGCCGCGAGCTCGTCGGGGCCCGACACCGAGGCCACCAGTGCTGCCCCACCAGACTGGACGGCTGGGGATGGCTCGGGGGTTCTGAACGTGGCCGCGTAGGAAGTCCTGGCCCGGTTCAACGCCCAAGGCGCCACTCTCCAACAATATATGCAGGAGTTCTTGGCAACACGGACAGCCGTCCAGGTACGCTTCTTACTTCTTGTTCTCATTTCTTGTGATCTTCCGTGGGGGCGCGCCAGCGCACCCACTGGGTGTAGCCCCTGAGTTCCGGGCCGGCTGCTGAGCAGCCGGCTCGGAACTTCAAGGTCCGTTCTGAGTGTTGACTTGTTTTTCTTTTGTTGCCTTCATTATAGGACTACCACAACATCCGCGTGTCCGCCTACAACTCTCAGGTCCAGAAGCTGGCCAAGCGGACCACCGACCTGAACCAGAGCCAGAGTAAGCATTCCATCTTCTTTCTTGCGGGGGCGCATCAGCGCACCCGCTGGGTGTAGCCCCATGATATTTGGGCCGACTGCTGAGCAGTCGGGCTAGATCTCCCGAAAACTACTTGTCTTTGCTTGGTGTTGACTTTTTTTTCTTTTTCCTTGTCTTGGCAGAGGCTGCCACTGATCTGCGGAAGCGCCTGGGCGAGGTTGAGTCCGTGCTCCACACCAAGGAGCAGGAGCGTAGCCAGGCGAGTCTGGAGTGCGACCGCCTGACCAAGGAGCTGGCGGACCAGGCAAAGCGGCACAAGGCGGAGCTCCAGAAGATGAAGGACGGCGAGGCCCACCTCAGGGCCGAGTTCGAGACTCAACGCTCGCACTGGGCCGAGAAGGAGAAGTTCATGTCCGACGGCTACGGCAAGATCGAGGACATGATCGATGGTAAGTTACTTCTTCTTCTGAATAGCCGCTGACTACTTCAGGAGCCGGCTTCTGGCTTCTAATTTTTTCATATTTCTTCTTGTGCAGAATTATTTCCCGGTCACTCCGTCGCCGTTAGCCAGGCCATCGAGGCGTGGCGTGGCCAACGGAGAAGGACGGGCATTGACATACCGCCGAACGCACCTCGCAACCTTGGCGAGCAGCTTCTGGTTGTCAAGGTTCGCCTGCAGCTGGCTCACCACATGCTCCGCCGCCTACAACGCATTGGAGCAGAAGTGCTGGTGGCCCTCTGGCCAGGTGCTCAAGTCCCCCGCACCCCCAGCCGGACTGCCGACTAGTTGGAGGAGGCCATCGGGCGCTTCGAGGCTTGGAAGGGTGCCGCAGCTCGGGCAGGCACTCGGACGGCCTTGGAGTTCGTCAAGGCATAGTATCCGGAGCTAAACCTGGACCAGCTGGCCTCCTTTCGGTAGGAGGCCAGGCCAGAGCTGGAGGCAGCGAGCCGCAATCTGACTCGTCACGCGGCGACTCTTGTCGAGTACGCCGACACCTCGGTCTTCGTCCCCGATCTAGACGAGGAAGGCGCTGAAGTGCCGCCCAACTAGTTCAGGCTGAACCTAGAGGATGGGGAGGACTCGGCAGAGGAAATTGTTTCCAGCGACGAGGGCGAGGATGAAGAGGACGAGGGCAGTGAAGACGTCGTCCCGGACGACGGAGCGGGCAGCCAGCCTCAGCCTGACCAAGCCTCAACCAGCGGGCCGCGTGATGATGCGCCAACTGCCACCGGCGTCGACCAGGCCGAGACCCACCAGTCGGTAGCTCCACCATTCGGCATCTCTGCCTCCACCGACCCGTCGGACCCGCCTGCTGCTCCTCTGGCCTAGGCAACCACTTTACCTTTCCTGCTTTCATGTCCTTGTAATCTTTTGAACAAGTTAAATTCACGCAATTCCACCCTCTGGGGGTGTAAGTTCAAACTCTGTTGAATGTTGGCTGTGAGCCTTTTGCTATGTAAATTAATTTATTCTCGCACAAGTTTGTGCTCTGCCGAGTTCTAACTTTGTCTTGCTTTTCTGTTCTTTTTGGCTTTTTCCTTTGCCGCCTTCCTTTGGCTGCCGCCCTGCCAACCGGACAGCCGCTCTGCGGTCTGTGGCTGGGTCAAGGACTTGGCCGTTTTTAGGATAGGAAAGTACTTCGGCTGCCTAGAACATAACAAGTCAAGTGAGAAGCCAGCCGGCCGGCTGCTCAGCAGTCGGACAGTGAGGCAAGGAGTCGGCTTGGCCTATGCTAACGTTTTTCCTTAGTCATTTTCATGTGGACACCATTTCCTGCCTTTAGCTCTTGCAAGCCGGACAGTCGCTCCGTGAGCTGCGGCTTATAGCAAGAGAGGGCTTAGATGTCGGCACACTACTTGTCCGACTGCAGGTAGCATCAACATAGGACAATGCGGCAAGCCCCCGGGCTGACTGGTCGGACCCGGTGCAGGGCATAGGAATGAAACAATACATTCACAGGCATAATCTTATCATATAGATAAAAGGGTAGCCCCCGAGTGCTCCTCGAGGGACCTGTTGTCTTTGCATAATACAAAAGGTAGCATAGTACATACTGCATTTGACTGTAAAATTTCCAAAGGAGATTTGCGTTCCATGGGCACTCTGTTTCTTTGCCGGAATCATCCCTCTTGCGTGCCCTAGGCTTCTGTGAGTCGATGAGGTAGTAGGAGTCATTGCCCAAGGCTTTGCTGATGATGAAAGGGCCCTCCCAAGGGGCCGAAAGCTTGTGCTGGCCGGTTGTTCACTGGATCAGTCGGAGCACAAGGTCCCCCTCTCGGAAGGATCGTGGCCTGACCTTCCGGCTGTGGTAGCGGCACAGGCCTTGCTGGTAGAAGGTGGACCGGCTGAGTGCTAGTAGGCGACCCTCTTGCAGCAGGTTGACACCATCTTCTCGCGCTTCCCTCGCCTCTGCCTCTGTGTACATGGTGACGCGAGGCGAGTCAAACTCGATGTCAGTTGGGATGATGGCCTCGGCCCCATACATGAGGAAGAAGGGAGTGAAGCCAATTGCTTTGTTCGGCGTGGTATGGAGACTCCAGAGGACGACTGGCAGATCTTCGACCCAGCAGCCGGCCAAGCGCTCCAGCGGCTCGACCAACCGGGGCTTGATGCTGGACAAGATGAGGTTGTTTGCTCGCTCCACCTGGCCGTTTGACTGTGCATGGGAAATGAACGCTAAGTCCAGTCGGATGCCCTGTGTCGCGCAGAAACGGTCCAAGGCGCCTTTGGCAAAGTTGGTACCGTTGTCGGTGATGATGTTGCGTGGTACGCCGTACCGGACGGTGATATCCGCGATGAAGGTCACAGCAGTCGGACCATTCAGCTTCTTGATTGGCTTCGCTTCAATCCACTTGAAAAATTTGTCTACAACGGCCAGCAGATGGGTCAAATCGCTGCGTGCTGTCTTGAATGGACCCACCATGTCCAGCCCCCAGACGGCAAACGACCAAGTGAGGGGGATGGTCTTGAGTGCAGAAGCCGGCAGGTGTTGCTTAGAGCTGAAGCGCTGGCATCTATTGCACTTCTTGACCAAATCCTTGGCGTCGTCCAAAGCAGTCGGCCATAAGAACCCGTGGCGTAAAGCTTTGGCGAAAAGGGATCTGGAGGCCGCGTGGTGGCTGCACTCGCCTTGGTGGATGTATCTGAGGATTGATTTGCCCTTCTCCGGCTCTACGCAGCGCTGGAACACGTGAGTCACACTGCGCCTAACAAGCTCTCTGTTCACTATTGTGTATGCTGCTGCCCAGCGTTGCACCCGCGGGCGAAGATCTCGTCGGCTGGTAATTCTCTATTCACCAAGAAGTTGAGGATGGGCTACGCCCATGACGGTGCTTCTACCACGGTCATCACGGCCACTGGTACCAGGGCGGTTGGGTTGGGAGGTGGCGGGTTGGAGTGGGCCGCCGCTTGCCATGTCGTTGAAGTCCCCGGGTCGGCTATGATTGCAGCAGCCCCCGGGCCGGGTTCTGAAGTCCCTGGGCCGGGTGCGACTGCTGCAGTCCCTGGGCCACCTGCCGAAGTCCCCGGGCCGGTTGCTGCAGCCCCCGGGCCGGGTTCTGTAGTCCCCAGGCCGGGTGCGACTGCTGAAGTCCCCGAGCCAGATATGACTGTTCCGGGAGTAGCCGGCACGAAGATGGACTCTTATTCCGGTGAAGGCTTGATAGACGGCTTGTGCAGGCACTAGATGAAGATGCCGGCTAGTATGGCCTGCCGGGTGGAGCCGATTCGTGCCAGGGCATCTGCTTGCTCATTGTCGGCCCGTGGCACGTGAAGGAACTCGCAACCGTCAAAGTACCCACTGATCTTCTAGAAGAGGAAGCGGTAACTCGCCATGTTCACATCCCTGGCATCCCAGTCGCTAGACGACTGCTGGACCACCAAGTCCGAGTTGCGTAGCACAGCACTCGGCGGATGCCAATTTCTTTGGCCAGTCGGAGACCGTGGACGAGTGCCTCAGACCCGGCCATGTTGTTGGAGGCGGCAAAGTGAATTTGCAATGTGTACTTGAGCTTGTCGCCTTTGGGAGAGGTGAGGACGACGTCGGCTCTCAGACCGGTGCGCATCTTTGAGCCATCAAAGTGCATCCGCCAATGGGTGGAATCCGGCGCTGGCGGCAAGTACTGGGTCTCGGTCCAGTCGACGAGGAAGTCGGCCAGGGCTTGGGACTTGATGGCGGTGCGAGGTTGGTAGAGGATGGTGTGGGGAGCTAGCTCGATGGCCCACTTTGCCACGCGGCCTAATGCATCTCTATTGCCTATGATCTCAGCAAGTGGGGTAATGCAGACGATCGTGATGGAATGCTCTTGGAAATATTGCTTGAGCTTCTTGGTGGCAAAGTACACGCCGTAGCACATCTTCTAGTAGTCGGGGTAATTCTGCTTGGAGGCCAACAACACCTCGCTCAGGTAGTGGACAGCTATGCTCTGCCGTTCTCTAGGCGCTCAATGATGATGACGGTGCTGACCACCTGGCTGGTGGCGGCGATGTAGAGGAGCTTGGGCTCCTTAGCAGCCGGTGCCACCAGGACATGCGGCATGGTTAACATTTTCTTGAGCTGGAGGAAGGCCTTGTCCGCCTTGTCGTTCCACTCGAAACAAGTGGTTTTCTTCATGAGCTAGTACAGGGGAAGAGCCTTCTCGCCCAACCGACTGATGAAACGGCTGAGGGATGCTAAGCACGCGGTGAACTTCTGGATGTCTCGTAGCCGGGTGGGCCTCTCCATCTGCTCAATGGCCTTGATCTTCACAGGGTTGCACTTGATGCCGCGTTCAGAGACAAGGAAACTAAGGAGCTGGCCAGCTGGGACTCCGAAGACACACTTTTCGGGGTTGAGCTTGATTTGAAAATGGCGCAGATTATCAAAGGTCTCCTTGAGGTCTTCCATGAGGGTGCCACACTTCCCCGTCTTCACCACAATATTGTCTACATAGACGTGAGCATTTCTGCCGAGTTGCTTGAGGAGGCACTTCTGCATGCAACGCTGAAACGTGGCACCGGCGTTTCTCAAGCAGAATGTCATGGTCAGGTAGCAGAAGGCTCTGAATGGTGTGATGAAGGCGGTCTTCAGCCGATCAGCCGGGTTCAGCTTGATCTGGTGGTAACCAGAGTAGGCATCCAAAAAAGACAACGACTCGCATCCGGCTGTGGAGTCAATCACTTGGTCTATCCGAGGCAGGGCAAACGGATCTTTGGGGCATGCTTTGTTGAGGCTGGTGTAATCAATGCACATTCACCACTTGTTGTTCTTCTTCAATACAAGGACCAAGTTGGCAAGCCACTCTGGGTAGAACACTTCCATGATGAAGCCGGTTGCCAGCAGCCGGGCTATCTCTTCACCAACAATTCTTCTCTTCTCTTCCGACAGGCGGCGGAGGGGTTGCTTGACCGGCTTCGCATCTGGCCTGACATGTAGCTTGTGCTAGGCGAAATCCGTCGGAACACCCGACATGTCCTTGGGAGTCCATGCAAAGATGTCCCGATTCTCACAGAGGAAATTGATGAGCTCGCTTTCCTATTTGCTGTTAAGGTTGGCCCCTATGACAGCGTGCCTCTCAGGGTGTTCCAGGTCCAAGTGGATCTTCTTGGTTTCTTTGGCCGGCTGGAAGGAGCCTTGGGCTTCTGACTCCTTGGGGTCTGGTGACAGGTTCGGCTGCTTGCTGGCCATGGCCACAACCTGATCAAGGAGCCACTTCTCAGCAGCAATCACAAGGGACTCGGCCAGCTGGCTGCTGGCAGCGCACATGCGACCGACTTCTGGTAGTCGCCGGTGATGATGATGATGATGCCTTTGGGAACCGACATCTTCATCTTGAGGTAGGCATAGTGAGGCACCACCATGAACTTGGCGAGCACTAGCCGGCCCAAGAGAGTGTGGTAGGGGCTCTCGAGGTCGACCACCTCGAACCAAATCGTCTCACGGCGGAAGTGATCTTTGTCTCCAAAGAGGACGTCTATCTTGATCTTGCCGATTGGTGAGCAGGAAAGGTCAGGTACAATGCTGTGGAAGACGGTGCGACTGGGCTGTAGCTGCTTCTCCTTGATGCACAGCTTCTCCAGGGTGTCGCGGTAGAGGATGTTGATGCTACTACCGCCATCTATCAGAATTCTGGAGAAGCGACAGGTTCGCCTCTCCAATGAAAAGGTGGCATGCAGCACCATGGCATAGGAACCCGGGGAAGGCATCACTTCCGGGTGGTCGGCGCGGCTCCAACTGATGGGCCTCTCCGACCAGTGCATGAACTCTGG
Organism: Triticum urartu; assembly: GCF_003073215.2. Taxonomy (NCBI): domain Eukaryota; kingdom Viridiplantae; phylum Streptophyta; class Magnoliopsida; order Poales; family Poaceae; genus Triticum; species Triticum urartu. The sequence continues at coordinate 287,055,642 of NC_053022.1, forward strand.
GGCTTTAGAGGCGACAACGTTCACCTCATGGTGCTGCTGGCGCCGGCTCTGCCTGTCGTCAGCCATGCTGGTTAAGACAACGTAGGCCCCGTGCTCTTCGGGGAATTCATCTTGGACTGCGCTAACTGGGCGGGCCACCGACTGCTGAGGAGGCGGAGCCGGCGAGCCAGCAGGCGGAGGCGGCAGTCCTTCACCCTTGGTAATGCAGGTGAGCCAGTGGCACTTCCGGGTGGTGTGGTTAGACGGCTTCGCACCGTTGTGGAACTTGCAGGGAGCGTCAAGGGTTTGCTCGAAGGAGAAGGCAGGCAACCAAGCAGGTTTGCCGCCCTTCTGATGCTTGGGGCCGGGCTGCCCCTCCGGCTGTTGATCTTCAACCGTTGCTACTTGCCGGCTGGTGGAAGCCGGCTGGGGGGCCTTGCGCTTGTTGTTGTTCAACTGCTGGCGCTGACTGGAATCGCCAACCGGCATCTGAGGAGCCCGAGGGAGCACCTTTCTGGACGCGTCCACCCGGAGCTCCGACTTCATGGAGGAGTCGCCAGTGGCGTACTTGTCTGCTATGATCATCAGCTCATCGAGTGTGGTTGGCTCGTTGTAGAGGAGTCTATGCTTTAGTAAGGTTCCTTCTCTGCACTCACAGTGAAATACTCTATGGCTTGTACCTCGTGCACCTCTTCACAGGAGTTGCGCAGTTCGGCCCACCGCGTCAAGTAGTCATGGGTGGACTCGGTCGGGCGTTGGACGCACAGAGAGAGCTGGCGAGGCTTGGGCGGCCGCTCGTAGGTGCTGGTGAAGTTGCGGATGAAGACATCAGCGAAGTCCAACCACCTGTTGACGCTGTAGGGCTTGAGGCTGTCCAGCCATGTCCGGGCTGTGCCCTGGAGCATGAGCCGAACGTACTTCATGGCAACGCGCTTGTTGCCGTTGGCTATGCTGACGGCTGTGGAGTAGTCCACCAGCCAATCCTCCGGCTTCATGGAGCCGTTGTACTTGGGCGTATCTCGAGGGAGCGAGAACCCTTTGAGAAAGGGCTCGTCGTGAATGCGGGGTCCTAAGCAGGCCGGACCGATTGCATCTTCTTCTTCTAACGCCAGGGATCGAGCCAGTCGGTCAATCCAGTGGCGGGCGTCGTTTTCTCTGACTCCTTCACGGGGGCCTAGCCGACCTCCAAGGGTCGGATGCTCAATAGGCGGCGGGGAGGCGCACATCTCCCTGTATGGGGGAGGCAGACGATCGCCCCGCTGCTCGACTGCTCGAGGGCGTCCATCTTGGTCACGCTCGATGGTGATGTGGGTGCGCCGCATGTGACTGCGGCTAGCAGCCGGCTCTTGATCTCGCCGGACGCGGGCACCGCCTGTCGGGGACCGGGAGGTCGCCCTGTGCTTACGGCGAGGGGGGGTGGGGAGGTTCTCAGCCTGCAGGCCGGGTTCCACCACGCGGCGGCCGGCTTCCACCACGCGGCGGCCGGCTTCTTGCTGCGCAGCGGCTGCGTCGAGGAGCTGCTGGACGCGCTCCGTCATGCAGCATCGCTCGTCGCCTTCCAGGTGATCCAGCTCGTCTGTCGCCGCCTGGGCGACGTGTAGGTTCTCCAAAGGGGTGGCGTAGACAGGGCGGTCGGACCCTAGCATGCTGGCGATATTCACGCCACACTGCCGAACGGTGCCCATTCGGCTAGGCTCGCTAGCAGTCGGGGTGCCGCCGGCGGCGTGGTCGATCTCGCATTGGTAGGCTTTGGTGAGGCGCCTCATGGCCGCCGGCTTGTGGGTGCTATCGAGGAGTGAGATGCGGAATGTTTCCAGCATTGCTCCGTCCGTGTTTTCCGCCACGAGTGCAGACAATTCCCGCACTGCCGCCTGCAACGGGTCGTGGGCAGCCCCATCGGAGGCTCTACCGTGGCTAATGACCATCACCTCCATGACGGTGCTAGTGCTGGCGTCGCTAATTGCAGGAGGAAGTGGGTCGTCGATGACCACCATGTTGGTGGGGAAGGCATCGGGGGACGCCGCGTCGAAGTCGACGAGCATCGGTTCAGTGGAGCCGACGGACTCTAGGTCGGAGGCAGGCTCATTGGTGATGTGGAGCTTGCCAAGGAGGTCGACAAGGCAGCTCTCGGAGCTGGCTGCTCCTGCGTTGGGCGAGAGCTCATCAAAGAGGCGGATCCCGCCGATGAGATCAGGGAGCGGCGCAGGAGGCTCCTGCGCCGCGCAGGGCGTCGACGCAAACGCCATCAGGCATGCCGGGCTGGCTGCGCTCGCAGGAAGGAAGAGGGTTCCCGTCCAGAATGTGTCTCTGGACGATGGTGCACCTAGCCCCACGGTGGGCGCCAAATGTCGGGGATGTGTAGTGACATATGACAAGGGGTGGCTAATCATGGAGAGGGACAAAAGTACGTCGCCGGGCTCTAGAAGTGGGAGTGAGTGAGACCGCGTATGCCTGTGAATCTTACCCAGGTTCGGGGCTCTCCGTGGATATAACACCCCTAGCCCTGCTCTGCAGGGTCTTCGCATGATGACTAGCGTCAATAGGGTAGCTCTACTCCTCTCTAGACACTACCCGCAAGTAGGGCAAGGCTACAATATAAGATTGCTCCTTGAGCTGTTCGGCTAGAGGAGGAAGAAGGGCAAGGCTAGCTCTACTCCTCTCTCTATATGTGTGTGTATGATCTCTAGGGTTCTGAACTCTCTGCATGGGGTAACCTGGGGATATAGGCCTACCCCCAGGGGTACAATGGTAATTTGGCCGGGTGTAGGACCCGGCTGTCAGCGTCTCTGGGCCCCGGCTTCTCCGCCGGCTGCTGGGGCCCGCCTCTTGGTGGGTCCCGTCGGCTATTGTGTACTCGGCCGATAGGCCAGGCCCGCTACTTGCGGGTCTTGCTGATCGCTTTATATTGTAGCCTTGCCACTGATGATGGAGGCTTTGTCAAGGAGGGGGGGCGTGGCTACAGTCTCGCTGCTTGGCGGGCGCTCACTGTAGCCACACCCCGTCTCTTCTGGTTAATGGCGCACAGACTTTGAGGGGAGGGAGGGCCGCTTGTTAGGAGTCGGTCAGCCCTTGGTGCCGCCTTCGGGTGGCTCACGGACAGGTAGGGCCCGCCGCCTGCGGGCCGTACCGACCGCCCGTCGTGGGAGCATAGCTCCCTATGTCGTAGGTGATGTTACGGGCTGTGTGGCAACAGTACCCCGCCGGGTGAGGGGTGTCCGCTTGATACACCTGTACTGTAGCCACGCTCAGCCCTAGATTCGGGGGTGGCAGGTTGTACTGTAGCCACGCCCAGTCTCATTGCCATGAATGGGTGAAAACTTTGAGGTGGCACTGGGCCGCCTGCTAGATGCCGACCCTGTGGGAGGCCGTCTGTTGGGAGCGCGCCGTCTTCTGGCAACCGGCTGTCGGGACAGACGGCCCGAAGGGTTGGCCTTTCATCCGCGAGGTGTGAGGGGCGCAGCCGGCCCCGATGTCTTGAAATACCACGGGGAGCTGATGAGGCTACCCGTGGTCATTTACTCCGACACTTTCCCTGCAAAATGCTTAGTTTTTCACAATTTGTGAATCTCTACCTCATCACACAGAGGACAAGGTGGAATGGTCTGTCTTAACCCAAACTGCCGCATCACCCTTTCTCGATAGTGGAACTCTACAATCCAAAAATGGATTAGTGGCACTCTAGCAAACCACCAATCAGCATCCATAATAAATTACTGAAACGCCCAACTGTACCCATTGCCAGCAATGGTTGCTTCTGCCAAATTGGATGAGAAACCAGCTTAAATCAAGTTAATGCATTTCATAACAAACCACCACAACTCAAAGATTGTCAAACGCAGTGAAGCATTAGTCTAACTGTGAATTTATCAGCTAAGGAAGGATTGCAATGAAGTCCAATTGTTAATTCTTTAGCTGGGGCTTGCTTACTTGCTTCCAAAATTACATGTCACACAGCTGCAGACACCTAGATTAGGAGAGCAAGAAGGGTGGAGACAAAAGGCTCATGATGATGTGGTCGTAGTCAGCGTCGCCGGACGCAGCGACGTCGGTGGTGGGTGGGTCGTCCTTGGTGTGGAGGATACAACGGATGTTGGCGGAGTCCGACGGAGTAGCGGCAAGCGAAAGGCGGTGACGGGGGCTGCAGGAGCACCATTACCGGTGACTGGTTAGCGGCGGGGCCGCCTATCTGCGGTGACAAGGAGGTGCTCGAGGGGAATAAGTTAGATAGAATATTGGGGCTGCCAGTTTAGGGAATTTGGGGTTGGGGCATAACGAAACACAGGACGCTACTAACAATAACGTCCACACCTGGACGTTGTTAGCAACAGCAGTCGGACCTAGACGCTATTAATCGCCTGTGAACCGACGCCACGTGTCGCGCTCCGAACGCTCCCTTCGGATTTTGTTTTATTTTTCTATACACGTTTTCAGCTTTTAGATGTTTTTTTTTTATTTTTTTGCCTTTCGGTTTTCCCCTGGTTTTCTTATGATTTGGACCCCAAAAATTCTGGGACAAAAATTGCGCGAAAAACGCGTTTTTTTACTTCCACGAGAGGCACGGATTTAGTTCTCATTGAGACACGATTTTGCTTCTGCGAGAGGCACGGTCTTGTATCCCAGAAAGAAAAAAGCGTGTTTTCCTTCTGCGAAAGGCACAAATTTCCTTCTCATGGAGGTACGGATTTGCTTCCACGAGAGGCACGGCCGCGTCTTTCGGAAAGTAAAAAACATGTTTTTCTTTTTCTTTCGTATGCAAGAGGCACATATTTACTTCCTGGAGGCATGAATTTTCTTTCATGAGAGGCATGGCCGTGTCTCTCACGTTTTTTCCTTCTGTGAAAGGCACGTCCGAGCCTCTTAGGGAAATAACGTGGTTTCTTCTCTTTCTTGCACGAGAGGCACATATTTACTTCTCGTGCAGACACAGATTTGCTTCCGTCAGTAGCACGGTCCTTTCACGAGAAGCACAAATTTACTGCTCATGGAGGCACATAGTTGTTTAGTTTACACGAAAATACTTTTCCGCCGCCGCAACCTTCTGTTTTCGTGAGATCCCATCTTGGGGCCTTTTCTGGCGATCTTCCGGAGGGGGATTCGATCACGGAGGGCATCTACATCAACCCTATTTCCCTTCCCATGAAGCGTGAGTAGTTGACCTTAGACCTACGGGTCCATAGCTAGTATCTAGATGGCTTCTTCTCTCTCTCTATGATCTTCAATACCATGTTCTCCTCGATGTTCTTGGAGTTCTATCCGATGTAATATTCTTTTGCAGTGTGTTTGTCGAGATGCGATGAATTGTGGATTTATGATCAGATTATCTATGAATATTATTTGAATCTTCTCTGAATTTTTATATGCATGATTTGATATCTTTGTATTTCTCTTTGAATTATCGGTTTGGTTTGGCCAACTAGATTGGTATTTCTTGCAATGGGAGAGGTGCTTAGTTTTGGGTTCAATCTTGCGGTGTCCTCACCCAGTGACATAGTAGGGGTAGGGAGGCACGTATTATATTGTTACAATCAAGGATAAAAAGATGGGGTTTTCATCATATTGCTTGAGTTTATCCCTCTACACCATGTCATCTTACTTAATGCGTTACTCTGTTCTTTATGAACTTAATACTCTAGATGCAGGTAGGAGTCGGTCGATGTGTGGAGTAATAGTAGTAGATGCAAAATCATTTCGGTCTACTTGACATGGACGTGATGCCTATATGCATAATCATTGCCTTGGATATCGCCATAACTTTGTGCTTTTCTATCAATTGCTTGACAGTAATTTGTTCACCCACCGTATTATTTGCCTTCAAGAGAGAAGCCTTTAGTGAAACCTATGGCCCCCGGGTCTATTTTCTATTATATATTTTCACATCTATAAACCAAAAAACCCAAAAATACCTTGCTGCAATTTATTTAATTTTATTTAGTTTTACGTTTTCAGTAATCTTTTATACCTATCTCTATCAGATCTCACCATTGCAGTTGACTGATACTTCTCCAACGTATCTATTTTTTTATTGTTCCATGTTATTATATTAACTGTTTTGGATGTTTTATATGCATTAATATGCTATTTTATATTATTTTTGGGACTAACTTATTAACCTAAAGCCGAGTGTCAGTTTCTGTTTTTCCCTTGTTTTTGATCTTTGTAGAAAAGGAATACTAAATGGAGTCCAAACAGAATAAAACTTCACGATGATTTTTCTTGGACCAGAAGACACCGAGGGGACTTGGAGCGCAAGTCGGAAGAGCCACGAGGCGGCGGCAAGGGTGGAGGGTGCGCCCCCTACCTTGTGGGCCCCTCGGTGACCTCCTTACCTAGATCTTCCTCCTATATATTCATATATATTCCAGAACCACGAGAAGCATCCATGAAAACACTTTTCCACCGCCACCACCTTCTGTTCCCGTGAGATCCCATCTTTGGGCCTTTTTCGGCATCCTTCCGGAGGGGGATTCGATCATGGAAGGCATCTACATCAACTCTATTGCCCTTCCGATGAAGCCTGAGTAGTTTACCTCAGACCTACGGGTCCATAGCTAGTAGCTAGATGGCTTCTTCTCTCTCTTTGATTCTCAATACCATGTTCTCCTCGATGTTCTTGGAGATCCATCTGATGTAATCTTATTTTGCGGTGTGTTTGTCGAGATCTGGTGAATTGTGGATTATGACCAGCTTATCTATGAATATTATTTGAATCTTCTCTGAATTCTTATATGCATGATTTGGTATCTTTGTAGTTCTCTTCGAACTATCGGTTTGGTTTGGCCAACTAGAATGGTTTTTCTTGCAATGAGAGAGGTGCTTAGCTTTGGGTTCAATCTTGCGTGATTTCACCCAGTGACAAAGTAGGGGTAGCGAGACACGTATTGAATTGTTGTCATCGAGGATAAAAAGATGGGGTTTACATCATATTTCTTGAGTTTATTCCTCTACACCATGTCATCTTACTTAAGGCGTTACTCCGTTCTTTATGAACTTAATACCCTAGATGCATGCTGGATAGCGGTTGATGTGTGGAGTAATAGTAGTAGATGCCGGCAGGAGTCGTCTACTTGACACGGAAGTGATGCCTATATTACATAATCATTGCCTTGGATATCATCATAACTTTGCGCTTTTCTATCAGTTGCTTGACAGTAATTTGTTCACTCACCGTATTATTTACCTTCAAGAGAGAAGCCTCTAGTGAAGCCTATGGCCCCCGGGTCTATTTTCCATCATATTAGTTTCCGATCTACTATTTTGCAATCTTTTATTTTTTAGATGTACAAACCAAAAACCCAAAAATATTTTTTCTTTTGTTCAGTTTTATCTATCTCTATCAGATCTCACCTTTGCAAGTGACCGTGAAGGGATTGACAACCCCTTTATCGCATTGGGTGCAAGTGTTTGATTGTGTGTGTAGGTACATCTATTGGTGATTTGTGTGTTTTCTCCTATTGGATTGATACCTTGGTTCTTAACTTAGGGAAATACTTATCTCTACTGTATTGCATCACCCTTTCCTATCTAAGGAAAAAACCAACACAAGCTCAAGAAGTAGCAGGAAGAATTTCTGGCGCCATTGCCGTGGAGATTTATGCCAAGTCAAGACTAGTCTGTTGTCAACTTGCCAATTTATGCATTGTTGTTAGGGAGGTCTACATCAAGCTTACCAAGTACCCATCATAAAATCTCATCTCTTGCATTACATTATTCGCCATTTGCCTCTCATTTTCCTCTCCCCCACTTCTAAACGATTTTTGAAAAGAATTGCCCTTTTCTTCGCCATTCTTCCATTCGTCTTTTCGTTTGCTTGTTTGCTGGATTGTATTTCCTTGTTGCAATCCATGTTCAATTGTCCTCATGCTTATAATCTAAATAAAGCTTTTACTAAACATATCATTGATGCTATGATGAAATCTTTTGAAGAAAAGCTTGAATTGGAAGTTTCTATCCCTACCATTAAGATTAAGATTAAGATTAAGATTAAAGATTATGAGTGACATGCTTTGTGTGATTTGGGTGCTAGCGTTTCCATGATTCCAAAAACTTTATGTGATGTGTTAGGTTTTCCGTGAATTTGATGATTGTTCTTTAGATTTGCATCTTGCGGATTCCACTATTAAGAAACCAATCGGAAGATTTAATGATGTTCTTATTGTTGCAAATAGGAATTATGTGCCCATAGATTTCATTGTTCTTGATATATATTGCAATCCTATATGTCCTATTATTCTTGGTAGACCTTTCCTTAGAACGATTGGTGCAATTATTGATATGAAAGAAGGAAACGCTAGATTTCAATTTTTGTTAAGGAAGGGCATGGAACACTTTTCTAGAAATAAAATTAAGTTGCCATATAAACCTATTATGAGAGCTACTTATGGATTGCATACCAAAGATGACGATACCTAGATCTATTGCAATATGCCTAGCTACGGGCGTTAAACAATAGCCCTTGTTGGGAGGCAACCCAATTTTATTTTATTTCTTGCTTTTTGGTTATGTTTTTCAATAAATAATTCATCTAGCCTCTGGTTAGTGTGTTTTTGTGTTTTAATTGGTGTTTGTGCCAAGTAAGACCTTTGGGATGGCTTACCGTGATAGTTGATTTGATCTTGCTGAAAAACAGAAACTTTTGCGCTCAGGAAAATAATTCTCATTTCAACAGAAGCGTGATAAAATACTGATTATTTCTGTAGAAGATTAAGATACAAATTGCGTCTGTTGTCCTAAGATGTTTTGGAGTTACAGAAGTACTCGAGAGTTACAGATTACTACAGACTGTTCTATTTTTGACAGATTCTATTTATTATGTGTTCTTTACTTATTCTTATGAATTTATGGGTAGTATTGGGGGTATGAACCATGGAGGAGTTGGAATACAGCAGATATTACTCCAATATAAATAAATAATGAGTTCACAATAGTATCATAAGTGGTGATTTATTTTCTTATACTAACAGATATAATGAGATTTTCTGTTGAGTTTTGTGTTGTGAAGTTTTCAAGTTTTGGGTAAAGATTTGATGGACTATGGAATAAGGAGTGGCAAGAGACTAAGCTTGGGGATGCCCCAGAAGGCATCCCCTCTTTCATCTTCGTCTATCGGTAACTTTACTTGAGGTTATATTTTTATTCACCACATGATATGTGTTTTGCTTGGAGCGTCTTGTATGATATGAGTCTTTGCCTGTTAGTTTGCCACAATCATCCTTGTTGTACACACCTTTTGAGAGGGACACACATGAATTGTGATTTATTAGAATACTATATGTGCTTCACTTATATCTTTTGAGCTAGGCAATTTTGCTCTAGTGCTTCACTTATATCTTTTTAGAGCACGACAATGGCTTTATTTTATAGAAATTGTTGAACTCTCATGCTTCACTTATATTATTTTGAGAGTCTCTCTAAACAGCATGGTAATTTTCTTTGGTTATGAATTTAGTCCTTATATGATGGGCATCCAAGAGGGATATAATAAAAACTTTCATATAAAGTGCATTGAATACTATGAGAAGTTTAATTCCTTATGATTGTTTTGAGAAATGAGGATGGTGATATTAGAGTCATGCTAGTAAGTAATTGTGGATTGTAGAAATACTTGTGTTAAAGTTTGTGATTCCATAGCATGCATGTATGGTCAACCGTTATGTAACGAAGTTGTAGCATGGTTTATTTATTGATTGTCTTCCTTATGAGTGGCGGTCGGGGACGAGCGATGGTCTTTTCCTACCAATCTATCCCCCTAGGAGCATGCGTGTAGTACTTTGTTTCGATGACTAGTAGATTTTTGCAATAAGTAAGTGAGTTCTTTATGACTAATGTTGAGTCCATGGATTATACACACTCTCACCCTTCCACCATTGCTAGCCTCTCTAGTACCGCACAACTTTCGCCGGTACCATACACCCATCATATACCTTCCTCAAAACAGCCACCATACCTACCTATTATGGCATTTCCATAGCCATTCCAAGATATATTGCCATGCAACTTCCACTGTTCTGTTTATTATGACACGCTTCATCATTGTCATATTGCTTTGCATGATCATGTAGTTGACACCATTTTGTGGCAAAGCCACCATTCATCATTTTTATACATGCCACTCTTGATTCATTGCACATCCCGGTACACCGCCGGAGGCATTCATATAGAGTCATATTTTGCTCTAAGTATCGAGTTGTAATTCTTGAGTTGTAAGTAAATAAAAGTGTGATGATCTTCATTATTAGAGCATTGTCCCATGCGAGAAAAAAGAGAGGCCAAAGAAGCCCATAAAAATCCAAATAAAAAAAAAGAAAAAATGAGAGAAAGAGAGAAGGGGCAACGTTACTATCCTTTTTCCACACTTGTGCTTCAAAGTAGCACCATGATCTTCATGATAGAGAGTCTCCTATGTTGTCACTTTCATATACTAGTGGTAATTTTTCATTATAAAACTTGGCTTGTATATTCCAACAATGGGCTTCCTCAAATTACCCTAGGTCTTCGTGAGCAAGCAAGTTGGATGCACACTCATTTAGTTTCTTTTTGAGCGTTCATAAACTTATAGCTCTAGTGCATCCGTTGTATGGCAATCCCTACTCGGTCACATTGATATCTATTGATGGGCATATCCATAGCCCGTTGATACGCCTAGTTGATGTGAGACTATCTCCTTCCTTTTGTCTTCTCCAAAACCACCATATTCTATTCCACATATAGTGATATGTCGATGGCTCACGCTCACATATTGCGTGAAAGTTGAAAAGGTTTGAGCATCAAAAGTATGAAACAATTGCTTGGCTAGTCATCGGGTTGTGCATGATTTGAATATTTTATGTGATGAAGATGGAGCTTAGCCAAACTCTATGATTTTGTAGGGATCGCTTTCTTTGGCAATGTTATTTTGATAAGACATGATTGCTTTATTAGTATGCTTGAAGTATTATCGTTTTTATGTCAATATTAAACTTTTGTTTCAAATCTTATGGATCTGAACATTCATGCCACGATAAAGAAGAATTACATGGATAAATATGTTAGGTAGCATTCCACATAAAAAATTCCATTTTTATCATTTACCTACTCGAGGACGAGCAGGAATTAAGCTTGGGGATGCTTGATACGTCTCCAATGTATCTATAATTTTTGATTGTTCCATGCTATTATATTATCTGTTTTTGATGTTTTATATGCATTGATATGCTATGTTATATTATTTTTGGTACTAACTTATTAACCTAGAGCCCAATGCCAGTTTCTGTTTTTTCCTTGTTTTCGAGTTTCGCAGAAAAGGAATACTAAACGGAGTCCAAATGGAATAAAACTTCATGATGATTTTTTGGACCAGAAGACACCCAGGGGACTTGGAGTGCAAGTCAGAAGAGCCACGAGGCGGCGGCAAGGGTGGAGGGCGCGCCCCTACCTTGTGGGCCCATCGGTGACCTCCTGACCTAGATCTTCCTCCTATATGTTCACATATATATTCCAGAACCACCAGAAGCATCCACGAAAACACTTCTCCACTGCCGCAACCTTCTGTTCCCGTGAGATCCCATCATGGGGCCTTTTCCGGCATCCTGCCGGAGGGGGATTCGATCACGGAGGGCATCTACATCAAGTATATTGCCCTTACGATGAAGCGTGAGCAGTTTACCTCAGACCTATGGGTCCATAGCTAGTAGCTAGATGGCTTCTTCTCTCTCTCTTTGATTCTCAATACCATGTTCTCCTCAATGTTCTTGGAGATCCATCCAATGTAATCTTTGCGGTGTGTTTGTCGAGATCCGATGAATTGTGGATTTATGATAAGCTTATCTATGGATATTATTTGAATCTTCTCTAAATTCTTATATGCATGATTTGATATCTTTGTATTTCTCTTCGAACTATCAGTTTGGTTTGGCCAACTAGATTGGTTTTTCTTGGAATGGGAGAGGTGCTTAGCTTTGGGTTCAATCTTGTGTGATTTCACCCAGTGACAGAGTAGGGGTAGCGAGACACATATTGAATTGTTGCCATCGAGGATAAAAAGATGGGGTTTAGATCATATTGCTTGAGTTTATTCCTCTACATAATGTCATCTTACTTAAGGCGTTACTCCGTTCTTTATGAACTTAATACTCTAGATGCATGCTGGATACAATGTGTAGAGTAATGGTAGTAGATGCAGGCAGGAGTCGGTCTACTTGACACGGACATGATGCCTATATTACATAATCATTGCCTTGGATATCGTCATAACTTTGTGCTTTTCTATCAATTACTCGACAATAATTTGTTCACCCACCATATTATTTGCCTTCAAGAGAGAAGCCTCTAGTGAAACCTATGGCCCCAGGGTCTATTTTCCATCATATTAGTTCCCGATCTACTATTTTGAAATCTTTTATTTTCAGATCTATAAACCAAAAAACCCATTTTTTTCCTTTGTTTAGTTTTATCTATCTCTATCAGATCTCACCTTTGCAAGTGACCGTGAAGGGATTGACAACCCCTTTATCGCATTGGGTGCAAGTGTTTGATTGTGTGTGTAGGTACATCTATTGGTGATTTGTGCGTTTTCTCCTACTGGATTGATACCTTGGTTCTTAACTAAGGGAAATACTTATCTCTATTGTGTTGCGTCACCCTTTCCTCTTCAAGGGAAAAGCCAACGCAAGCTCAAGAAGTAGCATTGACCGTGAAGGGATTGACAACCCCTTTTATCGCGTTGGGTGCAAGTGTTTGATTGTTTGTGCAGGTGCATAGATTGGAGACTTGCTTGTACCTGCTAATGCTTGAGCTTGCGTTGGTTTTTCCCTCGAAGAGGAAAGGGTGATGCGGCAAAATAGAGATAAGTATTTCCCCAGTTAAGAACCAAGGTATCAATCCAGTAGGAGAAGAACACACAGATCACCAATACCTACACAAACAATCAAACACTTGCACCCAATGCGATAAAGGGGTTGGCAATCCCTTCATGATCACTTGCAAAGGTGAGATCTGATAGAGATAGATAAAACTAAACAAAAGATAAAATATTTTTGGGTTTTTTGGTTTATAGATCTGAAAATAAAAGATTGCAAAATAGTAGATCGGAAACTAATATGATGGAAAAGAGATCCGGGGGCCATAGGTTCACTAGAGGCTTCTCTCTTGAAGGAAAATAATACGGTGGCTGAACACATTACTGTCGAGCAATTGATAGAAAAGCTCAAAGTTATGACGATATCCAAGGAAATGATTATGTAATATAGGCATCACGTCCGTGTCAAGTAGGCCGACTCCTGCCTGCATATACTACTATTAAGTTCATCAAGAATAGAGTAACGCTTTAAGTAAGATGACATGATGTAGAGGAATAAACTCAAGCATTATGATGTAAACCCCATCTTTTTATCCTCGATGGCAACAATACAATACATGCCTCGCTACCCCTACTTTGTCACTGGGTGAGGACACCACAAGATTGAACCCAAAGCTAAGCACCTCTCCCATTGCAAGAAAAACCAATCTAGTTGGCCAAACTAAACCGATAGTTCGAAGAGAAATACAAAGATATCAAATCATGCATATAAGAATTCAGAGAAGATTCAAATAATATTCATAGATAAGCTGATCATAAATCCACAATTCATCGGATCTCGACGAACACACCGCAAAAGAAGATTACATCGGATAGATCTCCAAGAACATTGAGGAGAACACGGTATTGAGAATCAAAGAGAGAGAAGAAGCCATCTAGCTACTAGCCATAGACCCGTAGGTCTGAGGTAAACAACTCACGCTTCATCGGAAGAGTAATAGAGTTGATGTAGATGCCCTCCGTGATCGAATCCCCCTCCGGCAGGATGCCGAAAAAGGCCCCAAGATGGGATCTCACGGGAACAGAAGGTTGCGGCGGTGGAAACGTGTTTTCGTGGATGCTTCTGGTGGTTTGGTAATATATGTGAATATATAGGAGGCAGAACTAGGTCAGCGGGTCACGAGGGGCCCACAAGGTAGGGGGTGTGTCCTGCCGCCTGGGCGCGCCCTCCACCCTTGTCGTCGCCTCGTGGCTCTTCTGACTTGAACTCCAAGTCTCCCAGGTGTCTTCTAGTCCAAAAAAATCATTGTGAAAGTTTTTTCCGTTTGGTATTCCTTTTATGCGAAGCTCAAAAACAAGGAAAAAACAGAAACCATCACTGGGCTCTAGGTTAATAGGTTAGTCCCAAAAATAATATAGAGTAACATATTAATGCATATAAAACATCCAAAACATATAATATAATAGCATGGAACAATAAAAAATAATAGATACGTTGGAGATGTATCAGTACCTCCTACTGGATTGGTACCTTGGTTCTCTAACTGAGGGAAATACTTATCTCTACTTTGCTGCATCACCCTTTCCTCTTCAAGGGAAAAACTAACGCAAGCTTAAGAAGTAGCACTCGAGAAGAATTGGCAGCAGATGATGGTGCTGGCCCTCACTGTGAAGGAGTTCGAGGATAGTAACAGAAAGTGACGGTGAGGATCGATCGTCGTTCGTCTTTGCATCCCGCGCAACCGCCATCTCAGGAACATGCTGCTGATGCAAGACTACTTCGCGGTGTCACCGACGTATCCGCCGCACCTCTTTCGGAGAAGGTATCAAATGTGCCGATCCCTCTTCGTAAAAATAGTAGAAGCTTGCGAGGCCAATTCTCAATTTTTTTACCCAAAGGAGAAACATCGCGTGCTTGAAGGGTTTTAGTGCATATCGAAAAATCTCGACAGCTATGCGGGTGATTGCATATGGCATTCCGGCTGACTATGCTGACAAGTATCTTCGCATTGGCGAAGATACTACAATTGAGTCAATGCATATGTTCGCCAAAGTGATCATCCGTATCTTTTGTCATGTCTATCTTCGGGTACTGTTGAGGATATAACTACTGAGTATAAACCGCCCAGGAGGGCCCGGGTTATACCCATAAGGAGTTATCCATATTGAAGCCTATGAAGACAAGCAGCATGGCGCTTTGTTATGGAGATATAAAGGCCCAGGGCCCAAAAATGGATTAGGGCCCGTAGACATAAACCGCCATATGGTGTGTAACTTGTGTTGTAAGATAGGAAAAGGGTAGAAACTGAGCCAGACACGTTTATGAGCCGGCCAGGACTCTGTAAACCGCAGGGAGTCAACCTGTGTATATAAAGGGATGACCCGGCGGCGGTTCAAGGACAGACAACAACAAACTCGAGAGCCAGGCAAAGCGTATTTGCTCCCTGGTCATCGAAACCCTCGCAATCCCATCACAACTGGATTAGGCTTTTACCTTCACCGCAAGGGGCCGAACCAGTATAAACTCCTTGCGTCCTTTGTTCCGCTTTAACCCCTTTAAGCTACTACATTGCGATGGCTCCACGACTAAGTCCTTACGCTAGGACATCTGCCGTGACAAACCCACGATAGTTGGCGCCCACCGTGGGGCTATCGCACGATGGTTTCAAGTTTTTAGAGGGCAGCTTCGAAGGGCTCAAGGGATACATTGTGGGACGGATGACCAAGAGTCGTCGTGGCAAGCTCTACATCGACGATACGGGCTGGGGCCCCGAGGCCGGCTCAATCGAGTACGGGCCCCGAGCCGGACACATTTTCATTGGCAAGATCGGTGAACCGGGCCCTGAGCTGGACATCTGCACTGACATCATCGAAACGGCTCAGCGTGCAAGACCTGCCCGGGTTCGTCCTGCCATGAAGCGTGCCTTCGTGGGAGTCATCCACAGAGCGGAACCCGGGGAGAGATCGGTATCTGGTGGTGAAACCGTCATTTACTCTGATGACGAGTCATCAACCGGAGAGACCGAGTCACTGTATCAACTGCAAGATGGCTAGATTGGTGGCAGTTCTGACGGCGACAGTATTCCAGACCCCTTTGATCCGCCGAGCCGAGTTGCGATTTTCATGGCCAGTACACAGTCGGCGCAGCATTCTTCTACCACAGCAGCGATGATTTCCGGTTCAGCAGCAGCGACGCCAGCTGGGGCAGGAGGCCCTATGCAACCACCGGTTCAGATTTTGTCTGATTTATTCGACACTTTGGCAACATTGCTAGCGGCTGAAGTTAATCCGGCGGATCGGGATCAGCATAACGCAGAAGTTGCAAAGGTGAAGGATCAGATAGCTCAAGCCAAGGTAGACCTAGCAGCAGAAAACACCAGGATGGCCACAGAGCGGGCCGAGTTGGATGCACAGGCTTATCGGCTTATGTTAGATCAGAACGCGTCAAATGATGTAATGAGGAGAAGATATCGGTCTCACCTGCCTCCGGTTTATGAGGCAAGGAATCTTTTTAACACGCCAGGAGCAGGAACCAGCAACCAACCAATGGTAAACCGGGTAGAAGCGCCTGGAACGGGGGCACCGGTTCAGCCACGCACTGTGGATCCACCCCATCAGAATGTCCCACCACAACACGTATCAACACCTCCAGGTCATTACTCCAAACCCTTGGATAACATAGTCGCCGCTGCTTCACGATTGGCTGCCATCCCAATTGAAGGTCAGTCCCCCGTAGCGGTTGAGACGCGACGGGCGAGGGAGCTCCTTCAGACAGCTTTGACTCAGCAGCAAGCATATTCGTACAGTCGCAAGAGGATTCATTCTACCCCCCCGCCCAAGCTGGAGTTATAGCAGGCATATTGATGAACCGGCTGTGTCAAGCAGTGCACGGAACCGTAACCTGCCTCGGAGGCATAACCCGGCGGGTGGTGGTGCTAATGCTCAGGACATGGTGGATCACGGTAGAGCACGACGAGAAGCCAAGTTAGCAGCGTAGGACGCAACCCGTCAGCTTACTCCGGTCCGTCCGACTACTTCGGTGGAACCAAGAGTTGCTTTCAGCTCGTTGGGGGTGCCGTGTCTCACCCTAGCTTTATGTAACGTACGGCTGCCCAAGGATTTCAAAGGTCCTCATAAAGTGCCCAATTACACTGCCGATTTACCCCCCGCGTCATGGGTTGAGAGTTATGAGATGGCGATGGAGATGCTTGATGTCTACTACAAAACCTTCTTCTTGTAAACGTTGTTGGGCCTCCAAGTGCAAAGGTTTGTAGGACAGTAGAAAATTTCCCTCAAGTGGATGATCTAAGGTTTATCAATCCGTAGGAGGCGTAGGATGAAGATGGTCTCTCTCTAGCAACCCTGCAACCAAATAACAAAGAGTCTCTTGTGTCCCCAACACATCCAATACAATGGTAAATTGTATAGGTGCACTAGTTCGGCGAAGATATGGTGATACAAGTGGTATATGGATGGTAGATAAAGGTTTTTGTAATCTGAAAATATAAAAACAGCAAGGTAACTAATAATAAAAGTGAGCGTAAACAGTATTGCAATGCGTTGAAACAAGGACTAGGGTTCATACTTTCGCTAGTGCAAGTTCTCTAAACAATAATATCATAATTGGATCACATAACTATCCCTCAACATGCAACAAAGAGTCACTCAAAAGTCACTAATAGCGGAGAACAAACAAAGAGATTATGGTAGGGTACGGAACCACCTCAAAGTTATTCTTTCCAATCAATCCGTTGGGCTATTCCTATAAGTGTCACAAACATCCCTAGAGTTCGTACTAGAATAATACCTTAAGACACAAATCAACCAAAACCCTAATGTCACCTAGATACTCCAATGTCACCTCAAGTATCCGTGGGTATGATTATACGATATGCATCACACAATCTCAGATTCATCTATTCAACCAACACATAGAACCTCAAAGAGTTCCCCAAAGTTTCTACCAGAGAGTCAAGAGGAAAACGTGTGCCAACCCCTATGCATAGGTTCATGGGCGGAACCCGCAAGTTGATCACCAAAACATACATCAAGTGAATCAATAGAATACCCCATTGTCATCACGGGTATCCCACGCAAGACATACATCAAGTGTTCTCAAATCCTTAAAGACCCAATTCGATAAGATAACTTCAAAGGGAAAACTCAATCCATTACAAGAGAGTAGAGGGGGGAAGAAACATCATAGGATCCAAATATAATAGCAAAGCTTGCGATACATCAAGATCGTATCACCTCAAGAACACGAGAGAGAGAGAGATCAAACACATAGCTACTGGTACATACCATCAGCCCCGAGGGAGAACTACTCCCTCTGTAGCGACCCGACCTTAGATGGTCAAGTCTCTATGCTTCAATGTCATCCCTGGATCGGTAATGCTGACACACACAGTACTCGAAGGATTTATAACAGTGGCAATCACACACTTATTACATCGAATGTCTCAAAAGAGAACTTATTACAATAATATGGCTTAAGGCCATCTAATATGGTAACAGCGGAAGGCTTGGAAGATAAAGTGAGTCCATTAACTCCAATGGCATAACTGAGCTGCACGGCAATGACCTAATGAACCTTACTCCTCGTCTGAAAGTCTTGCAACATAATACGTTGTAGCCCGAAAATGGGCCAGCACATGGAATATGCTGGCAATATAACACAGTAGAGCAAGAATAAAAAATGCTATCACTATATGCATATTTGGCTGGTGGAAAGCTCTATGGTTATAGTTTTTGCGAAAAGCCAATTTTTCTCCCTACAACAGAGAATAGATTTTAATTTAACTATCATGGTGGTTGAACAACATTGAGAAGGTTCCTCCAACTCAATCCCAATTAAAGTGATTAACAATCCCAACAATATTAATTAAAGAGTGATGAGATACATGTGATAACCCAAGTACTAGATACTCAAGAATTGTCCATAACTGGGGACACGGCTAACCATGATTAGATTTGTACACTCTGCAGAGGTTTGTGCACTTTTCCCCACAAGACTCGATCGCCTCCGTTGGATTTCTCGCATACAAGGTGTTTGAGAAACGGATGACCGAGACACAGTCTTTCCGAACATTAACTCTCTACTACGGACAGACCATACCAAACCTACATCCCACTACCTGCTGATCTGCTTCTTCCGGAGCTTCATGTAACTTTCTCAACTATGCTAGAGCCCATAATAGCTTGTGGCTGCACACGGAAGTTTCTAGCATGCATCATCTCAGTTCCCTTTTAGCCTGGGTGGCGGTCCATAGGAAGATCACACGGGTACTCCGGGATTTCCAAAAAAATACAGGCAACACTGGGTACTCCAGGTGCCTCAATCCACCCAGATGTTAATTTAAATTGCCACCTTAAGTTGAACCATTAATTAACAATCTCACATCTGTCATGGATTTCACTCAAACCCAACCACGTCTACGAGCATAGCATAGTAATATAAGCAAACATAGAAGTAACTCCCAGGGTTTGATAGTAACAGGGTAATAGGTTCTACCTCAACAACTACTTCACAACCCACATGTTAAAGACATCGTAATCATGCAATGTTTGAGGGGTGAAACTAATGCATAAAAACTGGGTATGAGAAGAGTATGATCAATGTGTTACTTGCCTTGCTGACGATCCGCGAATCCTAGAGACTCGTAATAACACGCTTCGCACTCCGGGTGTTCTATTGCAAACAAACAATAACATACATAAGCAACAAGCAAAGATGCGCAAGCAAAACTCAAATAAAAGAGGTTGACAAGAAAGTTCAACTTAAGAACTTCAGTTTGCAAAAAGAATCAAATCAAACGGAGCAACGAAACTCAAACGACGAAAGAAAGAACCTTCATTTACTAATCTGAACCTAGGTCAAATTTTACAGTAGCAAAAACTTGTTTGAGTTGGTTAAATGGAAAGAGGGTTTTGAGACGAAACTCTAGGCGCTTGAATCGCCTGATTCCGACTAACGAGCGAAAAGATAAACAGAACTAAGATCGGATCAGAAATCCCGATCAAAAAAATCGCGGAATAAATCCGATAAAAGAAAACTAACGAACAGACTAACGAATGAGCGTTCGTTAGCTGTAACTAACGGGCGAAAACCGTTCGTTAAAACGAACGTACGGATGAGCGTCCGCTAACTAGAAGAACCGAAAAAAGGCTAACCGAGAAAAAAAACGAATCTAGGGTTTCGAAAAAAACCGAACGGTTTTTTGAAAAAACCGGCGGCTCGGATCCGGCAGATACCTCCGGCGAGGGTGTCCGGCGAGGCGGCTGCGGGGCGGCGGGGCTGCGGCTCGCGGGGCGGCGGGCTTGGCGGCGGCGACGGCGGCGCGGGCGGGGGCGGCTAGCGCGGGCGGCGGCGGCTGCGGGCAGTGAGGCTGCGGCGGTGGTGGTGTGGGGTTTGGGTGGCGGGGCGGCGGTATATAAAGGGGCGGAGCGGCGTCTTGGAGGAGGGGGCAAGGCGCGGCGGCGGAGAGGAGTCCGGCTCGGACTCCAAGTCCGAGTGGCGGCGGCGGTGGCGCGCGCGCGGGGAGGCGGCGACGGCTGCCGGCTGGCCTGGCTCGGCTGGGCCTTAGGCCCAGTCGGGCGCGGGGAAACTTTTTTTTAAATAATTTCGCCAACCGAAATAAAATCCTAAAAAATAAATAGAAATCTAAAAATGCCAAAACAAAATTTCACCGTCTAAATAAAATATTTAGAACGAGATGAACATTTTCTTGGCCCTAAAATGCAACTTTGAAAACGTGCAATTTTTTTCTAATGCAAATAAAATCCAACTAAAATCAAGTAAAATCAAATAAATGATTTTAACATTTTTTCCTCCAATATTTCAATTATTTTGGGGAAGTCATATTATCTCCTCTCATTTATTTTGATAAGAAATATTTTTTGGAGAGAAAAATAATTAAAATCAAAATCCTCGTTTCATTATTTGATAAAATCAAATATGAAAAACCGGGAAAATCCCCAACTCTCTCCGTGGGTCCTTGAGTTGCTTAGGATTTCGAGGATTTGCGGAACGGAAAATGCAATAAAATATGATATGCATGGATGACTATGTATAACATTCCAAATTGAAAATTTGGGATGTTACAAACCTACCCCCCTTAAGATGAATCTCGTCCTCGAGATTCGGGTTGGCTAGAAAATAGGTGTGGGTGGTCTTTGCGAAGATCATCCTCTCGTTCCCAAGTGGCTTCATCCTCAGTATGGTGGCACCACTGAACTTTGCGAAACTTGATAACCTTACTGCGGGTGACTCTGCTGGCAAACTCAAGAATCTTAACTGGCTTCTCCTTGTAAGTCAAATCACTGTCCAACTGAATTGCCTCCAAGGGTACTATATCTCTTGACGGTATATCGGCCATCTCAGCATGACACTTCTTCAGCTTTGAAACGTGAAACACATCATGAACTCCTGACAATCCCTCGGGTAATTCCAATTTGTAGGCAACTTCTCCCATCCGTTCCAAAACACGATACGGTCCTACAAACCTCGCAGCTAATTTCCCCTTAACTCCAAAACGTTTCACTCCTCGCAAGGGAGATACTCACAGATATACTCTGTCTCCAATTTCATAGGTTACCTCTTTGATTTTTGAGTCTGCATAACTCTTATGCCTAGACTGAGCAATCTTCAATCTATCACGAATCAATTTAACCTTCTCCTCAGACTCCCTGATCAAGTCTGGTCCAAACAACTGTCAGTCTCCTACCTCATCCCACATCAAGGGTGTTCTGCACCTGCGTCCATACAGGGCTTCAAACGGCGCCATCTTCAAACTGGCTTGGTAGCTATTGTTGTATGAGAACTCTGCGTATGGCAAATTGTCATCCCAACTAGGCCCATAATCTAGCGCACGGGCTCTCAACATGTCCTCCAGAATTTGGTTCACTCTCTCGGTCTATCCATCTATCTGTGGGTGAAAGGCAGTACTGAACTCCAATCTCGTACCCAAAGTCTGTTGTAACTGATGCCAAAACTTCGAAGTAAACTGTGTTCCTCTATCTAATACGATGGTCCTCAGAACTCCATGCAGACATACGATCCTGGACATATAAATCTTGGCCAACTTCACACTTGTATAAGTGGTTTTCACTGGGATGAAGTGAGCCACTTTGGTCAAGCGATCAACTACTACCCATATGGAATCATATCCCGCTTTAGTCCTAGGCAATCCGGTGATAAAGTCCATGCCAAGTTTATCCCACTTCCATTCGGGTATCGGCATAGGCTATAACAGTCCTGCTGGCTTCTGGTGTTCTGCCTTCACTCTCTGACATACATCACATACGGCTATATACTCGGCAATATCCTTCTTCATACCGGTCCACCAGAAACGTTCCTTCAAATCTAGATACATCTTGGTGTTTCCGAGGTGTATCGAGTATGGTGAGTCATGAGCCTCTTGAAGTATTAACTTCCTGATCTCCTGGTTATTGGGCACATAAACTCGGTCCTCAAACCATAGGGTATCGTGCTCATCCTCAAGAAAACTTTTGGCCTTTCCTTTGCCCATCTTCTCCTTTATCTCGGCAATCTCTTTGTCATCCTTCTGAGCTTCCCGAATCTTGTCCAGCAATGTCGACTGGACCTCCATTGTCGCAACGAATCCTCTAGGAACAATCTCTAATCGAAGTTCCATGATATCCTCTCCTAACTCCTTCGGCAGTCCCTTACTTTTAAGGATATTAGCATAAATCTTCCTGCTCAAGGCGTCTGCTACGACATTGGCCTTTCCTGGATGATAGTGTAGCTTCATATCATAATCCTTTATAAGCTGCAACCATCTCCTCTGTCTAAGGTTCAGTTCCTTCTGGGTGAAGATGTACTTCAAACTCTTATGGTCTGTGTATACATCACATCGGTTTCCAATAAGGTAATGTCTCCAGGTCTTCAATGCGTGCACTACGGCTGCTAACTCCAAATCATGCGTGGCATAGTTCAACTCATGAGGTTTTAGTTGTCGTGAGGCATATGAAACAACTCTTCCATCCTGCATAAGCACACATCCAAGTCCTAAGCGAGAGGCGTCGCAATACACTTGGAACTCCTTATGTATATCCGGCAGTGTTAGCACTGGCGCTGTAGTCAACCGTTTCTTCAACTCCTGGAAACTTGCCTCACAATCTTCTGTCCATTTAAACTTAGTATCCTTCTTTAACAGTTCAGTCATTGGCTTCGCAATCTTGGAAAAGTTCTCAATGAATCTCCGATAGTACCCTACGAGTCCAAGGAAACTGCGGATCTCGCTAACTGAAGTGGGTGCCAACCATCCAGTGACTGACTGAACCTTGCTGGGGTCTACTCCTATACCTTCTCCCGATATAACATGTCCAAGGAACCCGACTTCCTTCAACCAAAACTCGCATTTGATAAACTTAGCATACAACTGGTGTTCCGTGAGTTTCTCGAGAACTAAGCGCAAATGCTCCTTGTGCTCCTCCTCGTTCTTCGAGTATACCATAATATCATCGATAAACACCACAACAAACTTGTCCAAATACTCCATGAACACCTTGTTCATCATGCTCATGAAATAGGCAGGGGCATTAGTCAGTCCTAATGACATGACCGTGTACTCGTATAATCCATACCGCATCGTGAACGCTGTCTTTGGTATATCCTTCTCTCGTATCTTCAACTGATGGTATCCCGATCTCAAATTGATCTTCGAAAACACCTTAGCTCCTTGCAACTGATCAAACAGATCGTTGATCATCGGCAGTGGGTACTTGTTCTTAATTGTCACTTCATTCAAGGCTCAATAATCAACAACCATCCTTAGGGATTTATCCTTCTTCTCAACCAAAAGCACAGGGGCTCCCCAAGGTGATGAACTTCTTTGAATGTACCCTTTCTCCAATAACTCCTTGATCTATTTCTTAATTTCCTCCAGATCATTTGCGGGCATCCGATAGGGTCTCTTGGATATTGGTCCTGTACCTGGCAATAGCTCTATCAAAAACTCAATGTCTCTATCTGGTGGCATGCCTGGTAACTCCTCTGGAAAAACATCCGGGTAATCCTTCACTACCGGCACTTCTTCCTGAACAACTCCCGTGAGGGTATTCACTTGGCTCCTCCTAGGCACATGCCTAGATACATACTTAATCCTTTTTCCCTCTGGGGTGGTAAGGTAAATCGACTTACTAGCACAGTCAATACTTCCTCCAAACTTTGACATCCAGTCCATACCTAATATCACATCCAATCCTTGTGACTCCAAGATAATTAGGTCGGACGGAAAAACATGTGTGCCAATGGTTAAGGGTATCTGGTCGCACCATCGGCTAGCCATGTATTCTGATCCGGGTGAGCTTACTAACAGAGGGGTCCTAAGGGTTTGGGTTGGTAGTTTAAACTTATCCACAAATCCCCTTGATATGTATGAATGCGATGCACCAGTATCGAAAAGAGTATGCTCATGAAAAACTTACCTATTACCGCGTCCGGCTGCTCTCCAACCACCTCCATGTTAACGTGGTTCACTTGTCCTTTGTTGAATGGATTGGGCTTCTTCCCAGCACTCCCATTTCTGTTTCCATTCTTTCCTTCAGGGCACTCCATGGCGTAGTGTCCAGTCTTCCCGCACTTGAAGCAAGAAACGTGACTTAGATCTCTTTTGGCGGGTGTGGCTGGATTGGGGCGGTTCTGATTATTGTTGGTTCCGTTCCCATTCCCATTCTTAGAACCATTGTGGTTATGCGATCCTCCTCCAGTGTGGTTGTGGCCTCCATGGTTATGAACAAATCCTCCCGAATTCGGGGTTAGGCGAGGCTTGTGCTGAGCTCCTGAGTTATACTTCCCTTGTCCATACTTTCTCTTGCGGCTCTCAATCTGCTGCTGCTTCCCTTCAATCATAAGAGCCTTATCTACCAACTCCTGGTAGTTGTTGAAGGTTGCTACCATCAACTGTATGCTCATCTCATCATTCAGCCCTTCCATAAACTTCTCCTGCTTCGCGGCATCTGTGTCCACATCATCAGGGGCATAGCGTGATAACTTGCTAAAATCATCAACGTACTGAGCCACAGTACGGTTCCCCTGGCATAGGTTGCGGAACTCCCGCTTCTTCATTTGCATAGCTCCAGTTGAGACATGGGCTGTGCGGAAAGCTTGCTAAAACTGGTCCCAAGTGACGGTGGCTATGGGGAAAGTGGCTGTGTAATTCTCCCACCATGAGGCTGCTGGTCCATCCAATTGATGTGCGGCAAAGCGCACCCTCTCAGCATCTGTGCAACCTGCGGTGGTCAACTCCCTTCCAATACGGCGTAGCCAATCATCAGCAACTATTGGCTCGGTGCTACTAGAAAACACCGGCGGCTGTAACCTTAGAAAACGGGCTAGGTTGTCCATTGGCGACGGGTTGTTGTTGTTGCCCTGGTTCTGAACTAGCAATTACATCAAGGCATTCTACTTCTGGATCAACTGGGTGAGCTCCGGTGGGAAAGAAAAACCGGTGTCACGTCTCGGAGGCATCTGATGGGTTTAGATGGAAGAGATCAGAATAGAAAGATGGGGTCTAATGAGAAAGCACTACCCATATGCACATGAGACAAGCACAAACATTTCACTCAATCAATCAAGCAAGGGCATACAAACGGTCTAGGACTATCGCAAATGTGCTCATCTACTACTAATTACATGGGGGAATACTACTAATATTTGGTGGTCATCTAGAAATTTTGAGCAGTGGAAGACTCCATGATGTCTGCTCCAGCTTCGTCTTCAAAGTCATCATCACTAGGATCGGAATCGGTGTCGTCGATGATGATGTAGTCCTCGGGGCGTATCTCCTTGGGTTCTTCTTCTACTGGTGCCGGTCCTCCCATGAATACTCCGATCTTCTTGACTAGGTTGTCATTCTTCTCCAGTAGTGTCTTGATTTCCTCCTCATATCCATCGCGTGTAAACTTGAGTTCTTCCTCCAGCTCATTGATTCTAGTCTTCGCCTTCTTCAAGTCCATCATGTCCGCGCGCATCTGGTTCTCCTGACGTCGAATGTGCTGGTTTAACTCCTAGATGAAAGCTGCAATGGATCTATCCTTCCTGGTGCTGATTATTTCCCATTGCTCGTCTTGGCGCCCACATATTTGGTAGATAATGTCCTTAAGCTCCCTGTTGTAGACTTCTCCAATGCATCCCATGGTAATGTGGGCTGCCATGCTCTTGCCTAGATTCCAGGTGGGTGCTTCAAAAGAAAATTCTATGGGTTTAGAAGTTGGCGAGAACATCCTTCCTGGAACTTGTACTTGAACCATCCAGCGCTCCTCTTTAGGTAAAGTGGCGTTGTACGTTCCGGTGAAGCTTGGTATTCCAATGTTCAAGTACCTAGTGACTTCCTTCAAGTGACGTCCAAAAGGTGTGTCTTCATCCGGTTGTGCAAACTTGTTCTTCATCTCCGTCATCCTAAAGAGTAGAAAATGGAGAGGAGTCAGAAATGAGTAGCGAAGTGTGACCTAGGGTTTATCTTAGTGGTCATGTCCTACACTCAGCGTGTGCTCTGATACCATCTTGTAGCGACCCGACCTCAGATGGTCAAGTCTCTGTGCTTCAGTGTCATCCCTGGATCGGTAATGCTGACACACACAGTACTCGAAGGATTTATAACAGAGTGGCAATCACACACTTATTACATCAAATGTCTCAAAAGAGAACTTATTACAATAATATGGCTTAAGGCCATCTAATACGGTAACAGCGGAAGGCTTGGAAGATGAAGTGAGTCCATTAACTCCAACGGCATAGCCGAGCTGCACGGCAACAACCTAACGAACCTTACTCCTCGTCTGAAAAGTCTGCAACATAATACGTTGCAGCCCGAAAACGGGTCAGCACATGAAATATGCTGGCAATATAACACAATAGAGCAAGAACAGAAAAATGCTATCACTATATGCATATTTGGCTGGTGGAAAGATCTGGACTACAAAAAAATACACTTCCGTGATGATACGTGTTTGTCACAGTAGGTCGCTTTTTTGTCATGCATGTACATCCATGACAAATTTATGACAGAATCAAGATAGTCATACCCGTGCTGTCGTAGATGTGTTCCATGACATTACCAAAATTATCATCACGGAAGTGCCCACTTCCATGACGATAAATCGCGCGTCACAGAAGTGCTTTCGTTAAGGGTGACCGACACGTGGCATCCATCGTAACAGAACGCCGTTAAGCTATCGGGTCAGGTTTTGGATCCGATAACCCGTTAACAGCACTTACCAATGGGAAATTTCCACGTGTAAAATTCTTATTGGCCGGACGAAACACGTGTCAGCTCGTCAGCGGGTCAGATAGGCGCCTATGATACATCGACACGTGGCACAGCCCAACAGTGGCCCATTGCTGTGAAAAGGCCGGCCCATTTGACTTGGTCAAAAGCTAGCGGGCCGGCCCGTTTGACTTGGTCAAAAGCTGGCGGCCCGGCCCATGGAAAGCCTGTTAACAGCCTGTTCGCATATAGCCCATTTACAGCCCGCTAACCCAAGGCCCGTTACGTCCTATTCGAATTAGGCCCAATAGCGTCATCTGGGCCGTCCACTATGATTCCAGCCCGTTTTCACTTCTGGCCCATGTATAGCCCATGACGTCTTTTGGCCCATATGAGGCCCTTTGTAACTCTTGGCCCATTAGCGGCCCATGCTGAAATTGGCCCGTAATGAACAGTGTATTACTTTACACCCATTAACGGCCCGTGGTGAAACTGGCCCGTAATGAACAGTGTATCACTTTATACCCATTAACGGCCCGTTATTCTGTTGGGCCGTTTCCAGCCCGAGTTAACTTTCGGCCTTCTGAGGGCCCATTTATTCTTGGGCTCATTTGCAGCATTCGGTTACTTACGGCCCGTTACTGTCATTTTCTGCTTGTGGGCCAAATTCAGCCTGTCGTTACAGTCGGCCCGTTTGTGGACCGTTAGTCTGTTGGGCCATTTTCATAGCATCACCAAATACGGCCTATTAACGGCCCGTTATGGTCATCCCATAAAACGTATGATTTCTATCAAAAGCCCATCTATGGCCCATTAAAGGCCCGTACAAGACCCATAAATGTGCCGGCAGCCCATGGATCCTACGAGACGTACAAGGCCCATGGATCCTACGAGACGTAGAAGGCCCATGGAACCTACGAGACGTAGAAGGCCCATGGATCCTATGAGACGTAGAAGGCCCATGGATCCGACGGCCCGTGAAGGGCCATGGTCGGGCGAATTGGCCTTCGTTTAAACGATATAGCATATTCAAAGAATTATCCTACTCAATACTATCACCTCTAAAAAGACTACACTATTACAACAAAGAGATCAAGGCATAGAAAGGTAGAATAATCCTACACTATACAATAAAGAAATTACAACCGATTATACCCACTGGGCATTATGGTTCGGCACAGGTGATAATAAAGATACACAAACAGCAAATTACATACACTAGGCAAATACAACTCATACATCATGGACGCGCATCAACTTAACTCCATTTGAACTATAATCTCTTCAGAAAATAGGATTGGCCGGATTCAGATAGCACAAATTTCAGTCTGCAAAATCTCCAATTCCTTCATGGTTACCTCAGTGTCTTGTTTCATTTTTTTGACTCCTGCATCTAATACCTGCATGTCCAGTCTCAACTTGTTGATTATACGTTGACAATCATGTACACGTTGTCTTGCCACTTCTAGTTGATGCTCGAGAACATCAGCACATTCCAATTCCAATCCATAATCATTCGGTAACGGCCATGCCTCACTGCTCGCAGATCTTTGTGTTGATGTCACTTCATCCTGAAATGTTTCTGTAAGTACACATGACTAATGCAAAAATATAGTTACAATAGTGAAGCGAACAAGACACTATTTTGTACTACATGGCAAAACACGACTAACAATAATGTTACATGTCACTTTAAAAAAAATGTTACACGTCATGAAGCATAAGCATGTGATATTTTAAAAATTATAAAAAAGATAGTCTGTGCAGCCTGCATACAGAAATCCATCTTAGCTCACCAGAGGAGCATGATGTTGGGGCCCAATCAAAAACACGGACAAGTTACAAATTTAGACAGCATGTTGCGTATAAGTAAGCAAGCAGTTGGCCATTCTGTGCCTCAATTAAAGTCTTAGGGAGCATAATGAATAGCAGAGGGTTTCATACAAACATACTACAGCAGGCAAAACTATGTAATCATTAGCGTAGTATAAACTAGATTGTGAGCCTCATGCAATAATAGTTGGTTAATAGACTTCAAAGTTTCAGGCACACTTCTGCAGAGTAATTAAATGGTAAGGCCTTTAATTATGTCAACTAATAGTGATACAAGTACCAAACATCAGGCATGATTATTTGGGCATCTTATTAACTGAGGACAAATAAAGCAATTGAAAAGAGAAAATTAACTATGCCTGAAACAAACAAGGAATTGAACTATTGAGTTGCATACAGTGACTTACCTTAGCAGGTTGAAGAGGCTCAGCGCAGCTCCTACTTCTCTTGCAAGGCTCCTTCCTAACATCTTGTACTTGGAAATCCTCAATCTTATCTTCATTTCACCCCCTCTGCAAGTTGACACAAACTAGTTACTCGTCTCCTTGGAAGATAAATATGCATACTTTCCAGTCTGTGAACACAAAAGGATGAGATTATAACAAAACAACACTACATAATGAAAAATGCCGCATCTCTTGCACTTGCACACAATGAAATGAGCATTTACTATTTCTGCACTATGTAAGAACTAGGCATACCTTCGAACTGGATCTCCAAGTACTCTTGGAGAGCCTAATGTAGTGTACAGCCAAACCTTTATGTCACCTATGAGTTAGACAAGGCCCCACTACAGCAGCCCTTAGTGTTTAAATCATTGACAAGCTCTGTTAGAGTGTTAGGTCAAGAACAACAAGTAATCAAAGCAAACAGTCCTAGTATGGCTGGCTGATGCAAACAAGCAATTGAACAGAAGTGTGAGCAAATCTTACATATCAACAAAAGAAGCAAAGAAGGAGGCTTAAAGACCATCACTTGACTGACCAGATTTAAGGGGCATTTAAACATCATGTGCAACGTATGAACTAACATAAACATTGCATATTCCAGATTCTACAATGGAATGCACATGCATTAGGTTATGCCATGTATGATGATGCCTAAATGACAGATAGCAGGCAGGAGTGATTCATCATTGCATGCACAATTGAATTGCAGGTTAAGGGCCAGTTCGATTCCGCCTTTTCAGGGCATATTGTCAAAATAAGCCATAAAAGATGTAAAGAAGTCATT
The DNA here is from genome assembly GCF_003073215.2 of Triticum urartu. NCBI lineage: Eukaryota > Viridiplantae > Streptophyta > Magnoliopsida > Poales > Poaceae > Triticum > Triticum urartu. The sequence continues at coordinate 287,085,690 of NC_053022.1, forward strand.
TTTGAGTTATGGGCTTGGGCTTAACTAATTTCGCTTTGGAGGGGGGGTGTTTCGGGTAGAACCTCACTAAAAATTGAAGGGAAGGGGAATAGTGAAATGACTCTGTTGTCTGTCTATATTACACTTAAAATGCAACTGCTGACGCGCGTGTCACACCTGACCCTCAAGTAAAAACAAACACGCACGCATTCATTGCCCTGCCCGCTTGCATCTCCTCTCCCCTTTCCCTCTACCTCGATCCCCTGCCTGCAGCACTAGGGTTCCTCCAGCGAGCCGTTGCCACTGGTCCCATCTAGCCTTGTCCTCGATGATGCTATGTCCAGCTAGGCTACATGGCCGGCGGGTAGGGGCAAATCTCCCTGGCTTCTCCTCCCTCTGGCGCCGCCCCTCATTCTCATGGTCTCCAGCAGCTGCTCCACTGTGGTTCGTCCAACGCACTACTCCAGCGGGCGCTGCACAATTACGGCTGATGCCACACTGCGGTAGAAGGCACCTTATTCCCCCTCCCCTCCTCCCAGGCCATGGCCTTGAGGTGCTGTTGAAGGATGAGCTCATCCAACAAGGTGAGGATCTCCTCTGATTTTTTGCCAAATTTTCATTCTGATCCACTATACGATGAATTGCTATGAGCTGCTTCTGCTGCTGCTATATGATGCATTGCTATGAGCTGCTCCTGCTGCTGCTATATGATGAATTGCTATGAGCTGCTGCTGCTGCTGCTGTATGATGAGTTGCTATGAGCTGCTGCTGCTGCTATATGATGAATTGCTATGAGCTGCTGCTGCTGTATGATGAGTTGCTATGAGCTGCTGCTGCTGCTATATGATGAATTGCTATGAGCTGCTGCTGCTATATGATGAGTTGCTACAAGCTGCTCCTGCTGCTGCTATATGATGAGTTGCTACAAGCTGCTCCTCCTGCTGCTATATGATGAATTGCTATGAGCTGCTCCTGCTGCTGCTATATGATGAATTGCTATCAGCTGCTCCTGCTGCTGCTATATGATGAATTGCTATGAGCTGCTCCTGCTGCTATGTGATGAATTGCTATGAGCTGCTGCTGGTATATGATGAATTGCAGACTGCTGCTGCTGTATGATGAGTTGCTATGAGCTGCTGCTGCCGCTGCTATATGATGCTTTCAGGTGGTGCTGCTATACGATAATAACCAGCCACTTGGACCATCGAATTTTAATAAATAATTGTTCTTCATTTAAATGTGGGTCATGCGTTCTTCGTTTAAATTAAGCAATGGGATCTCTATGGAAAACATTGACCAAAGTAGATTGTGCCAAATATGTCACGACCGGTTCTCCGGACATAAATTTTCAGAAAAAAGACCGTCGTGCTCATCAGCCCCAGGATTACTGTTAGCTGATGAGGCTCCACTTGATACAGAAATTCCAAGCAAAGTACAACATATGTAGCACAAGACCATTCTGGCCTGTGAGTACAACAAATGGTTTTTTTTAGTGGTCGATGGCGGAAGCGGTTTGTGAATCATCAGTGTATGGGACTCCATTTCCCACGGGAATAGCTGACCAGGTTAACTCCTATCTTCGCGAGGCTGCTATCACAGTTGCTTAGTTCTCGAGGCTGTCAATCGCCACGCTCCTCTCCAAGCAAGAAATCTAGCCAAGACAATAGCCAGGGACAAGCCAGTGAGTACTTTGAATGTACTCGCAAACATTAGGAACACAGGTATAATATAATTGATAATCATGCACGGAAAAATTCTATGATCACATCGTCAGTCATAAATAAAATATCTTTTATGCATGCAAGCAGGTTATTTTCATGCAACATGAATAAGCAATAATAGAGTGGGAATAAAATACCGCAGTCGGGCGTCTGAGCGACACCATGTAAAGGGCTTTAAAAGAAATGCCACAGTCGGGCGTCTGAGCGACACCACAAAAAAGGGCTTTAAAAGAAATGCCACAGTCGGGCGTCTGAGCGACACCACATAAAGGGCTTTAAAAGAAATGTCACAGTTCGGCGTCTGAGCGACACCACATAAAGGGCTTGAGAATAAATAATCACAATGAATATCCAGGAGGTAGAACCGTCCCAGGGATACTCGACAATACAATAATGCAACGGGTTAGTCCATCATAAAATAATAATCATGGTTCTCACAAGTCACAAGTCGCGGTCCAAGTTCTGGTGTAACAATCTCTCCTCCGAAGACCGACACTAAGACCAACACTTGACCCATCCCAGACTGTAATCCTTAACCATGGACACGACTATTCGAATAGGTTTTAGTCTCTGCAGAGGGTGTACTCTTTACCCACGAGTAACGGATTCCTTTAGTCCATCGGGACTAATTCCGTCTACGGTCTTTTAGTTGAAAACACGCCTAACTTGCACACACCAGCTTAACTCACCGGTGTCAGGAATCACCCATGACACCTGTTAAGCAAAACTCTAAGTGAGGAGGCTACAACCTCGCGTAGCATGGGATCAAATTTATATCGCGCGCTCTAAGGGGTGGCCTCCCCTCTCGGTCTCAACCGGAAACACCCATGCCCCCGGACCAGGTGGCATGCCTACCGGCTACAACCGATATCTTCCACCATGGCCTCTCTGTACGGTGTGTGCTTGAAAGGGGTTGACGACTTACTGAACCATACCCTACCTGCGGCAGGGACAAGTGGTAGTACATAGCAAGTATGGGGGTTACTGGAAACAAGACTCGGTCTACGGTCGACTCAGGAGGTTTATAAATTCCTTGCATGACCTGTAACAAATATATTTCAATCAACAAAATCACCACTCAATATACCTTACCATGCCATACCGGACATAACCGTCCCAACGGGGACCGGCGACAAGTTCACGCCTACCCAAGGCCGAGGCTTTCCCGGATTCCTTTCCGGCATGCATGCAAGGCACATGAGGATGATTACCATCACAATAATATTCATTCCCAACAGCAAGGAAATCACTAACATGCTTCCATGCAAATGATCATGTCACATGAAATAACAAGTCCTTCGAAATAAGGTGGTGTTATAAACGTGTCAAATAACACACCAAAAACATTATGCCAGGGTTCAGAATGCTTGCCTTTAAGTTGTGGAGGGGTGGGGGTGCTCTCCAAAAGTTTTGAAAGTTTCTTCTCTCTCTCCAAAAATCCTATTTAAAATATATTTGAATTAACACACATTTCAAAAACAGTACAAAAAAGTTGTTTGGAAAATTTTCAAATAAATCTTAAAATAAACTAGACCAAATTTGAGGAAGGTAGGAAAAGGAATCAACTCATTTGGAGTTATATTTAAAAAGTTATAGACAGTCAAAGCTGTGGTCAAAATCTGTTTTTAATAAAATCAGGAAAAGGAAAACGTTTCAAACGAGATTACGCTTTCGGTGCAGAGAAAACGTATTTGCGCCCTTTACGCCTCCACTTAACCACGTGGACCGGCGCTGGGTCTCTGACGGTGGGCCCGCCTGGCCCACTGGTCAGGTTTGACCAGTCGCCTGCGTCGTCTCCCTCCTCTGCCCGAGTGGAGCGGGGCTCCGGCGATCATCGCAGGCGAATGGTGGCTCCGTTCGGAAAGCTGAGGCCACCAGCGGATTCAGGGGGCCGAGGTGGTCACTCCGGTAGTCGTAGGGTCGTCGGAGGTGGAGGAAATCGCCGGCGGCGAGCTCCGCGGCGGAGGGAAGCTTCGGGGGTAAAGTGGTTTTGAGGCGGCGGTGGTTCCCGATCAAAATCGAGTAGGGGGAAGGGTTCACGGGAGGATGAGGAGGTTTCTGGCGAAGAGAACAGAGAGGGGGAGGCTCTGGAGGCACCGGCAGGGCCTGGGCAGTGGCGGCGGCTGCAGTCGCCGGAGATGAGGAAGGAGGCCTCCCCGGGTCGATTGGCTGCCAAAGGGGGTCCTCGGGAGGTGGCTTGGGACTGCCTGCGTGCGGAGATGAGCTCGGGGCTCCTTATATAGGCGAGTTGAGGCGGTTCGGTGGCGGCCGCGGATGAGCTCGTCGGCGACCATCTTTCTGTAGCTGCAGGGCATCGTGGCAGCGACGAGCGCTAGTGGACATGGCTGCGGATGAGCTCGCGCTGCTCCAGGGGCCAGGTGGCGAGCGGGAGGGTCTTGGGCGGCGCTGCCCGTGGCTGGAGCCACTGCGGACGCTGGTGTGCCGCCAAGAATGCCCTGGCGGCGGCGCTGTAGCGTGCCAGGGTGGCTTGGCGCGATGCTGCGAGGCGGGGAGTGCGTGGCGAGGTGCTGCCGTGTGGGCCAAAGCCAGGGGGGCCAGCGTGTCGGCTCGGGCGCGGCATCGTGCAATACGCGCGCTCTGGGCGCGTCCAGTACACGCACGGGAGATGTTCGACACAATGCCGCGGCATGCTACAGGTCGCAGGTGAGGTTGGGGTTTGCCAGATCGAGGTTAGGAGCAACTGGGAGTCTAGTGGACATGCTAGTTTGATCAGAGGTGCAAGCTCACAGTGAAATGCCAAAACTCATGTCAAAACTGGTCATGCCTACAGGGTGCTCGATAGAATGCCACATGCACCTAGGCAACTCTTGGGGTGGCCAAAACTTCCAGATTGGGGTCTCTTCAGATGTACAAGAGGGTGGTGGGGTTAGTTGGTCAAATGCAGCAACTTGTTAGTGCAAGTTTTACAAAACTTCAATTCTGGACAGGAAATAAATAGCATTATTTCATGAACCAAAAATGATCCAAAAGGTGCATGCTCCTGGACTTAAGGGTTTAACATGGAGGACTACAAGTAGGAGAAATAATCAAGGGTTAAAGAGCAAGCAAAAATATGGTTGCTGTACAAACCATCAAGTTGGTCCAAAATGAAAATGAGGTTGATTCACTCAAATTTTTCAAAGGACAGCACAAGGTTTTTGCATAATGTGGAATCTTAGGCCATTACCATCATCCCATAATTTTTGTGGAGGCTAGAAAGAAATATTTAAATGGGTTGTAGTGCAAATTGCACTATGGACCAGAGAAGGAAAATTGAGTGTAGAGCTCAAAACATTTCATAAAATAAAGTTGTTTTTTGCACAAAAGTTATTGAATAACATTACATGACATCTCCAAATTTTTGTGAGAATTTTAAGTGAATTTATCAAATGGTTGTAGTTCAAATATGGCCATTTAACCTTGAAAAACCATTTTCAAGAAAGTAAAGATCAAGCAACTTAATTATTTAATTAGTTATATTAAATAAGGAAAAATTTCTCTTGAGAGATTAAATATGTCCAATGACATATTTGAAAAGTTTCTCTTTGGGAAAAACTCATCATAACAGGGAAGGAAAGGATTTAAAAATCAAAATGGAGCTCAGATATTCAAAGTTTTAATACCTGGCAGAATTTTTAATTCATTAAAACAAGGCCAAATTTTTGGGGTGTCACAAAATAACATGTCACGATGATTGTAATGGAGGAGTGACATACCATAGCACACTATATAGGCTCACCGCTGCCTCTCCTTTTTTTGAGATGTTCCATGAAATTGCCACATACATCTTGTACTTTTTCATTGTGTAACCCTATCTGCAAGTTGACACGGCTAATTTCATACATCTCTACATGATACTACATTGCATATCCCTTGCGCATATTTAAACCACCAATTAACGATTGTGTGCGTACCATAAACTAGCCATGACTCTGTATGCTGGACTAGCAGGCACTCTAAGGGAGCCTAATGTAGTGCACTGGAATTCCTATATGCCACCTACGATTTTGTGTAATGTACTGCCCCTGTTCCTAAATATATGTCTTTGTAGAGATTCCAGTATGGACCACATACAAATGTATATAGATGCATTTTTGAGTGTAGATTCACTCATTTTGCTCCGTATGTAGCCTATAGTGGAATATCTAGAAAGACTTATATTTAGGAATGGAGGTACGAGGTAGTATCATGTATGCCATCTACATATCTAATTTAGCAGCCAGTAGTAGAAATCATTGTCTGCACAAAGGGATTACTGGTCGAAAATCCTAGCAAAGCACGCTGGCAGGCACAGAACAATACAAGAGAGAGAGACACGCTTACAAGATCATAGCAATGCCTCAGTCCAGGATCTTGGTTGGCCAAGCTGTTAGATCCAGAAGAAACATCGTCCTTGTAGTTTTTGCCAGCTGCATAACAGGTAACAGCGACCGGTTAGTATATTTTGTTGGGAATCATAGCAGAAATTTAAAATTTTCTACGCATCACCAAGATCAATCTATGGAGTAATCTAGCAACGAGGGGAAGGAGAGTGCATCTACATACCCTTGTAGATCGCTAAGAGGAAGCGTTCAAGTGAACGGGGTTGATGGAGTCGTACTCGTCGTGATCCAAATCACCGATGATCCTAGTGCCGAACGGACGGCACCTCCACGTTCAACACACGTACAACCCGGGGACGTCTCCTCCTTCTTGATCCAGCAAGGGGAGAGGAGAAGTTGAGGGAAAACTCCGACAGCACGACGACATGGTGGTGATGGAGCTCGTGGTTCTCCGGCAGGGCTTCGCCATGCACTACGGAGGAGGACGATGTGTTGGAGGAGGGAGAGGGCTGCGCCAGGGGAAGGGTGCGGCTGCCCTCTCTCTCCCTCACTATATATAGGGGGAAGGGAGGAGGGGGAGGCACCCTAGGGTTCCCTAGGGGAGGGGCGGCAACCACAGGGGAAACCCTAGATGGGTTTGGGTGCCCCCACCCCCTAGGAAACTTGCCCCCCAAGCCGGGAGGGGCGGCTGCCCTAGGGGTGGCGCCCCCACCTCTCCTAGTTACATGGGATGGGGTGGGAGGGGCGCTCAGCCCCTTAGTTGGCTGATGTGCCCTCTCCCCTTGGCCCATAAGGCCCCCCAACGCTTGCTGGGGCCTCCGAAACCCCTTTCGGACACGCTGGTCATCACCTGGTACCCCCAGAACAATTCCGGACTCCAATACCCTTCGTCCAATATACCGATCTTCACCTCTGGACCATTCCGGAGCTCCTCGTCATGTCCGGGATCTCATCCGGGACTCCGAACAACCTTCGGTAACCACATACTATTTCCCATAACAACTCTAGCGTCACCGAACCTTAAGTGTGTAGACCCTACGGGTTCGGGAACCATGCAGACATGACCGAGACCACTCTCCAGCCAATAACCAACAGCGGGATCTGGATACCCATGTTGGCTCCCACATGTTCCATGATGATCTCATCGGATGAACCACGATGTCGAGGATTCAATCAATCCCGTATACAATTCCCTTTGTCCAGCGGTATTGTACTTGCCCAAGATTCGATCGTCGGTATCCGATACCTTGTTCAATCTCATTACCGGTAAGTCTGTTTACTCGTTCCGTAACACATCATCTTGTGATCAACTCCTTGGTCACATTGTGCACATTATGATGATGTCCTACCGAGTGGGCCCAGAGATACCTCTCCGTTTACACGGAGTGACAAATCCCAGTCTCGATTCGTGCCAACCCAACAGACACTTTCGGAGATACCTGTAGTGAACCTTTATAGCCACCCAGTTACGTTGTGACGTTTGGCACACCTAAAGCACTTCTACGGTATCCGGGAGTTGCACAATCTCATGGTCTAAGGAAATGATACTTTACATTAGAAAAGCTTTAGCAAACGAACTACACGATCTTTTGCTAGGCTTAGGATTGGGTCTTGTCCATCACATCGTTCTCCTAATGATGTGATCCCGTTATCAACGACATCCAATGTCCATGGTTAGGAAACCGTAACCATCTTATTGATCAACGAGCTAGTCAACTAGAGGCTTACTAGGGACATGGTGTTGTATATGTATCCACACATGTATCTGAGTTTCCTATCAATACAATTCTAGCATGGATAATAAACGATTATCATGAACAAGGAAATATAATAATAACCAATTTATTATTGCCTCTAGGGCATATTTCCAACATATTTGAAGTACATCGGGCAGGTGATGCTGGATGGGTTTAAAGGTGACAAGTACCTAGGCCGTGGGGGGTGCTTGGCATCTCTCCAGACTCTGGGAATCAGGTTAGAAACATCGAGGGTGATGACGCTGCGCTGGCTGTCGGGGTCTGGTAAGGAGATCTAGAACCGTCGAGTAGGGTGTTTGTGGAGCGGCTCCGGTAGGGTGGACTACGGTGTGGGCGAAGCGGATCTATGGCCGTGGATGAGGGCGTAGGTGAAGCTGCTCCACTGGTTGGGTTAAGGATGGTGTCGACGGTGCGGATCTGCGGCCGTGGACGGGGCATCAGAAGCTGCTCTGGTGGTTGGGTTAAGGGTGGTGTCGACGATGCGGATCTGCGGCCGTGGATGGGGCATCAGAAGATGCTCCGGTAGGTTGGATGAGGGTGCGAGGAAGCGGATCTGAGGCCGTGGACTTGTGAGTTGGCAAAGTGGCCCCGGTAGAGTTGAGAATGGTATAGGCGAAGCTACTCCGGTAGGGTTGAGGAAGGTGTCGGCGAAGCGGCTCCGGTAGGGTTGAGGAAGGTGTCGGCGAAGAGGATCAGAGGGTGTCGACGGGGGCGTCGGGGGGGCGGCTCCGGGGGGTGTGGACGAAGCGTCTCCGGTGGGGAGTATGAATGAGCCGCTGCAGATGCGCGTCGGTTGACGAGAGTACCGGCGAAGCAGATCCGGCGCCTTGGACAAGGCCGGCACTGAATGGGCTGTGGTACAGTGGTGGATGAGCAGTTACTTGTTTCTAGGGGAGGTGGGAGGGGTAGATGTGGCCTCAGAAGCAGATCCGGCGAGGTGGACGCCGCTGGCAGTGAATGGGCTATGGTACGCCGGTGGATGAGTAGTCTAGGGTTTCAAGAGGGGAGGGGAGAAAGGGGGATGAAGTACGGATGGCGTGCCATGTAGTTAGTCGTTTTTGCGGGAGGGGAGAGGAAATGGGGGTGCCGTGTAGTGGGGGAACCGGAAGTTACCAAAGCAGCCCCGACCTATCATGTAGATGAGGGCGGTATTGTAACTGTTGGTCTCCGTGCACCAAGGACAAAAGGGGGATTTCGCATGCTAAATACTAAGGTGGCGAAATTTTAGAAGGAGGCAGGAGATTTTGCCGCCCGTGGGATCGTTCGTATCCAGTTTCAACTAATTTTGGACCGTGCTAGCGGGAAGGTCATGCTAGACTGTGTACACGGGGCACGCGTCAGCAGTTAATAACTAGTGTGAAGTCCACCCCAGAAAAAAGACAATAACTCAGGATGATGCGCCGATAACTTGGACGTTCACACGGGCGCGGCCAATCGTACGGGTGTAGTGGCGCGTTCACAAAAAAGGATCAAATGCTCAGCCTATGTATTTCTCGTGTAAATAGATAATTTAGTGCCATTGGTTATTTACTTTAAACATAATGCATTGATGTGTTAGTGTAGAGGCGCACAAAAAGAAAGCTACTTAAAAGTGTTACCTCATATGATTACATAGCCTCCATTTCATAAATTGTGTACCCGTTGAATTCATATATGAATATTACATATATTACTTCAAAAATATAAACTTAAATCATCCAAGACTAATGAATTTGAATGCAAGAGTAACAATGGTGCATGTTCATGATAGCTACATTGGTTGTTTGAAGAAACATCACTGTAACTTTGGCATGCACAACTAAAAGGGCTTATTTAAATAGAAAAAAATGTGATATGTGAGTGTCCAATCTTTATAGCGTTGAATCGATATTGTACCTTTGGCCACGATACGAAGTAGATATTGACTTATGTTCAAGCGATGCACGTCCACGATCGCTAGATAGTGATACGTCAATGAATTGTGCAATCTCTCTCACACGCATACATATCTCATTTCCCTGTGGGCATCGGAATCACACACGTGCACTTCTGTATTTCTCTCCCTCTGTCAGGGTTAAATTCGTCTTTCTACCCCATCCTACAAGTCTCTCACACAGAAGCACACACGCTCTCTATGTCTAACATGACCACCCCTTTAATTCCGCCCACCCATAGCCACTAATGTCTCTCACACATATGCTATCTACCTATCCCTTAATATAGCTAGATATGTGTCACACAAACTCCTTCTCCCTACTAGCAAGATTCCCATGCGTTGCACGGAACATCAAGATGCATTTGTATGAGAAGTTTATCTTGTGGGAGAAAACGATGAACGAGGGAATGCCTTATTTGCAAATGCGGAGAGGGGTGTGGGTATCTTTTTGCAAAATTGCCATAGTTTCCTTCCTGTCCGTCGGATATAAATCGGATGGCCTATATTGCAGGATGGCAGGAACACCATCATCACCAACTCTGTTTTTTATAAGAGTATAGATATGTGAGTGTCACTGCCCCCCCCCCCCCCCCACACACCCACACTTCCCAACACCGAAGGAGTAGGGTGACACCTCGATCTTGATACTAATCTATCGACTGGCTTCTCTCTCAAACATACACACACACACACACACTACCCGGCACCGAAGGAGTAGGGTGGCACATCGATCTTGATAATAATCTATCTACTCCTCTTTCAAACACACACACACACACACACACTCGCTAGTTGTGCCTCTGTGTCTACTGCACACACTCTCAATACGTCTTTCTCTCCCTGCCCCCCCAATAATGACAGCAGAAGGGTGACAACTCGATCTGATCATAATTTGTCAATTGGTTTCTCCCTCAAACATTGTGTCTCGGTGCCTCGCTTGGTAGCCCCCTCGATATATAGACTTCTCGCGCGCGCACAGCTGTAGTGACGATGACGCTGAACCCAGTGTGCCTTGTTTTTATCGGCCTCATGTGATAGTTTTCACCCTGTTTTCTGTTAATTTACAAGGCAACCTTTTCTTTGTTACTACTAGTGAATCTGAAGTCATTCGGGGCAGACATAAAATATATCACTTCAACCCAATTATCGCAGCAACTATTTTAAAATAAATTAGCTAGCTGCCCGTGCGTTGCACGGAACATCAAGATGCATTTGTATGAGTAGTTTATCTTGTGAGAGAAAAGGTTGAACGAGGGAAGGCCTTATTTGCGAATGTGGAGAGACGTGTGGGTATATTTTTGCAAAATTGCCATAGTTTCTTTCCTATCCGTTAGATATAAATCCGACGGCCTATATTGCAGGATGGCACGCACACCATCATCACCAACTCTTTTTCTACTCCCTCCGTCCGAAAATACTAGTCATCAAAATGGATAAAAAGAGATGTATCTAAAACTAAAATACGTCTAGATACATTTCCTTTTATCCATTTTGATGACAAGTATTTCCGGACGGAGGGAGTATTTGTCTTTTTAGAGATTTCAACAAGTGACCATGACCGGACCTTACCAACATACTCAAAAAAGTAGTCCATAATTTTGATGTTACCCTCTTTTCTTGGCGGTGCAGTGCCATCTGGATACCTCATAAATAAATCAAGGACAAATCTGACCCCTTCCTGAAAAGACATACAGAGCAAAATGAGTGAATCTACACTCTAAAATATGTCTACATACACATCCGTATGTGGTAGTCCATTTGAAATCTGAAAAAGACAAATATTTAGGAACGAATGGAGTATATATATAAGAGTAGACATGGAGATATATCTCTAGCATGGTCTACAAAAAAATGTGCTGGGCTGGTTAGCGCCGGATGCTCGCAACGCGATGACATGAGTTTGTATACTGTCTTTTAACTTTATATTTTTATATTATATATTACTCTACTTATTTGATATATACTTCTTTAGCCACTATACTGACAGTGGAACCCACACAGTACTTAGAATACAAGATTAAGGATGGACTTGTTTCTTTTTAACTTTCTGTACGAAGTTGTAGCCACCCTGCAAGTCACGTGTACACTGTGCATGCAATTAACTTTTTATAGAGGGACAATCATACAGGCAATTAGCTCAAATGGATTGGATGTCACTCTATTATTTCCAGCATAAAGAGCATCTCCAATGGCAGCCAGCAAATTTCCTCCCGCTTCCTTAAGCGGAGGACGACATCAAACGCCAGCGGCATACATTTTTACAACTCTAACCAACCAGATGAAATTCGTGCAAACACGGACTGATTTCATATAAGCATGAAGGATTTCGTATAAAAAAGCCGGATCTTCATATAAACATCATGGATTTCATTACATTTACATGAACTAAGAGGTGCCAATCCGGCTCTCTTGTATAATTAATACTCCCTCCGTCCGGAAATACTTGTCCTAGAAATGGATGTATCTAGACTTATTTTAGTTGTAGATACATACAATTTACCCAATCTTAGAACAAAAATTCCCAGCCAGCTGGAGAGGGAGTACATAATCTAAATGGCCGCCCGCGGATTCCTTTGTCTTCCTCATGTCCGTCAGACACTTGCGGGGTCGACAAAGGTCCTCGGAAGAGACGAAGCAGCAAAGAAACCACATGAATCAGCGGTTGTCACCTCGGTGGTGGCCTTCATGGGTCCCAAGTGGCGGCGGCCTCCCGTGTTCTACTTCTCCTTGATGATGGCGGCGGACACGGAGAAGCTGGCCACCGACTCATTGCTCTCCATGCACCCGGCTTCTGTCTCTGCCTGCATGGCACTGCCGCGGGCACGGGAGGCGTGCCCACAGACACGGGAGGCGTAGCCACCGCAGACACTGGTGGCGCGGTATGACGTGGCAGTGATGACGCCCGTACCGGCGTGCTCGCCGCCGTGCCGGCGTGGAGCAACTCGCCACTCCTCATCGAGCTGAACTGGAGCGGCGAGTTGCTGAACCACGCGCCTGCTTGGGGTGGCAACTAGCTCCGTCGGGCCAAGCGAGGTTGGTGAAGCACGGAGCGGCCTCACCTGTATCCGGAGGGTTCGGCGGGCCACCCAACCGGGTAATATGCCGGAGAACAGCTCATCGGAAGCCATCGGAGGAGTGGAGAAAGTGGTGAAGGAGGAGATGGGGGAGCAGCGGAGGGGTGCGATTCTTGTCCGCTGTCTGTCTGGCCTCGTGTAAATAGAGGGCGAACGGTAGGAGCTTGGCCGACATTGGGCCTCGTTTAAACTGAGGGCGGACGGGAGGAGCTCGGCCGGTGTTGCGTTTAATTCTGGCCCGCTCATGAACGGACATGTGGCCGGAGTAGGATTCTCGGTTTGCATGCGGGTTTAATGGAGGGGTTTAATGGAGGCGCCGGGCGTGCAACGAGCGGCGCAGTACTATTCGATTTGACAGCAGTAATGAGCCGTCAAATCACAAAGGCCCTCGCCTCTCGTGAAACCGACCGAGCTAGACTGCCCCGCCCTCTAGCCTTTTAAAAAATCTATATACTCCACTTTTGTACAGTAGTAGTATCAATGGATTGCGCCATGGAGCAAAACTTGAAATTAAAAAAAAGGTGGTACATATAGAGAGCGCTCGTCGCCAAATTATGCATATAGTACTATTAAAAAGGCTTGTCACAATAATGGTGTCCAGCAAAAGTGCACAACCCACCCCTCAAATAAAACTAAGCACCCTGGAATTCTTTGACAAAACTAAGCACCCTGAAATTCTTTGACAACTAAACTGCTGGCTATATGATGTTGGCCATATATATTGTACGTATATAATGTGAAGAAACGAGTGGTAGTACTGTACCAACTAAAAGATGAAATGTAAGAAATACTTTGAAAGTGCAACTATCCCTAGGTGGTTTTGGTAATTCATAACAAAATATAGCTCATTGAGCTAATGCTATTCCAAGATAATTATTTCAGGAAAGCTCAATGATTGGCATGGCATGGATGTGAAAGTGGAACCCTCAAAATGCTAAGGACAAAGGATTGGCTCAAGCTCAAAAGCTCAAGACTCTTCATTTTATATTTTAGTGATCCAAGATCACATTGAGTCTTTAGGAAAAGCCAATACTATCAAGGAGGGATGAGGTGTTGCTTAATGAGCCTCTTGCTTCATGTGCTTAGTGATATGCTCCAAAACCCTCAACTACTTTCCCATATCCACATATGACCTAAACCCTAAGCCAAACTCGATCCTACTGATTCTTCCTATCCGGCGCCACCGAGTTTTCATTTGTCATAAGCCACTGCCAAACCCTAGCAATTCGGTCCTACTGATAGGGATCTCGGTCTCACCGAGATGGGGTTGCAAACTCTCTGTTTCCCTTTCGTAACTTTTCGGTCTCACCGAAAGAGCGAATCGGTCCCACCGAGATTGCAGTGTAAATTCAGTGTTTCCCCTTTGTAACTTTTCGGTCTCACCGAAAGAGCAAATCGGTCCCACCGAGTTTGCCTGACCAACTCTCTGGTTAGCTAATTACCAAATTCGGTCTCACCGAGATTACGTTATGCCCAAACCCTAACCATATCGGTCCTACCGAGTTGCATGTCAGTCCCACCGAAAATCTCTAACGGTCACTAGGTTTACATTTTCAGTCCGACCGAGTTTGTTGATTCGGTCCCACCGAGATTGGAAAACTGTGTGTAACGGTTGGATTTTGTGTGGAGGCTATATATACCCCTCCACCTCCTCTTCATTTGTGGAGAGATCCATCAGAACACATACACCATTCCAACTCATATGTTCTGAGAGAGAACCACCTACTCATGTGTTGAGACCAAGACATTCCATTCCTACCATATGAATCTTGATCTCTAGCCTTCCCAAGTTGCTTTCCACTCAAATCTTCTTTCCACCAAATCCAAATCCCATGAGAGAGAGTTGAGTGTTGGGGAGACTATCATTTGAAGCACAAGAGCAAGGAGTTCATTACCTACACACCATTTGTTACTTCTTGGAGAGTGGTGTCTCCTAGATTGGCTAGGTGTCACTTGGGAGCCTCCGACAAGATTGTGGAGTTGAACCAAGAAGTTTGTAAGGGCAAGGAGATCGCCTACTTCGTGAAGTCTACCGCTAGTGAGGCAAGTCCTGTGTGGGCGATGGCCATGGTGGGATAGACAAGGTTGCTTCTTCGTGGACCCTTTGTGGGTGGTTGCTTCTTTGTGGACCCTTCGTGGGTGGAGCCCTGTGTGGACTTGCGCGACCATTACCCTTTGTGGGTGGAGCCCTGTGTGGACTCTCGCAACCGTTACCCTTTGTGGGTTGAAGTCTCCATCAACGTGGATGTAGGATAGCACCACCTATCCGAACCACGGGAAAAACATCCGTGTCTCCAATTGCGTTTGAATTCTCCAAACCCTTCCCTTTACATTCTTGCAAGTTGCATGCTTTACTTTTCGCTGCCTATATACTCTTTGCATGCTTGCTTGAATTATGTGATGATTGCTTGACTTGTCCTAAATTAGCTAAAATCTGCCAAGAACTAAAATTGGGAAAAGGTTAAGTTTTTATTTGGTCAAGTAGTCTAATCACCCCCCTTTAGACATACTTTCGATCCTACATACTTGTATGTACGTACTAAAGAGTTAAAGTAACAAGAAGAAACATAACATAGTTCTGCTGGGGGCTTAGCACAACACACCCCTCAAATTAAATTAAGCACACCTGAAATTAAACTTTGCAACTATTCCGGTAGACACTGCATTAGAACCACCATGAGCAACGACACTGCCACCTTACTCGGAGTCCTCGTCCACGTCCTCGACTTCGTCCTTGTCCCTCTTCCTCTTGGCCGATACTTCTTTGCTTGAACCGCACACTTGGCTGTTGCTCTTCATCCAACCCTTGTAGATATTGAAGCAAAGGTAGCCATCCATTGGAGCGTACTGGATGTGGTCTATATCTAGTACATTCCGCTGCCATGCATGACGATGAAACGTGTATGGAGGTTTCTCCAGTTTACCGTACGAAGGATGAACCATGGCTCCTGCCAGGGTCAGCATTGAAGGCTGAAGAGAGGACACCAGCCGATTCTTCTGGAGGTCGAAGGTGTTGCCTACAACGAGGCCTACCCGACGCAGGACTTCTTTGTCGTCACCAAAGTCTACAGTAACGAATTTGACTAGGTTGCTCCCAAGGAAGTCCTTAAAATCCTGGCACTCAACGTCGGCATGACATATGTGGTAGACCAAGCATAAGTCATGCACGCAAACCTGGATCACGGCGGGCTTCTTCCTCTCTTTGTCCTTTAGATCCTTCTCTCGTCCCAGGACTGTGGTGTACTCAACATCTAGCCCAGCGAACCACTCATCATCTGAGTTTTTGAACATGCGTCTGAAGCGAGAAAGGCATCCTTTCACCGTCGCGGAAGAACGGGTGTAGATGACGTCGAACTCATCGCCGGTGATGGTTCTAACCTTGTACTCACCGCCAATCCTGGAGATTTGGGACGCCATGGATTTGGGAGGAGGGTTAGGATTAGTGGAACTGCCATAATGTGAATGGACGGGACGACTAGGAGCGAACCGCCATAGTATTGAAGGACGTGCGGGGACGAGTAGGAGCGAACTGCCAGCGTGCAAACGGCAGGGTAGTGGCTTTCCATTCTCCCATGATACGGGCTTCCGAGAGCCCTTGGATCTGAGATCGAACGGTTGCATGGCGTGATTCTAGACCTATGAGTGAATATCCTATCCTGGAGGGTTATTCTACAAATTTTCAGCAACTTAGCATGCGACCATTTGATCTCAGATCCAAGGGCTGCCAGCAGCCCGTATCGTGGTCGCGCCTACCACAACCGTCGCGTCGCTCATGCGGTCGCGCCCTTGGAGATTTAACACGGTGCGTTAGGCTATGTGATGTTTGGCATGTTATACATAGTCATCACTTAGTCACTCATACTACAACAAGGTTGGCTATAAGTGTATTTTTTTACTCCTCTGAAAGTGCAACTATCCCTAGGTGGTTTTGGTAATTCATAACAACATATAGCTCATTGAGCTAATGCTATTCCAAGATGATTATTTCAGGAAAGCTCAATGATTGGCATGGCATGGATGTGAAAGTGGAACCCTCAAAATGCTAAGGACAAAGGATTGGCTCAAGCTCAAAAGCTCAAGACTCTTCATTTCATATTTTAGTGATCCAAGATCACATTGAGTCCATAGGAAAAGCCAATACTATTAAGGAGGGATGAGGTGTTGCTTAATGAGCCTCTTGCTTCATGTGCTTAGTGATATGCTCCAAAACCCTCAACTACTTTCCCATATCCACATATGACCTAAACTCTAAGCCAAACTCGGTCCTACCGATTTTTCCTATCCGGCGCCACCGAGTTTCACTTGTCATTAGCCACTGCCAAAACCCTAGCAATTCGGTTCTACCGATAAGGTTCTCGGTCCCACCGAGATGGGGTTGCAATCTCTCTGTTTCCCTTTCGTAACTTTTCGGTCCCACCGAAAGAGCGAATCGGTCCCACCGAGATTGCAATGTAAACTCAGTGTTTCCCCTTTGTAACTTTTCGGTCTCACCGAGTTCCACTCGGTCTCACCGAAAGAGCAAATCGGTCCCACCGAGTTTGCCTGACCAACTCTCTGGTTAGCTAATTACCAAATTCGGTCTCACCGAGTTTTTGTAATCGGTCTCACCGAGATTACGTTATGCCCAAACCCTAACCGAATCGGTCCTACCGAGTTGCATGTCAGTCCCACCGAAATTCCTAACGGTCACTAGGTTTACTATTTCGGTCAGACCGAGTTTTATGATTCGGTCCCACCGAGATTGGAAAACTGTGTAACGGTTGGATTTTGTGTGGAGGCTATATATACCCCTCCACCTCTTTCTCATTCGAAGAGAGAGCCAACAGAACACACACATCATTCCAACTCATTTGTTCTGAGAGAGAACCACCTACTCATGTGTTGAGATCAAGACATTCCATTCCTACCATATGAATCTTGATCTCTAGCCTTCCCAAGTTGCTTTCCACTCAAATCTTCTTTCCACCAAATCCAAATCCTATGAGAGAGAGTTGAGTGTTGGGGAGACTATCATTTGAAGCACAAGAGCAAGGAGTTCATTACCTACACACCATTTGTTACTTCTTGGAGAGTGGTGTCTCCTAGATTGGCTAGGTGTCACTTGGGAGCCTCCGACAAGATTGTGGAGTGAACCAAGGAGTTTGTAAGGGCAAGGAGATCGCCTACTTCGTGAAGATCTACCGCTAGTGAGGCAAGTCCTTCGTGGGCGATGGCCATGGTGGGATAGACAAGGTTGCTTCTTCGTGGACCCTTTGTGGGTGGTTGCTTCTTCGTGGACCCTTCGTGGGTGGAGCCCTCCGTGGACTCGCGCAACCGTTGCCCTTGGGTGGAGCCCTGTGTGGACTCGCGCAACCGTTACCCTTCGTGGGTTGAAGTCTCCATCAACGTGGATGTAGGATAGCACCACCTATCCGAACCACGGGAAAAACATCCGTGTCTCCAATAGCGTTTGAAATCTCCAAACCCTTCCCTTTATATTCTTGCAAGTTGCATGCTTTACTTTCTGCTGCCAATATACTCTTTGCATGCTTGCTTGAATAGTGTGATGATTACTTGACTTGTCCTAAAATAGCTAAAATCTGCCAAGAACTAAAATTGGGAAAAGGTTAAGTTTTTGTTTGGTCAAGTAGTCTAATCACCCCCGTCTAGACATACTTTCGATCCTACATCCTCTCTATCTCTTTCTTCGTACTCCCTCCGTCCCATAATATAAGAACGTTTTTGACACTAGTGTAGTGCCAAAAACGTTCTTATATTATGGGACACATGGAGTACTAGTATTTATTGCATTTGCCAAGGAGTGACCTCTTCTAATGAAATGGTGTCGCTAATTTTGCTTCATTTAATTAGCTATAGACTCAAAATTGTATTTTCACCTAGGTACGCGCGCTCAGCACCGTTTCTTCATTGGGTCACCAAACTAGTCTCTCTCTTCTTGAATAACTTGCCACATCAGACTTTATGCCTATGTGGCAAGCTTAAGCACCTGTAGGAGCAAGTAAAAGTTAGTACAATAGTGCGCTTTACATGGCATTTTTGCATATGTGGAGGAAATAGAGGCAAGGAAAAAGTGGAGAAGTGGGCTCTCATGCAAGAGCCAGCCTCTACTACATGGTGGAGCATTGGGAGAGGCACCTGTATGGAGGTGGTTAGGAATCTAGGAGACTCACGCCAGTCATAGCGCCGCAATTAAAATGATAATGGCAAGTCAAATCACGGGGCCCCACCTGTCCAGCAGTAACTCGCTGTCAAATCACACAGCCCTACGTTTGCAGCAGCCTACTCCCTCGTCTTCTCGCGTCTCTATCGAAGCGACTAAAGCGCTATGTTACAGTAACATATTATGTTACCACAAGCACCTCTTTCCTCATTAAATAGTTGCCACATAAGAAAAATTGTCTTGGGATGTGTTAAGTTACTACCTAAGTTACTACCACTATGGCTAGCCTAAGAAACAATGTGAGAGTTAATGCACCACGCCTATGTGTTTACTATTTGGTTTTCGTAAGATGACTTAATACTCACCTAGACGGAGGGAGTATTCGATTTGAAAGCGGGTGGCGCAGTTCCCGATACGGCTTTAATGCAGACGAGGGAGGGAGTAGCGGTTCCCGATATGTTGAACGGCCAATGCATCCTCCTCAATTAATGCATGAGGGAAGTAATGGGAGGAGGTCCGGGAAAAGAGGCTGCACGATGTGAATGCAATGCAGTTTGCCCTCATTGCCCTCATATAAAGGCTCCCCTCCATTCCAATGCATCTACCACATCGTACGCACCTAAGCATTTGCCTAAGCACCTACACTAAGCGCAAAAGAGCTCACTCCAGACCCATGGCGGCGATGCGTGTGAGCGGCCAGCGGCTGCGCCAGATGGTCCACGACGCCAGCCTGCGGCATGGCGCCGAGGATCGTCTCGAGACGGTGTTGGGGACCGGCTGGTGGATGGCCGCCGTCGATGCCAACTACGACTCTTAGTTGGACCAGATGATCGTTGACACCAGCAACAAGTTCACCGTCATCAAGAAGCTCACGGACGACATCGCCGTACTCCTCCAGCCCGCGCGCCCGGGCTCCTCATTGCCTGCCACCCTAATCTGCCTCCATGGCCGGAACCTCTTTCAAGCACCGGTGGCCCTGCGACTGCCCGCCGATGCCACGAAGAATGTCCACCTGGAGGTCGCGCTCGCCGCGAGGCGCCTCACCCTGTAAGAATTCGTCAACCTACACATCCACGTGTATGAGCAAATCGTGTACATAGGTATCTGCAATGCCAGTGAGGACGCTACGAGGTTGGCCTTCCTCAACCGGCTGGAAGCCTTGGATGCCTTTGCTGAGAAGCACCTCGACCTCGCCACAAAAGCCGCCGCTTCTTAGCCACCGGTCGGTGGCCCGGCGCACTAAGTTGAGAAGGAGGAGGAGGTCGTACGTTCGTGGATCCATCTTTCTTCTTGCCTTCTGTAACCACCACTGCGATCGCATCATCGTGGCCTTAATTCTTATTGTGTTGTTGCATTCTCGTTCCAGTCAATACCGACATGTGCGATCCCTTTGCTTAATTATATGCATCACTGTAACTAGTACTCGATCCGTCAATTTATAAGTTGTGCTTACCTTTTCCATCAACTTCGTGCAACGCGCGGGCATCTTGCTAGAAACACTAGAATATGTCTATATAATCCGTATGTGATAGTCCATTTGAAATCTCAAAAAAGATAAATATTTAGGTACGGAGGGAGTAATATATTAGGAGTATATCATGCACACAAAGGCAGAGGAGCGGTGGGGCCGAGAGGGATGAGGGGCACGTCGGGGGGATGAGGATCCCCTGACGCGAACAATCCTACCATTCTGTCACTGACATGTGGGACCCATAAGCGTGGGTCCCACCTGTCAGTGAAGGAAAGGCAGGGTAAGGCAGTGATAGCCACGTCAAAGGATCCATGTCCACATCGAGGGACGTCGTGCCGTGGGTTGGAGCGGCGTCATGGGAATCGCGTGTGGGTGTGGCAGTGGTAGAAATAAGAAACGTGATGGTCGCCGTGGTTCAACTTCCATGGACAAGCTGTCATGTCTGCTGAGACATGTATATCAAAACTAGAGTGTTTATATTTCAAGCACGTGAACAAGTATTATTCTACTACTTTGGATCCATTGCAACGCACGGGCCAGCACATTGGTAGTAGTAGTGTCCATCTCTATCTCTAGAGGCCTTCCCTCGTTCATCCTTTTCTCTCACAAGATAAACTACTCATACAAATGCATCTTGATGTTCCATGGAACGCACGAGGATGTTTCCTTGGGGGTCTCTCCAGCGTGGCGTGGCCGTAGTTGCAAGTTGACGCCCCTTGAGATGCCGATGTTGAGGGGCACTCGGATTTCCTCTGATGAGCAGGTAAGACGAGTTTGATAATGTAGTAAATGCATTCTAAAGACTACTTCCGTGTCCATTTCCTAATTCTCCCCCTGCCCACTGTTTCACAGGTTAGGCTCGGTGCGAGTGGAGATTGGCTTGCATATGTACGGGAGGGTACCAACATCAATTTGCACAACATTTACAACGGTGACACCGCTCCCGTAGAACCTTTGTCCAACATTGGGATCAGACATGCAACGGGCCACCGCATGAATTGGTACGATGGAACCACATTGAGATTGAATAAGAAAGCACGAACCTTGCACATGGCGGTCAAAGGCGGACCATGCTGTCTGCGGCCGATTTGATGTCGTACGAGTAGGAAGACGCTGTGCTCCTTTCTAACCGCATCTTCACGGTGACAAACCAGGGGACTTATTTTTTATGGGACACATCCTACGATATACTCCCTCTCTCCCAGTTTATTTGTTTTGAATCTTTTCGTTTTGTAAGTTTCAAATTCAAATTTAGAGCTCCCCATCACATGTTGAGATTACAATGTCCATTAAATCGTTGCGTGCATGTATAGTAAAGAAACAAATCTCGAGTTTGGCACGAGTTCGTGCTGCGGGAGCACCACAAGCCCTGGCGCAAGAGTTACATTTCCCTCTTAGGGCCGTCGGGACTGAGCTTCAACGCCTTACTACACCTACCTTTGAGTCAATAACATGTGGACCCGATAGGTGACTAGTCCACATGTAATGCTCCCGTGGGCAGAGGGGCAGTGGGGCCAAGAGGGGTGAGCCGCAGGTCGGGGGACGTGTGGTTTCATGGGTTCGAGCGGCATCGTGGGAATCGCGGGTGGCTGTGGTAGAAACTTGATGCTCGCCGCATTTTAGGTGGCCCACATGTCATGCACACAAAGGCAGAGGGGCGATGCGGCTGAGAGGGGTGAGGCGCACGTCGGGGGGCGTGGTGCCGTGGGTTGGAGAGGCGTCGTGGGAATCGCAAGATGAAACGTGATGGTCGCCATAGTTGAACTTCCATGGACAAGCTGTCATGTCTACGGACACATGCACTGCATACCGATCACTGGAAGGAGTAGCAGAGAAAGCTATATATGCGGATAAATAGTTCCTTATAGTCAAGCGGACCCACGCTACTACTCTGTTCCAAAGACATGCACACCATCGAAATAGTCCATCTATATCAATATGCACCGAGAGGGAATAATTTTTTTACAAGAGAGGAAATAGTTCATCCATCCATAATGCCCTCCTGCTGGTGCAGCTTTTCTTCTTCTTCTTCTTGTTCTCATTCTCTGTGGGAGATAGCTTCGCAACAAGCTCTTTGGACCTTGCATCCATCTCGAAACTCACACGGGCATCGAGGGCAGCATATTTTATCCGCTCGTATGTCAAGGGATAATTCTCCCATCCAGACGACCTTAATGCCACCGTCTTGTCACCCTTCTGAAGATTTGTACCGAGCGAAAAAATTTCTACGTCGAATAGGGATGGTGTTTGTTTATCACAAACTTCTACAGGAATTTTGATTCTGTTTTGTAGGTTAGCGATGCTTTTCAAATCAAGGTTGTACGGCTCCAGCTTCTGTTTGTCCCCTTCGATGGCTGCCCCACAGAAGTATACGTCCTCCCGAGACAAGAAATCGTGAAGCTCACCTGGTATGGAGGGCGAGTGTATGATGTGGTACACCAAAACATCATCTTCGAGGCACAGCTGAAGGACGGTGGCGCGCTGGATCTTCCCAGGGGCACGCTCCGTGTACTCTGCGTCAAGACCGATGACCCTCGTCTCTACCTTTTCGAGGGAGTTGGATACATTGTTGATCCACTGCCGAACAACCCTTGGGTGGACGGTGACGGTGGCAACTATGAGCATCGAGCCTTCGACGAGGACATGTTGGACGCTAAAAACCTGCATCTCGATCTCTTTCGCCATTTGGAACCGCTGGAACGGAGGGCTATGGTTTGGAGAATTAGGATTAGATGGCTAGTCTAACTGAAGTAGTAGATGATTATTTAAAGAGGTTAAAACAATGTGAACGCAGTGGGGTTTGGATGCAAATGAAGATGAAGGGGAGGTGAAGAAGCCGAGGAGAATCGGTTCCCGATGGAGAAGGAGTAAATGGGAGAAGTGGCGTGCAGGCAGTTGATTAGACGGTTAGGTAGACTAAACGAAAAGGCTATGCGGGTAGACTGATGAGTCGTACATGTTCGTGTACGTGCCCATCCTTCCTGATAGGTGGGACCTATGCAAACCGATAAAAAAATGTGTCGTAGTTTTTTTTTGAGCGCATGAGTGGGAGACACAACATTCTCTGGTTAAGGAATACTCTCTCCGTTTAGGTGAGTTTAAGTCACCTCATGAAAATCAGGTTTTCCCAAAACCTTTAGGCGTGGAGCATTAACTTCCTGCTCGATCCCCTCCCAGCCTCGTCAGCCAGAGTTCTCTTCCTCTGCTGCCACGTTCTACCTTTCCATTTTTCCTCTTCTCAAGTGTGGAACGATCTGCATGCCGTCCTTGATGCACCAGAACGACCACTGCATGCATCGCGGCAGAGCGTTGATTGGGCATGCATGAGAATTTGGTTCTGCTCGCAATATGGATGATAGCTGAACGATGAAGTGAACAGGCATGCTAGCACGGGAGACCTATTTACGCTATACAATACTGGAGTACTCATGTACCTACTAGTAGTAGTAGTAGTACAACTGTGGTACACTTGATGGTCAAAATACTATTCATCCGGTCCTCACAGTGAAGTGACAACACCCTGCGCCTGACACTAGTCCAGGCGGTGTGTTCGGATTACCAAAGTTAGCCTCACCCTGTGCACAGTGCAGTCTGTCACCGCTGTTGTACAGCACATTGGAGCCTCGCCTCGTCTCCCTCTCCGCTCCCATAGCACCACTCCATCTCCATCTCCTTCTCCATCTCCATCTCACTGTGCCCCCGTGTACCGTCGCCTCACTCGCCTCCCCAGTACCACTATTCCCTCGCTAGCCGCTCCAGCACTGACATCCTTCTCCCCCGTAAATCAAGCCCCCTTCCAAACTCCACCATGGCCGAACGCGAACCGTGCAGCATCCATATGAGCCACGATTGGAGCAATCTCCCCAGTGATATCCTCGACCTCTGTTGTTCGTGTATGGATATGTTGAGCACCCTGCGGCTGGCTACATGCTCGAGGGACATGCACACGGCCATCGTCGAAGCGAGGCCTAAGCTTTTCAAGACACCCTGCTTGCTACTATCTGGTCTTGCGAGATTCGCTCACCATGATACGAAGGCATGCATGATGCCCCTCGACTTCAATCCGATCTCCATTAGCCGAAACTTCTTTGCAGGTATGTAGTGGGTCGCCATACATCATTTCCCTCGACATCGATCCGATCACCATCGCCCGAAACTCCTTGGCAGGTATGTACTGGGTCGGCATGAACTCCCACTGGATGGCTGCCTTCAGAGAAGACGGTAAAAAGTTGGTGCTCGTGAAATTCCAGACCTCCCATGAGATTATCCTTCCTCCGTTGGATGATATAGAGTATTACCATCGCGGTCCAAGTCATCTAGATTACTACGTCAGTTGGACGGACCTTGTTTTGCACAAGATTGTAATCTGCCAAGTGCCCACACGACATGCGAATTACGCAGACTTCAAGCTAATTGCCTTGTTCGACCGCGGACTCGCCTATCTTTACGCCGATGCCTTCTTTAGCCGGAGACAACTCGGCTCGCAGTGGATCATCGTCAAAGCTGATACACACTTCTGTGATGCTATTGAACACAATGGCATCATCTACGCGATCGACAAAGCAGATGGCACCACGTATTGCTGGGACGGCGCGTGTAAGTTGTTTCCTCTCATGTTAGTTTCCTCATTTTCATGATGTAGAAACATGCACCACACTGTTGGTTTCATCTAACCATACATTAGGGAAGTAATTGTGCATATGGAGAACTCTATATTTGGAAGTAGTGAAATCCTGCAATGCTTACCATGTGTACATACCTATATTCGCCCTTCAGCAATCAATGGCTAGAATAATATCCTCACAAAATTTTTGCCCACAGAACACGAGTATATAACAATGCATGGTCTGTTAGTTACCTTGAAGAATTTGTTTGTGAGGACAGAACATGATTACATAACATGCATGACATGGTAGTTTCCTGTGAAGAATCGATTGCGAGATAACATGAGTATAACCATGCATGGCACTTCTATATTTTCGAACCCAGTATACATTTCCCTGTATTTTCCTCCCAGTTCCAAGAGGGACATATCAATGCTGTTTCTTGCACTATCCTACTCATACTCTGAACAATGCTGATCTTACATTAACAATGCCTGTCCTTTTTGATATGATGCAGTGTCCCTACAGTTACTGCCCTTTGTAATCACACCACCTTTGCCAAAAACAGGGAAGCACAACTGGTTCCTCGCTCGATCAGACGGCGGCAAAACACTAATGATCATTCGGACACATGAGCCGGAAAAGTTATATTGGAAAAACCCCACTGTATACAAGCACCGTGTAATACGTGAGTATCCGGACAATGGCTGTTACGTCTATGAGCAGGATACCAGCTTGTTGGGGCCTTTAGGATTTTTGAGTTGGAGGCGGGTAAACAACCTTGGTTCACACTCTCTGTTTCTCGGACTCAATTATCCGATTAATCAGGAGATCATTGTTGGCAAGGACCTTGATGGCAGAGAGACTCTGTTTGCTATGGAAAACTATGTCTACACGGCGAGCCCTAGGAGTTCGGGAGCAAACTCCCCTGATTGTCAACGATACAGCCTGCAGCCAAAAGAAGGTGAGAATGACAAAGGCATCCAGATTAACTTTGATCCTTGGATGTCTCAATTACGACAGGTAGTGATGTGGTTCGAGCCTTCAGGTTGATAGGTAATTGGGCTGTTTCATCGAAAGGGTGGAGTACTGGTGTCTCCGGATCACTGGTCGCTGAAGCGGGGCTGCAAATTATGATGGTGTTGGATCATCTCTTCGAATGACTTTGTTGTCTTTGCTGCCGGTTCTGGATGGGTAGTTCTTTCTTTTGTTATGCATATTCCTTGTCATTTGGTCATCCTCGTCTATGTCACTCTTACTATGTAATAGTTGCTTCTGTTTAGAATGTCATTCTCTTCTGGATCACGAGAGTCTGAGCGCTGCAGATGGGTACGTTTTGGTGGTGTAGCAAGACTTCTTATGAACTATCATGTCTTGCTGTTTATGTCAATAGTAGTCACTAGTCAGTGTTTGAATGTTGTATATATCGTTGTTTCGAACTATTTATTGTCTCGAACTACTGGTGGGTTAAATGAGGGCATCACCATTCTCCAGTGTTCAGAGTATATCTCCTTTTTTCAAGTTATATAATTTGAGCTCAGTGTCTTTTCGATGATGTTCACTTGTTTGGGCCAATGAGGTGTCGTTGAATATGGGCCGAGTAGTAACGCAATGCCAAACATGTCAATTATGACTCTTAGACCGGGCTCTAAAAAGATCCTGAAAAAAAGGCCGGGCTCTCCAAAAAAGAAAGAATAAGGACTCTTAGGCCGACATGTGGGCGCCACCGGTGTTTTCGTGCGCTTGCGCGCCGAGAGCATATTTGTGCGTGCTCGAAATTCATGCTACCTTTTCATCCCCAGTCTCCCGCCCTCCCCCACCTCTGGAATCTCGATTCCTACTCCAGTTCCCCCAAATCCCCCTCCTGTACTCCCTGTACTCAAGCGCACTATCATGTCGCCGGTCAACGCGGATCTCCGAGCCGGAGATCCTGAGGTCCGTCCTGCCTTCGGTCGTTGCGTGCTGTCGCTCAATAGTGGCATGGAGACGCTTGACGGCCAGTTTGCCGGCAAAGTGCTGATGGCAACCATCAACGGCGACCGGCCTCCCGTCTCGCCGGATGACCTTGTCAAAGCTCTTGGCATTGCGCACGGCATCCAAATAAGTGACTTGCTCGTCGAAGTCTGTCCGCCACCGGCTGATTTCTTTGTCAGGTTCCGGACAACTTTCGACTTCAGTCGTGTGTTCGAGTCTTCCGGGCGTTTGTTCTGCGATGGCGCGCTGGTGAGCTTTGATCGGTGGCACCCAGGATGGGGCTCGGTGCCCTCTGAGCTTGAGTTTTTAACAAAGCTTACCTTCCACGCATGCCTCGATGTGCTTGGAACAACGAGTCCATGAACTAGCTTATCAACGACCTTGGAGGTGAGCTCGTAAGTATGTTTGTTCCTCCAGACAGCTGGGCTCTGATGGTTATGGCATGGATGAAGAAGCCGTCCACCATACCGAAGGTGATTAGTGTTGAGATACCGGTGCAGGAACCGGGGTTGTACTATTCGTCGCCACCAAGGCCGCCGCAGACCACGTTAGGGATGTACCTGTATCGAGTGTCCGTGCATGTCGAAGAAGTGGTCAATCCATCAATCGAAGTCCTGCCGCCGCCGCTGGTGCCAGGTTCCGTCGACAACGTCCATTACAGGAGTCAACGTCAGACTTTCCCCGTGTTGCTCGGAACGATGGATGGCACAGGTCCTACTACATCGCGCGGCGGAGGCCACTGCTTCTTTGGGAGAAGAGGCAGGGTTGGCTGCCTGGATGTGCTCTAATTTGAGGTAACAACTGAATCTTGTCAGATACTAGTTAAATCCGAGCTATGGGTGTGAAGCACTGATATGCCAGTACATTTGATTGTGACTTATTCTAATTTTGTACCTGAACTTTTTTAGAAAGGGCTGTACGTCAACTTAATGTGCTAGCAGAACTTATTGTGTTGTCTGTCTGTTTTCTTTGCACAACATTCAAGATATTTCTCTGTCATTGATAAAGACGATGAACCGTTATGTACGACTTCGTTGGTTTCAACATAGCCCTTCCCGTAGCGATCCACTGCTTCCATCCTGATTGTGCTGCCTGCGTGAAATTTTTGTATGCAAGTTCAGTGTGCTATGATGTTATATATGATTGTGTCAACTATATAAGTTTTTACTGAGCATCAGCAGTGCATATGGCTGAAAGATGTATTTACGAGCATCGGTCGATGGGTCTCTCTCTCTATCTCTCTCTCTCTCTCTCACACACACACACACGCACACGCACACGCACAAGAGGGACCCGTTGAATTATTTATTTGCTCGTGACAGCTTTTAATTAGGTTCCACTGTAATCTAACTTTTTTTTAAGTTATTAATTGAGCTCAGTGACTTCAAAAAGTTGTACAGAAGCCTTGTTTGGGCCTTTCTGGCGTCGCTGAATGTGGGCTGAGTAACCATGTTAGGTTGTACTGTACTACACAGGCCTTTTTTCGCTATTTTTTAAATAATACATTTTTATTAATTTTCATAAATATTACGCTGGGTAAATTGTTTTCAAAAATAATACACCGTCGGCCCGCTGCAGGCCGACTGGGCCTAGTCGGCCCACAGCCGGCCGATTGGATTCCAGTCGTCCTACAGCTGGCCGACTGGCCCCTGTCGGCCCACTGTGGGCTGATTGGGTCCTGTCGGCCCACTGTGGGCCGACTAGAGCTAATTGGCTCGTTGTGGGCTAATTGTTTTTGCAAAAGTGTTAATCATGTATTTAAAAAATATGTGTATTGTGACCTCCTCCGCTCGCTGTGGGCCCACTGTTGACTAAAAATATGTTTTAAAAAGTGTTAATCATGTATTTAAAAATTGTTAAATGTATGTATAAAAAATGTTCCTTATCTATACAATTTTTTTAAATGTGTGTATAAAAAATAGCTTTTTTTCAACATCAACAATGCAACTGGGCCGACAGTTGTACACAATATCCGGGTCAACTTGTTATTCTCCGCCCCGCTGGGCTACAAACTTTCCTAGGAGGTATGCATTAGGCTTAACAAGAAAATGGACTTTAAGAAATAATAAATGGAATGCAGTTATAATAACTGGACAATTACTATGCACCAAACACATAATTAGTTTGAAAAATATATTATTTTGGAATTTGAAAATCTTAATTTCATTACTTGTTGCGCCCGGAATATTTCGTTAGATTTTAACGTAATACAACTTTATTTTGAAATTATATTTAACCTGACTAGAAATTTTAGATAAAAATATTTCGGATCCCATCAAAATGTGGGAATTTTTTTGAATTCTGTTTTGAGCGGTTGTTTGAAATTATTAATCGTTGTCCTAGCTAGAAGTTCGGCTGTACTTTTAACAAACTGTAAATGGGCTGTAGTAAATTCCATTAGAATTAAAAAATGGGCGGTACATTCTTACAAATCGAAAATGGGCTATATGTTCTCTGCCAAATCCGAGCTGTGGGCCGTTGACGCGTACCAAGGGCTTTGTCAACTTAGTCAATATAAACAATTCTAGCTGCAGTGATCGTACGATGTCCATCCAACGGCCATAGTGCTTCTTCAACCTCTGGTCTTCTTGCTCCAGCCGCACAAAGCAGCACCGGTCATTTCGCGTGCTCCTACCTCCCATGGCCGGCTATGATGCCGCAGAGGCCTCACCGCCCCGTACTACTCCCACCGCTGGCCAGGCCATCCCTCTACTCACCCACACCCCCTGTTATTCTGTGGCAACGACAGCCTCACACCGCAGCCAAACCAGTGAACCCTCGTACTCCTCTCCGCGCGGGCTTCCACTGCTGCGTCTTCCCCGGCTGCGCGTCGTCCCCTTCCTAGGCCTCGTCGTCGTCCACTGCCCTGGTGCTCTTGGCACGGTGTGGTCAACGTGGTCAAGGAACGAGTTCCATCGGACGTGGACTGTACGTGGAGACGCTGACAGCTGGGTCCACGGCCGCAGCAAGGAAGTGCCTCCTTATTACATGGAAAATAATGTTTCCTCCACCTGACAGCAGGGACCCACCGGACGGGCCACCGTATTTCGCGAAAAAAACGTTTCCCCCTGACTGTTGGGACCCACCAGCTACACCTTCGCACTCAAGGAAGTGCGCCCGGGCAAAAAAAACGATTCGCCCCCCTGACTGCTGGGACCCACCAGCTACATCTTCGCATGCAAGGAAGTGCGTCCGGGCAAAAAAAAACCAAAATGATTCGCCCCCTGATTGCTGGGACCCACCAGCCCCTCGACTGCTGGGACCCACCAGCTACATCTTCGCACGCAAGGAAGTGCGTCCGGGCAAAAAAAATGATTGGCCCCCTGACTGCTGGGACCCACCAGCTACATCTTCGCAGGCAAGGAAGTGCCTGACAGTTGGGACCCACCTGGTCGAAGCGCACGTAGCATTGTCATTCTGGTCGCGAACGTGTACGTACATATATACTGGTGGATGTAGAGGCGCGCACGTGTCGTAGTAGAGGCGCGCACGTGTCGTAGTAGAGGCGCGCACATAGCATGTACACGTATGTATAGCGGCCAGGGTGCAAGAAAGAAAATATGGCCACGTATGTGTACATACGGGCGGGGTCTCGAACGCCTACTCGCGCATACGTACGGCGAGGGCTCGTGTACATGGCTGGGTCGGAATGGAGAAACAGCGTCGTCGTCGTGTTCATGGGTCGGAACGGAATGCGTGGTTGTGTTCATTGGGAGGGCTTGGACAGAAGAGGCGATGGAAACGAGGCCTGGCGGACCGCACAACGGAGGAAACGGACCTCCTACGGTCGAAACGGGGATCCTGTTGATCGGGAGGGGTGTGGCGTACCATAAAACGGAGGAAACGGACCTCCTACGATTGAAACGGGGGTCCTGTTGATCGGGAGGGGTGTGGCGTACCGCAAAACGGAGGAAACGGACCTCCTACGGTCAGAACGGGGGTCCTGTTGATCGGGAGGGGTGTGGCGTACCGCAAAACGGAGGAAACAGACTTGTGTTGGAGCGCTACGGTCGAAATGGGGGTCCTGTTCATCGGGAGGGGTGTGGCGTACCGCAAAACGGGACTCCACGGGGATACTGTTCATCTCTACCGTCGACCCCCTCCAGCCTCCACGAGCTACTGTTCATCCACCGTCGACCTCCTCCAGCCTCCACGGGCTTCTGTTCATCCAGCCTCCACCGCGCGCTACTCCATCGGCTACTGTTCAACCACCACTCCACCGTCTATTGTTCATCCAACCCTCCACACCACGGGGTCCTGTTCAACCACCCCTCCACGGGCACCCCTCCACCGTCTACTGTTCATCCTGCCCTCCACACCACGGGGTCCTGTTCATCCACCCCTCCACGGGCACCCCTCCACGGTCTACTATTCATCCAGCCCTCCACCACACCACGGGGTCCTGTTCATCCAGAGGCAACGCCACCGCTCATTGTTCATCCAAACCCCCCGCAACGCTCACTGTTCATCCCATCAACCGGCTTCAGTTTGCAGCAGTAGCCAAGGAATCGCTCGATCGGGTTCAGTTAACAGCCATCGATCGATCGCTCGGGTTCAATAACGTGTAGCCTGCAGTGCACTCGCTCGGGTTCAGTTAGAGCCCAACGCCTCGCTCGGGTTCAGTTAGAGCCAACGCCTCGCACACACGCGTGTACGTGTACGAGAGAAACGCGCATCGCTCGGCCCCGACCTCCCACCGTAACCGGGAACTCCTCGAAATTTTCCTCCCCCTCGCTTCTACCATGGTTTTTTCCGTCATGGACGGCCCAAAGAATGTCATGCAGCTGCGTCTCCGGCCCGCCCAGGACGAAAAGCCCATTTTCTGTCATGATTTTTTGTCATAGAAGTAGGAGCCCACCACATCTATGATGATACCGGGTTTTTTCACAATTATCGTCATAGAAGTTTCATATGTATGACAAAAAAAATTCGTTCGGCCCAAAATGTCACGGATGTGTCTTTTTTTTGTAGTGATGGTTATAGTTTTTGCGAAAAGCCAATTTTTCCCTACAACAGAGGAATAGATTTTAATTTAACTATCATGGTGGTTGAACAACATTGAGAAGGTTCCTCCAACTCAATCCCAATTAAAGTGATTAACATCCCAACAATATTAATTAAGAGTGATGAGATACATGTGATAACCCAAATACTAGATACTCAAGAATTGTCCATAACCGGGGACACGGCTAACCATGATTAGATTGTACACTCTGTAGAGGTTTGCGCACTTTTCCCCACAAGACTCGATCGCCTCCGTTGGATTTCTCGCACTACAAGGTGTTTGAGAAACTGATGACCGAGACACAGTCTTTCAGAAACATTAACTCTCTACTACGGACAGACCATACCAAACCTACATCCCACTACCTGCTGATCTGCTTCTTCAGGAGCTTCATGTAACTTTCTCAACTATGCTAGAGCCCATAATAGCTTGTGGCTGCACACGGAAGTTTCTAGCATGCATCATCTCAGTTCCCTTTTAGCCTGGGTGGCGGTCCATAGGAAGATCACACGGGTACTCCGGGATTTCCAAAAAAATACAGGCAACACTGGGTACTCCAGGTGCCTCAATCCACCCAGATGTTAATTTAAATTGCCACCTTAAGTTGAACCATTAATTAACAATCTCACATCTGTCATGGATTTCACTCAAACCCAACCACGTCTACGAGCATAGCATAGTAATATAAGCAAACGTAGAAGTAACTCCCAGGGTTTGATAGTAACAGGGTAATAGGTTCTACCTCAACAACTACTTCACAACCCACATGTTAAAGACATCGTAATCATGCAATGTTTGAGGGGTGAAACTAATGCATAAAAACTGGGTATGATAAGAGTATGATCAATGTGTTACTTGCCTTGCTGACGATCCGCGAATCCTAGAGACTCGTAATAACACGCTTCGCACTCCGGGTGTTCTATTGCAAACAAACAATAACATACATAAGCAACAAGCAAAGATGCGCAAGCAAAACTCAAATAAAAGAGGTTGACAAGAAAGTTCAACTTAAGAACTTCAGTTTGCAAAAAGAATCAAATCAAACGGAGCAACGAAACTCAAACGACGAAAGAAAGAACCTTCATTTACTAATCTGAACCTAGGTCAAATTTTACAGTAGCAAAAACTTGTTTGAGTTGGTTAAACGGAAAGAGGGTTTTGAGACGAAACTCTAGGCGCTTGAATCGCCTGATTCCGACTAACGAGCGAAAAGATAAACAGAACTAAGATCGGATCAGAAATCATGATCAGAAAAAGCGCGGAATAAACCCGATAAAAGAAAACTGACGAATAGACTAACAAACGAGCGTTCGTTAGCTGTAACTAATGGACGAAAACCATTCGTTAAAACGAACATACGAACGAGCGTCCGCAAACTAGAAGAACCGAAAAAAACCGGCGAACCGAGAAAAAAAATGAATCTAGGGTTTTGAAAAAAACCGAACGGTTTTAAAAAAACTGGCGGCTCGGATCCGGCGGATACCTCCGGCGAGGCGGCTGCGGGGCGGCGGGGCTGTGGCTCGCGGGGCGGCGGGCTTGGCGGCGACGGCGGCGGGGCTGCAAGCGGCGGCGCGGGCGGCGGCGGCTGCGGGCGGCGGGGCTGTGGCGGCGGTGGTGTGGGGTTTGGGCGGTGGGGCGGCGGTATATAAAGGGGCGGGGTGACGTCTTGGAGGAGGGGCAAGGCGCGGCGGCGGAGAGGAGTCCGGCTCGGACTCCAAGTCCGAGTTGGCGGCGGCGGCGGCGGCTGCGGGCCGGCCTGGCTCGGCTGGGCCTTTGGCCCAGTGGGCACGGGGAAACTTTTTTTAAAATAATTTCGCCGACCAAAATAAAATCCTAGAAAAATAAATAAAAATCTAAAAGTGCCAAAACAAATTTTCACCGTCTAAATAAAATATTTAGAACGAGATGAACATTTTCTTGGCCCTAAAATGCAACTTTGAAACCGTGCAATTTTTTTCTAATGCAAATAAAATCCAACTAAAATCAAGTAAAATCAAATAAATGATTTTAACATTTTCCTCCAATATTTCAATTATTTTGGAGAAGTCATATTATCTCCTCTCATTTATTTTGATAAGAAATATTTTTCGGAGAGAAAAATAATTAAAATCAAAATCCTCGTTTCATTATTTAATAAAATCAAATATGAAAAACTGGGAAAATCCTCAACTCTCTCCGTGGGTCCTTGAGTTGCTTAGGGTTTCGAGGATTTGCGGAACGGAAAATGCAATAAAATATGATATGCATGGATGACTATGTATAATATTCCAAATTGAAAATTTGGTTTGTTACACCCTCCTCGTCATGGAGAGCGCCGGGATGATGAAGATGGCCACCGGAGAGGGATTCCCCCTCCGGCAGGGTGCCGGAACGGGTCTAGATTGGCTTTCGGTGGCTACGGAGGCTTCTGGCGGCGTGACTCCCGATCTATTGTGCTCCCCGATCGTTTTAAGGTATATGGATATATATAGGCGGAAGAAATACATCAGGGGAGCCACGAGGGGCCCACGAGGGTGGAGGGCGCGCCCAGGGGGGTGGGCGCGCCCCCTGCCTCGTGGCTTCCTTGTTGCTTCCCTTACGTACACTCCAAGTCTTCCGGATTGCTTCCGTTCCAAAAATAAGTTCCGTGAAGTTTCAGGTCAATTGGACTCCGTTTGATTTTCCTTTTCTGCGATACTCTAAAACAAGGTAAAAACAGAAACTGGCACTGGGCTCTGGGTTAATAGGTTAGTCCCCAAAATAATATAAAAGTGTCTAATAAAGCCCATAAACATCCAAAAGAGATAATATAATAGCATGGAACAATCAAAAATTATAGATACGTTGGAGACGTATCAGCATCCCCAAGCTTAATTCTTGCTCGTCCTCGAGTAGGTAAATGATAAAACCAGAATTTTTGATGTGGAATGCTACCTAACATATTCATCATGTATTTATCTTTATTGTGGCAAGAATATTCAGATCCATAAGATTCAAGACAAAAGTTTAATATTGACATAAAAACAATAATACTTCAAGCATACTAACTAAGCAATCACGTCTTCTCAAAATAACATGGCCAAAGAAAGTTCATCCCTACAAAATCATATAGTTTGGTCATGCTCCATTTTCGTCACACAAGAATGCTCTCATCATGCACAACCCCGATGACAAGCCAAGCAATTGTTTCATACTTTAGTAATCTCAAACCTATAAACTTTCACGCAATATATGAGCGTGAGCCATGAATATAGCACTATGGGTGGAATAGAATATGATGGGGGTTATGTGGAGAAGACAAAAAGGAGAAAGTCTCACATCAACGAGGCTAATTAATGGGCTAAGGATATGCCCATCGATTGATGTTAATGCAAGGAGTAGGGATTTCCATGCAACGGATGCACTAGAGCTATAAATGTATGAAAGCTCAACAAAAGAAACTAAGTGGGTGTGCATCTAACTTGCTTGCTCACGAAGACCTAGGGCACATGAGGAGGCCCATTGTTGGAATATACAAGCCAAGTTCTATAATGAAAATTTCCCACTCGTATATAAAAGTGACAAAACAAGAGACTCTCTATCATGAAGATCCTGGTGCTACTTTGAAGCACAAGTGTGGAAAAAGGATAGTAGCATTATCCCTTTTATTTTTTATTTTTATTTTTTATTTGGCCTTTCCTTTTTTATTTGGCCTTTCTTTCTTATTCGGCCCTTTTTGGCCTTTTTTGGGACAATTCTCTATGAATGATGATCATCACACTTCTATTTACTTACAACTCAAGAATTACAACTCGATACTTAGAACAAGATATGACTCTATATGAATGCCTCCGGCGGTGTATCGGGATTGCGATGAATCAAGTGTGACATGTATGAAAAATTATGAACGGTGGCTTTGCCAAAAATACGATGTCAACTACATGATCATGCAAAGCAATATGACAATGATGAATGTGTCATGATAAACGGGATGGTGGAAAGTTGCATGGCAATATATCTCGGAATGGCTATGGAAATGCCATAATAGGTAGGTATGGTGGCTGTTTTGAGGAAGATATAAGGAGGCTTATGTGTGATAGAGTGTATCATATCACGGGGTTTGGATGCACTGGTGAAGTTTGCACCAACTCTCAATGTGAGAAAGGGCAATGCACGGTACCGAAGAGGCTAGCAATGATGGAAGGGTAAGAGTGCGTATAATCCATGGACTCAACATTAGTCATAAAGAACTCACATACTTATTGCAAAAATATACAAGTAATCAAAAACCAAGCACTACGCGCATGCTCCTAGGGGGATAGATTGGTAGGAAAAGACCATTGCTCGTCCCCGACCACCACTCATAAGGAAGACAATCAAATAACACCTCATGTTTCAAATTTGTTACACAACATTTACCATACGTGCATGACACAGGACTTGCAAACTTCAACACAAGTATTCCTCAAATTCACAACTACTAAACTAGCACAACTTTGATATCACTATCTCCATATCTCAAAACAATCATCAAGTATCAAACTTCTCTTAGTATTCAATTCACTTTATATGAAAGTTTTTATTATATCCCTCTTTGATGCCCATCATACTAGGACTAGTTTCATAACCAAAGCAAACTACCATGCTATTCTAAAGACTCTCAAAATAATATAAGTGAAGCACGAGAGTTCATCTATTTCTTCAAAATAAAACCACCACCGTGCTCTAAAAAGATATAAGTGAAGTACTAGAGCAAATGACAAACTACTCCGAAAGATCTAAGTGAAGATCAATGAGTAGTCGAATAATTATGCAACTATGTGAAGACTCTCTAACATTTAAGAATTTCAGATCTTGGTATTTTATTCAAACAGCAAGTAAAAGAAAAGAAAATAAAATGACGCTCCAAGCAAAACACATATCATGTGGCGAATAAAAATATAGCTCCAAGTAAAGTTACCGATGAATGAAGACGAAAGAGGGGATGCCTTCCGGGGCATCCCCAAGCTTAGGCTTTTGGTTGTCCTTGAATATTACCTTGGGGTGCCTTCGGCATCCCCAATCTTAGGCTCTTGCCACTCCTTATTCCATAGTCCATCGAATCTTTACCCAAAACTTGAAAACTTCACAACACAAAACTTAACAGAAAACTCGTAAGCTCCGTTAGCGGAAGAAAACAAAACACCACTTCAAGGTACTATAACGAACTCATTCTAAATTCATATTGGTGTAATATCTACTGTATTCCAACTTCTCTATGGTTCATACCCTCCGATACTACTCATAGATTCATCAAAATAAGCAAACAACACCATGAAAACAGAATCTGTCAAAAACAGAACAGTCTGTAGTAATCTTAATCAAACGTATACTTATGGAACTCATGAAATTCTCAAATAAATTGCTGTACGTGAGGAATTTGTCTATTAATCATCTTCAAAAAGAATTAACTAAATAGCACTCTTCAATAAAAAATGGCAGCAGTTCTCGTGAGCGCTAAAGTTTCTGTTTTTTACAGCAAGATCAACAAGACTTTCCCCAAGTCTTCCCAAAGGTTCTACTTGGCACAAACACTAATTAAAAGCATAAAACCACATCTAAACAGAGGCTAGATGAATTATTTATTACTAAACAGGAACAAAAAGTAAGGAATAAAAATAAAGTTGGGTTGCCTCCCAACAAGCGCTATCGTTTAACGCCCCTAGCTAGGCATGATGATTTCAACGATGCTCACATAAAAGATAAGAATTGTAACATAAAGAGAGCATCATGAAGAATATGACTAGCACATTTAAGTCTAACCCACTTACTATGCATAGGGATTTTGTGAGCAAACAACTTATGGGAACAAGAATCAACTTGCATAGGAAGGTAAAACAAGCATAACTTCAAAACTTTAAGCACATAGAGAGGAAACTTGATATTATTGCAATTCCTACAAGCATATATTCCTCCCTCATAATAATTTTCAAAAGCATCATGAATGAATTCAACAATATAACCAGCACCTAAAGCATTCTTTTCATTATCTACAAGCATACAAAATTTACTACTCTCCACATAAGCAAAATTCTTCTCATTCGGAATAGTGGGAGTATCATAAGAGACTCGGATACTATAAATTGTTTCCACATTAAAAGAGTAATGTTCAGAAAAGGGGTAATCATAATAATGACAAGTTTTATAAATATAATCACTACTTTTTATAGCATAACTATCATCACAATAATCATCATAAGTAGGAGGCATGCTATCATCATTATAAATTTGCATATCAAAACTTCGGAGACAAAAAAATATCATCTTCATTAAACATAGCATCCCCAAGCTTGGGACAGACATTAATTTCAGCAAATATATTCTCAAAAACATCGTCTTCATCAAACATAGCATCCCCAATCTTGGCCCTTTTCATATCATAAGCATAATCACTCTCATCATTAATAGTATGGATATCACCAATAGTATAGCAATTATCATATTCTTCCAAGCAAGTGACAAAAAGATTTTCAAGATCATAAGAAGTATCATTATATTCCACAATTATATTTTCATGATGCAAAATAGTAATAGGAGCAGCATTATTTCGGAGAGATATCTTTTTACCTCTCTTCCTTTTTCTTTTCTTCTTCTTCACAACATCATGTGTGGGTTCAATCCTCTTTTTGGAGCTCCTTATTAATGAGATTGGTTGAATAGGAGGCTCCTCCTCGTTACCTGATTCATCATAAGAAATAATAGGAGGGTATTGGGAAGTCTCTTCCCTTTCATTAGTATTCTCTTCATCTTCTATTTGTTTTCTTTTCTTTATGTAGTTGGCAATATAAGGATTTTCAATACAATTCACCGCACAATACATATAAATTTCCTCTAGATCAAAATGAAGAACTCTATCAAGGGAAAATTCTGGAATATCCTTAGTTATACGTTTCATTTCTTCATAACCCAAGAGCAAACTAAGTTCATTATGATGTGCAAGGGAAATCAAGTCATCACAACTTTTGGATACGATACGATCATGAAACAATTTGCATTGGGTACTGAAATGATCATGTTCATTACAAAGTTCACAAGTACGGCTAAGAAAATTTAAATTTTCAGCACAAACTTCTAGCCTTTCTTGCAACCATTTAGTTTCTAAATGCTTATGCCTCTTGCAATATCTATCTTCCCTATTTGGTGTATACTTGCAAACCCAATGCACTCCACAAAAATTGACATGTTTATAGGAGACATTTTCATCATAACTAGTGCAATCATCATTAGTACTATGGATATTCAAGGAGTTCATACTAACAACATTGCAATCATGCTCATCATTCAAATATTTAGTGCCAAACATTTTAATGCATTCTTCTTCTAGCATTTAAGCACAATTTTCCTTTCCATCATACTCATGAAAGATATTAAAAAGATGAAGCGTATGAGGCAAACTTAATTCCATATTTTTTTGTAGTTTTCTTTTATAAACTAAACTAGTGCTAAAACAAGAAATAAAAAGATTTGATTGCAAGATCTAAAGATATACCTTCAAGCACTAACCTCCCCGGCAACGGCGCCAGAAAAGAGCTTGATGTCTACTACACAACCTTCTTCTTGTAGACGTTGTTGGGCCTCCAAATGCAGAGGTTTGTAGGATAGTAGCAAATTTCCCTCAAGTGGATGACCTAAGGTTTATCAATCCGTAGGAGGCATAGGATGAAGATGGTCTCTCTCAAGCAGCCCTGCAACCAAATAACAAAGAGTCTCTTGTGTCCCCAACACACCCAATACAATGGTAAATTGTATAGGTGCACTAGTTCGGCGAAGAGATGGTGATACAAGTGGTATATGGATGGTAGATAAAGGTTTTTGTAATCTGAAAATATAAAAACAGCAAGGTAACTAATAATAAAAGTGAGCGTAAACGGTATTGCAATGCGTTGAAACAAGGCCTAGGGTTCATACTTTCACTAGTGCAAGTTCTCTCAACAATAATAGCATAATTGGATCACATAACTATCCCTCAACATGCAACAAAGAGTCACTCCAAAGTCACTAATAGCGGAGAACAAACGAATAGATTATGGTAGGGTACGCAACCACCTCAAAGTTATTCTTTCCAATCAATCCGTTGGGCTATTCCTATAAGTGTCACAAACAGCCCTAGAGTTCGTACTAGAATAACACCTTAAGACACAAATCAACCAAAACCCTAATGTCACCTAGATACTCCAATGTCACCTCAAGTATCCGTGGGTATGATTGTATGATATGCATCACACAATCTCAGATTCATCTATTCAACCAACACATAGAACCTCAAAAAGTGCCCCAAAGTTTCTACCGGAGAGTCAAGACGAAAACTTGTGCCAACCCCTATGCATAGGTTCATGGGCGGAACCCGCAAGTTGATCACCAAAACATACATCAAGTGAATCAATAGAATACCCCATTGTCACCACGGGTATCCCACGCAAGACATACATCAAGTGTTCTCAAATCCTTAAAGACTCAATCCGATAAGATAACTTCAAAGGGAAAACTCAATCCATTACAAGAGAGTAGAGGGGGGAAGAAACATCATAGGATCCAAATATAATAGCAAAGCTCGCGATACATCAAGATCGTATCACCTCAAGAACACGAGAGAGAGAGAGAGAGAGATCAAACACATAGCTACTGGTACATACCCTCAGCCCCGAGGGAGAACTACTCCCTCCTCGTCATGGAGAGCGCCGGGATGATGAAGATGGCCATCGAAACGGGTCTAGATTGGCTTTTGGTGGCTACGGAGGCTTCTGGCGGCGGAAGTCCCGATCTATTGTGCTCCCCGATCATTTTAGGGTATATGGATATATATAGGCGGAAGAAATACATCAGGGGAGCCATGAGGGGCCCACGAGGGTGGAGGGCGTGCCCCCCTGCCTCGTGGCTTCCTCGTTGCTTCCCTTATGTACACTCCAAGTCTTCTGGATTGCTTCTGTTCCAAAAATAAGTTCCGTGAAGTTTCAGGTCAATTGGACTCCGTTTGATTTTCCTTTTCTGCGATACTCTAAAACAAGGTAAAAACAGAAATTGGCACTGGGCTCTGGGTTAATAGGTTAGTCCCAAAAATAATATAAAAGTGTCTAATAAATCCCATAAACATCCAAAAAGATAATATAATAGCATGGAACAATAAAAAATTATAGATACGTTGGAGACGTATCAATGCTGGATGTGGATGATGTGGCATGTGCTAAATACTTCACCATGATGTTGGAAGGAACAACCCGTTCCTGGCTGAAGAGTTTACCAGCTAACTCCATTGGGTCGTGGGCTGAGTTAAAAGGCAGGTTTATCCAGAATTTCAAAGATACGTGCAAGCAGCCCATGTCGATTGTGGACTTAGCCGCCTGTGTTCAAGAGGAAGGGGAATCGGCAACCCATTGGGTGAAGCGGGTCTCAGCTATTCTGCATTCATCAGACTGCATCAATGCTGATACGACAGTTTTAACATTGGAAGGCAATTGCCGGTTCACGCCTTTAATGCTGAAATTGGGACGGCTCAAACGTCACTACAATGACATGGAAACGCTTATGGCAGCTCTGGTTAATTATGACGACTCTGATAGTACTAAGGACCCCGAGTCTGATGATGAAAAGCCAGGGAAGGGAAATAAGAGTGGCAGTACCAAGGGGCAGCAGCATAACCTGGCGGGTCATGGAAACAACGGTAAGCGCAAAGCAGATAATATTTTGGATTTTGTAGATAACACCAACACACAGAATAATAATCAGTGTCGTAAGGGTAAAATGCCCCCTCGGGGTGGAGGATCAAGTGTCAATCTCGAGCGCCTGTTAAACCAGCCTTGCCCAAGGCATGGGACGCGAGAGAGACCAGCCATGCACCTTTGGAAGGATTGCTTTATTATGCGGGAGTTCAAAAACTCGGATCTTTTCCAATACGATCATGGACCGCCCGGCGGTTCAGGAGGCGGTTCTCATGGGCCGGGTTATGGTGGAGGTAGTTCCGGTTCAGGATTTCAAGGCAACCAGGGCAGACATGGCAGTCCAGGCGGTCAGGGCAACTGGGGTGGTTATAATCATCAGGGGAGTCAGCAGCTACAACAATCGGGTTACCAGAGCAATCCGAAGCAGTTGAATGGTGGGCAGTATCATGTTTTCACCACTAGCCTATGCAAGCGCGATCAAAAGCTTCATAAGAGGGCAGTAAACTCCGTTGAACCGGCAGTGCCCCGTTATTTGCGCTGGTCTGAACAACCCATTTTGTGGAGCCGAGAGGATCATCCACCTCGGGTTGATAATGCAGGTCATCTGGCATTAGTGGTGGCACCTCAGGTTGGGGGGTATAAGTTCACCAAGGTGTTCATGGATGGAGGGAGCAGTATCAATATCATCTATTATGAAACCTTCTGCCGCATGGGGTTGACAGATAAAAATCTTAAACCGTCGAACACTGTTTTCCATGGTGTGATGCCTGGTAAATCGGCATACCCAGTTGGTAAGATAGCTCTAGAGGTTGCTTTTGGAGATGATCATGATTTAAGATCAGAGACATTGACTTTTGAAGTGGTAAAAATCAAGAGCCCATATCATGCCCTGTTTGGACGGCCGACTTATGCTAAGTTCATGGCAAGGCCTTGTTATGTTTATCTGCAGCTCAAGATGCTAGGTCATAAGGGGACCATCACAGTACATGGGAGCCGTAAGATTGCTTTGGAATGTGAAGAAGTTGATGCGGCCTATGCTGAGTCGGTTTGTGCAACAGAGGAGTTGAAGTTCTACAAGGACAATGTTGATCTGGCAGATATGACTGCTCTGAAAAAGCCAACTACAGAG
This sequence comes from Triticum urartu, assembly GCF_003073215.2. Taxonomy (NCBI): domain Eukaryota; kingdom Viridiplantae; phylum Streptophyta; class Magnoliopsida; order Poales; family Poaceae; genus Triticum; species Triticum urartu. Next base: position 287,128,454 of record NC_053022.1, read on the forward strand.
CATGATCTGTCCTTGAAGTTTAAATCGGCTGATGAGACTAAGCTGGTTGACTTTGTTCCTGTCGATTCATCCAAGCAGTTCAGCATCAGCGCTAACCTGGATCCGAAATAGGAAGGCATGCTCATCAAGTTCATCCGTGAGAACCGGGACATCTTTGCATGGAAACCTTCTGACATGCCAGGTGTACCGAGGGAACTCGCTGAGCACACTCTTAATATTGATCCTAAGTTTAAACCGGTCAAGCAGTTTCTCTGCCGCTTCAATGAAGAAAGGCGTAAGGCTATTGGTGAGGAGGTAGCCCGGCTTTTGACAACAGGGTTTATCGTGGAGGTTTTTCACCCTGAGTGGTTAGCTAACCCAGTGCTGGTACTTAAGAAGAACTACACTTGGCATATGTGTGTGGACTACACATATTTGAACAAGGCTTGTCTAGCTGATCCCTTTGCTCTCCCTCGTATTGATCAAATTATTGATGCTACGGCGGGTTGTGACCGTTTGAGCTTTCTGGATGCTTATTCTGGTTATCATCAGATCAAAATGGCAGTTAAAGACCAAGAGAAGACAGCTTTTATAACTCCCTTTGGAGCCTTCTGCTATGTGTCTATGCCTTTTGGGCTCAAGTGTGCCCAGGCGACTTATCAGCGTTGTGTGTAGAATTGTCTTCATAATCAGATTGGGCGCAATGTTCATGCTTATGTGGATGATATTGTGGTGAAGTCCAGAAAGGAGGAGACGTTAATAGATGACTTGAAGGAAACCTTCGATAATCTCTGGGTCTATAAGATGATGCTTAATCTGGCCAAGTGTGTTTTTGGTGTTCCGGCAGGCAAGCTCTTGGGTTTTCTGGTGTCTAACAGGGGCATTGAAGCTAATCCGGAAAAGATCAAAGCTATTACGTCTTTGGCTAAACCGGCATGTATTAACGATGTTCAGTGTCTGGCGGGTCGTATTGCAGCGTTGAGCCGGTTTATCAGCCGTTTGGGAGAAAAAGCAATCCCTCTGTATCAGATGATGAAGAAGACAAACAATTTTGTCTGGAGTGATGCTGCTAATGCAGCGTTTGAGGACTTAAAAAAGCAGTTGGATGAGCCACATGTCCTTGCTGCTCCGGTTGATAAAGAGCCGCTGTTGTTGTATGTGGCAGCCAATGCTCGGGCTGTCAGTGTGGCCATCATGGTAGAACGTAAGGAGGCTGGCAAGGAATATCTGGTTCAACGGCCGGTTTATTATATCAGTGAGGTGCTTATTGAGTCTAAGCAGAGGTATCCACATTGGCAGAAGCTGGTGTATGGGGTTTTTGTGGCAAGCCGGAAGCTTAAGCAGTATTTTTAGGGTCATCCCATCACTATGGTCAGTTCTGCCCCTTTGGGAGATATAATTCAAAACAGGGAAGCAACTGGCCGAGTTGCCAAGTGGGCTATTGAGCTTGGATCCCACGGGTTAAAATATATGCCTCGCACGGCGATCAAGTCCCAAGCGCTTGTGGATTTGATCAATGACTGGACAGAGTTGCAAGCACCAGAAGAAAAGCCGGATAACACTTCTTGGACTATTCATTTTGATGGGTCCAGGCAATTGGAGGGCTTGGGGGCTGGAGTCGTATTAACTTCCCCGCGAGGTGATAAGTTTTGTTATGTTCTCCGTTTAATGTTCCCTTACACTAACAATGCAGCTGAGTATGAGGCCTTGCTACATGGTCTTTGAGTGGCTAAGGAGATGAATTTAAGCCGGGTTAAGTGCTTTGGTGACTCGGACCTGGTAGCTCAACAAGTGTCTGGTACTTGGGATTCCAAGGATCCACTCATGGCGGCGTATCGACGAGAAGTGGACATGGTGGCTGGTTATTTCAAGGGTTATTAGGTTGACCATGTAGACCAGCGAAAGAACGAAGCGGCGGACGCTTTAAGTCGCTTGGGCTCTCAACGTAAACCGGTGCCACCCAATGTTTTCTTGGATGTTTTGCATAACCCGTCGGTCAAGCTACCTACAGAGGAGGATTTGGTTGTTCCTGACCCGGAGGCTCAATTGGTGGCGGCTCTTCACGTTATCCCCGATTGGACAGTTTCATATTTGGCGTATATGAACCAAGGCGAGTTACCGGAGGATGAAACTTTGGCCAGGCAGATAATCCAGCGGTCCAAGTCAATGACTATTGTCAATGGAGAATTGCATCATTGTAGTGTAACAGGGGCGTTTCAGCGTTGCGTATCTCCTGAAGAAGGCTATGAGATTTTGCGTGAAATCCACGAAGGATATTGTGGTCACCACGCCGGTTCAAAATCCTTGGTAGCTAAGGCTTTTCGTCACGGCTTCTATTGACTGATGGCTCATGCTGATGCTGAGGACTTGGTAAAAAGGTGTGATGGTTGTCAGAAGTTCTCACGCCGAGCTCATGTTTCGGCTCAAGCACTAAGGATGATTCCAATCACTTGGTCGTTTGCAACTTGGGGGCTAGATATGGTTGGGCCCTTTAAGAGGTCCAAGGACAAGAAGACCCACCTTCTGGTGGCGGTTGATAAATTCACTAAGTGGGTGGAGGCAGAGCCAGTCAGTAAGTGTGATGCAGCCACGACGGTTCAATTCATCAAGTAGGTGATCTTCCGTTTGGTTTTCCACACAACATCATAACTAATAATGGTACTAATCTATCTAAGGGTGCCATGGAAGAATTTTATCAACGTGAGCACATCCGGCTTGACGTGTCATCAGTGGCTTACCCCCAATCTAATGGTCAAGCGAAGAGAGCCAATCAAGAGATTTTGAGAGGCATCAAGCCCCGGCTTATGGTTCCTTTAAAGCGGACGCCGGGCTGTTGGGTGGAGGAGTTACCTTCTGTGTTATGGAGCATCAATACCAAGCCCAACAGATCTACGGGTTACACACCTTTTTCATGATTTGCGGAGTAGAGGCGGTTCTCCCTAGTGACATCCGTCATGACTCACCCCGTGTGGCGGCTTATGTTGAAGCTGACAATGAGAAAGCACGTCAGGAATCACTTGACCTGTTAGATGAGGAGCGTGATATTGCAGCGGCTCATTCGGCGATTTATCAGCAAGATCTGCGTCATTATCACAGCCGCCGGGTTAAAACCAGAACTTTTCAAGAAGGCGATCTAGTGCTCTGGCTCATTCACGATCAGACTGATATGCACAAGTTGTCCCCACCTTGGGAAGGACCCTTTGTGGTCAGCAAGAATCTGCACAATGGATCATACTACCTTATCGATGTTCGAGAGCACAAAGACTCACGTAAATCGGAGGAGGAGACCCACCGGCCGTGGAATATAGCTCATCTTCGGCCTTACTACACCTGAGCCATAGGCTCCTTTTATGTACATATTCTTGACAATGTATATATTATAATGATCAATATAATAAACCGGGATCCCTGCTAAAGCGGGGCCTCTGCTGTTTTTCCTTAAAAGTCTTTGGTTACATGGGGGCTTATGTGTATAAAGCGGAGTTCTGACATCCCATTAATCCGGCTCATAAGCCACACATAAACAGACTTGGGGGCTTGCTACTCAAGTTAAAAGGAGCCAAAGAGAGTTTGTTGCAAAGCGCAACTCAAACATAGGCGTCCATTGAGCACAGCTCAAAATATTACTTGGGGGCTCTTTGCTTCTACAAGAACAAAGAGTCTATAACCTTGTAATAGGCTATAAAAGCCAGGCTTGGAAGCCAGGTGTATTCACCTAAAACCCCGGGTTATCCTGCCTTTTTAAGTAAGCCAGTCCATCCAGGTAATCCTGGTAGACCCGTCGAACGTTCGACAAGTCAATCTTATAAAGAACCTGAACTTGTCATAGTTAAAATGACGATTGGTTGATGTGAGGTCCATCTTATGAGGCTTTGTTAAATGGTTTAACTTAGTGGCCTGACAGCCCATGAAAAGCCTCGCCTTTTTTACATGTTTTCTTCTGAAATCTATCTTTTTGATATTTCTTTTTGATGCGTTTTATTCTAAACCGGTGTTTATTGACCCGGCCTGGCTGTTGACTATAAGTCGGCTAAACAAATTGAGAATATTGCTGGCATCTATTGACCCGGCTTTGCTGTCACTTATAAGTCGTCAGTATACAATCAGATATAATCCGGTGTTAACTGACCCAGCCTGGCTTCGACTACAAGTCGCCAGTATGATATACGAATAATCCGGTGTTTATTACAACCCGGCATGGTTTTATTATAAACTGGCAAAATAGGGAGGAGTTATCAGTACTCAAGATTTGAGTTATCACACTTACTACAGAACGTTGGTAAGCCAACGATGTGATTCAATATCACAGGTATGATAAAATTCATATTTGATTATTATTATTTCCAGCCTGGTTATAAATCTGGGTTATATGTTGGGCATTATGACCCGCCCGGCGATAAACCGCTAGGGCACTTTAAACTTGTTATATGTAGAAACAGGTCAAATAAAGCTGCTAAGGATCATAAGCAGACATAACATAAATCATGGCGGATTAACAGTATCATGCAAAGTGAATATGCACGATGGCATAGTAGACCAAGTGTTTAAGCTAGCCTATTACAAGGCGTTTTGATGCCCAAAAGGATAATTGTTTTCGGCAAGTATTGCAGTATGCAGAAGATTAAATCAGCCTCCGGATCATGACTCTTCGCCAGGCTGGCTTGACGGTTGTGGGTCATCCTGCACCGGTTCACCCTCCTCCTCTCCACCAAGCGGCTGGAAATCAATGGTGGTCTAGTCGATTCCAGTTTGGGCCTTGAATACAGCTTTGTCGCTTATAAGGGTGGAGGGGTCAACATCAGGAGCATAGGTATGCTTACGAATTGGTGGGATAAGATTCTCCACATGATGAGTTGGCGCAGCAAGTCGTTTGTTGTCAGCATCATAAACCGGCTGATAGTGAGAAAGATCTGTTTCTTCGGCCAATTTGCTCGCTAATGGGCGCATTTCCTTCGTCAAAGCTCGAAGATCGTCATTATCAAACTCTAACCCGTCTTCCTTTATGCTCGGATAGCCGCGTATTATATCAGCCGAGTCAGGATCTGGTATCCAGGCTTTAGCCTGGATTAGCGCAGTTAGAGCACCTGCTCTTGCAGCTGATCTTTTTAACTCGTCCAACCGGGTAGGCAGCATTGACAACTTTTCTAATGTTTCCTTTATCAAGTTTGGGGGCGTTTTGTTATGAGCGGCAGTACAAATGATCCATTGTGCACCGGTATATAACTGCTCTATCAGAGTATAGGCAACCTTCAACTCCTTCTGCATACCAGAGCCCAGATGGGTAATACGAGATCCTGCATCATTGAACATATTGATAAACCGACATTTTATGGGATAATACATGTTGAAGCTTATCGTAAGGGTACTTACCAAACACAGCAATGGTCATGGCATTGATTTGCCGCTTCAAGCCAGTCAGTTCTTCTACTACCGGTTTAAGAGTTGTTTCAGCATCCTCCGCCCGCTTTAGCAGAGTTGCTTTTTCAGCGTCCCATCCTGCCTGTTCGCTTTTAAAGTTTTCCTTCAGTTGTTCCATGGTGGTTAAAGTGCCAGTCAGCTCCTCTTTAGCCTTGGAAGTTTCTGCTTGCTGGGATTTGATATTTTCCTGAAGGTCGGTGATTTGAGATTCCTTTTTGCTCAGATCAGCCTGCAAGATACATTCAATGAGTTAATAGTGCATATTTGAAGTCCCAAACACATAACAGGTTATACACTTGGCACTTGGGGCCTAATGCATATGGCTTTTATCAACTGACATTTTAAGTCCCAAGCACATAACAAGTTATACACTTGGCACTTGGGGGCTAATGTATGTTTGCTCAAGTCAAAGTTATGGATTTTTTTCTTCCTCAATCAGTTTACAAAGATGGTTATCAAGAATTTTGGAAGCTTCATGACAGACAGGTACCGATTCATCCTAAAGGTATAAACCGGCCCCTGGGGGCTACACAAGCAAAAATTGCAAGATTCATACTTTAAAGTCCCGGTTCATCCTAAAACGATAAACCAGCCCTTGGGGGCTACGCAGGCAAAGTTGAAGTATTATGAAGTCCCGGTTCACGTTGATATCATAAACCGGCCCTTGGGGGCTGCTGGAGTTGATACTAGAAATTGGACACAGGAGAAATAATTATGAAGAGTTAGCAGTGTTTACCTCATATCGCTCCTTCATCAGGCCCACTAAACCGGCTTCATAGTCACGGCTTGTATACAGACGGTTTAAGAAGCCGGAATGGATCTCTTGGGTATTGAGGTGGGCATAGCTGGAGAAATCTGTTTTCCACTTGCCCTTATCCATAGCAGAAAATTCTTCCTTGGCACTATGCTTTGATAAAGCGATAGGATTGCCAGGGGTGGTGTGGCCAACGTCGATAATCATGATATCGTCTGTGTTATCTTCAGCAGTTTTGGCTGGGCTCGGCAGTTTATCAGCCGTTTTTGCTGGGCTTGGCAGATTAGTAGCCCGACTCATCGGATCTGTCTCCACCGGTTCAACAAAAGTATCCTTAAATTGAGGCACTGAATCATCTAAGATAGCATCAGCATTTGGATCCAGTGGTTCAAGGGTCTTCTCCGGTTCAGACGTCGGGTTATCATCAGTCGGTGTATTCAGTTTGGCATTTTTGCTGGCTCTGGCCTTGGCCCTGAAAGGAACAGACATAAAGGTTAGTATAACAAACCAGTGTAAAGCATCAAGAGTTAAGTTTAAAGTGCTCACCCAGGAACAGTCTTGAGAGGAGGGAGTTGTGTGGCCGTTGACTCGCTGGATGACGAATGAGGTGTTCCCTGATAGTTTCAATCAGAAGGATTAAGAGGTTTCCTGAAATAACCCGCCTTGGGATAAGGAGTATCAGAAATATATGAGACCTCTGATCGACGTTTCCGGGTTGGAGTGTTCGGTAAACCGGCTGAAGTAATTACATGGCCGCTGTGCCAGGTTGTGTGGCGAGCTTCGTGTTGCTGCTTCTTCAAAAGAAAGTTTGGGTCCAAGTGAGCTAGAGGGTGAGAAAATATTACTTTCCGGATTGCTTGATGGGTTCTCTGTGTTGGCAGAGGATCTGAACCGGAGGAAAGAATAATTACCTCTACATCATCAACTTGGCTGGCTTCAGCGTCATCCTGATAATAGTCATTATCAATGAGGTGTATGAAAAAAGAAGCAAGAGAATCAAGTTCTACCTTTGATTCCGGATTTTCCAGATCATCATCAACATTTGGTTCAGAGGATTCAGCGGTTTTCTTCTTGGTAGGTCTTTTGATAACCTTAGTCTTGGGGCGAGGTGTCTTTGCCGGTTTATCCGGTGGTTTTTTCTCCAGAACGGATCGTCACCCTGTCAAAGATTGATAAATTTTTTAAGGGAATACTTAAAAGGATCAGGTTAAAACAAAAATTATATGATCCTTACAGCTGGCGGTTTATTGGAAGCGCAGAAGGGACTTAACCATGTCTTGCTGCAGACAGACTCCGGTTCATTCAATATTTTCTTGACAGCCTTAGTAATTTTAGCTTCTGTTAGTTGAATGTCCACATGCCTTTTAGGGTCTTTTAAGTCCCATGTGTACTCTCACATTAAACCGGGGCATCGACTTAAAGGCAGAATACTCCAGGAGATCCAACAGCGAACAAAATCAATGCATGTTAAACCGTTTGCAACGAAGGACCGAAGCTTTAAAAGTTGTGGAGCGTACTTGGCTCATTCTTTGGCGCTAAGTCGTTGGGGAAACGAATGTGTGTTGGTAAGCCGATGAGGACGATAACCCGGCAGAGGATTTTCATCAGTTGGAGACGTATCTCGGCAGTAAAACCAAGTCTGATTCCAGTCCTTGGGTGACTATGATGCTTGGCGTGAGGGAAGCTGACGTCTTTTCTTTTCTGAATTGAAACACCGCCAAGTTCAGTATTGGGCCCGTCTACAAATTTGGTACGGCGGTTTAAATAGAAAAAAAATCCCTGAACAGTTCAACGGTCGGTTCTTCTTGCAGATAAGCCTCGCAAAACACTTGAAAATTACAAATATTGGACACAGAATTAGGTCCAATATCTTGAGGGTGGATCTGGAAGCTAGCAAGCACGTCACGAAAAAAACTTTGATCCAGGAGGTTTAAAACCACGGTTCAGATGATCAACAAACAGAACTATCTCGCCATCCTTGGGCTCAGGAGGATTTTCTCGACCAGGGGCTCGCCAGTGGATTTCACTCTGTTTTTGTAAAGCGCCAGCTATAACACATCCTTTCAGATCTTCTTCCGTAATCCGGGATGGAACCCAGTTACAAGCATAAAAAGTCTTGGCCATTTTTTGGACAACCTGAAGGAAGGTTTGTGCCGGTTTAAGAGTCATGGTTGACAAGCATAAAGCGTTGCAGGTTAAGAGAAAAAAGGTATTCACACATGCAAAATTGTTAAACCGGAGGTTGATGCTATTATAAATGGTAAAGCGATTGGCGGTTTACAAGGGGACTAATGGTATATGGCTGGTTACTTTCTAAAAGATAAACCGCCTACATGGACAATGAGAGTATAGATCTGAAGCCGAAAAATGACTAAGTGAGGAAGAACAAGTTTCACAGTTTCACATTAGAATTTCGGATCTACCACATGTTAGGAAAAGTAAAATATTTAGACCTAAAAGTTGGTGCTTGAGCAGTTCATGAAGTTCCAGATCGGGTTTTTATACACAAAATAGATTATCTGATGGCAAAAAATGACCATCATTGCTACCGCACAAGAGTATATCAGGTTTGGAGTCTATCATATAGGCTCTAATGAAGAACAGGGGAAGAATGCCACAAAGCTTCCATGAGCCCGTGCGAACCCTAAACGGATCTATACAGGAAAGGAAGAAGAACTCACCGAAATTGTTGAACAGCGAAGAGGCGCTGCGATTCTCTGGTATGTTCAGGGTGATGCAGCGGCCAAGGTTGGGGTAGAGTCGAAGGTTGACGGCGGCGGCAGCGCTCGAGTACTGAGGCGATGGGAGGTGGAAGAAAGACGAAGAGGCAAGGGAAAAAAAGGAAACGGACCCTCGGCCCTATTTATAAGACGAAGGGGTAAGCGAGACACGCGGGAATCGAGGTGCCCAAAAAATAGATATATCACAGAGCTGTTGCCTCGATTTTCGGAGGTTCATTAATAAAAGTAAGGTATATAGGGTTTTTTAATGAACAAGTGACGTCATGGCAGTTTATTATAATCCTGGAAGATGATGTCATGGCGGATTACAAGGTTTACTCGAAGGTACTAAAGAAGAAATTTTCCTAAAGTGCTGAAGGTTGACGTGAACAGGTTCAAATCAACCTGGAGCCTAATGTTGGGGATATAACTACTGAGTATAAACCGCCCAGGAGGGGTCGGGTTATACCCATAAGGAGTTATCCATATTGAAGCCTATGAAGACAAGGAGCATGGCGCTTAGTTATGCAGATCTAAAGGCCCAGGGCCCAAAAATGGATTAGGGCCCGTAGACATAAACCGCCATATGGTGTGTAACTTGTGTTGTAAGATAGGAGAAGGGTAGAAACTGAGTCGGAGACGTTTATGAGCCGACCAGGACTCTGTAAACCACTGGGCATCAACCTGTGTATATAAAGGGACGACCAGGCGGCGGTTCAAGGACAGACAACAACAAACTCGAGAGCCAGGCAAAGCGTATTTGCTCCCAGGTCATCGAAACCCTAGCAATCCCATCACAACTGGATTAGGCTTTTACCTTTACCGCAAGGGGCTGAACTAGTATAAACTCCGTGCGTCCTTTGTTTCGCTTTAACCCCTTTAAGCTACTACGTTGCGATGGCTCCACGACTAAGTCCTTACGCTAGGACATCTGCCGTGACGAACCCACGACAAGTACCCAACGAGGAAGACACGAAAATGTTGATGGCAACAAATGAGAAGCGAGGTTGGCCATGCATGCTAGGAAGCATTGATTGCATGCATTGGACTTGGAAAAACTTCCCGAAGGCATTTGATACGTCTCCAACGTATCTATAATTTTTGATTGTTCCATGTTGTTATATTATCAATCTTGGATGTTTTATAATCATTTTATAGTTATTCTATATCATTTTTTGGTACTAACCTATTGACATAGTGCCAAGTGCCAATTCATGTTTTTTGCATGTTTTTTTACATCGCAGATAATCAATACCAAACGGAGTCCAAATGCAGCGAAACTTTTTATGGAATTTTTATGGACCAGAAGACATCCAATGGACCAGGTGGGTTGTGCCCACCTAGGTGTCCTCCCGCACTGCCTCCTTGCTCTATAAATAGCCCAATATTCTAGAAACCCTGGGGGGGAGTCGACGAAAATCAATTCCAGCCGCCGCAGAGTCCAGAACCACCAGATCCAATCTAGACACCTCACGGAGGGGTTCACCACTTCCATTGGTGCCTCTCCGATGATGCGTGAGTAGTTCTTTGTAGACCTTCGGGTTCGTAGTTAGTAGCTAGATGGCTTCCTCTCTCTCGTTTGATTCTCAATACAAGGGTATCATGGAGATCCATATGATGTAACTCTTTTGCGGTGTGTTTGTTGGGATCCGATGAACTTTGAGTTTATGATCAGATCTATTTCTTTTTATCCATGAAAGTTATTTGAGTTTCTTTGATCTATTATATGCATGATTGCTTATAGCCTCATATTTCTTCTCCGATATTTGGCTTTTGTTCGGCCAACTTGATCTATTTATCTTGCAATGGGAATAGGTGCTTTGTAGTGGGTTCGATCTTACGGTGCTTGATCCCAGTGACAAAAGGGGAACCAACACGTATGTATCGTTGCTACTAAGGATAAAATGATGGGGTCTATTTCTACATAAATAGATCTTGTCTGCATCATGTCATCATTATTATTGCATTACTCTGTTTCTCCATGAACTTAATACGCTAGATGCATGCTGGATAGCGGTTGATGTGTGGAGTAATAGTAGTAGATGCAGGCAGGAGTCGGTCTACTAATCTTGGATGTGATGCCTATATAATGATCACTGCCTGGACATCGTCATGATTATTTGAAGTTCTATCAATTACCCAACAATAATTTGTTCACCCACCGTTTGCTATTTTTCTCGAGAGAAGCCACTAGTGAAACCTACGCCCCCCAGGTCTCTTTCTCTTATTATTTTCCTTTGCGATCTATTTTCCTTTGCTTTTACTTTTAGATCTACTAAACCAAAAATAAAAAATACCTTGCTGCAATTTATTCTTATTTATTTTATTTGGTGTTCGATCTATCAATCTACTATAATTTATTCACGTCCGTTTTGCCTATCTTGGGCGCCATACCCGAAAGGGATTGACAACCCCTTTTACACGTCGGGTTGCGAGTATTTGTTATTTTTGTGTAGGTGTTGTTTACGTGTTGTTGCTTGGTCCTCCTACTGGTTCTATAACCTTGGTTTCATATCTAAGGGAAATACCTACCGCCGTTGTGCTGCATCATCCCTTCCTCTTTGGGGAAATACCAAAATAGCTTCAAGCCGCTATCAAAAGGAATTTCTGGCGCCGTTGTCGGGGAGGATCATCTACATATACCAGGTTCCTAATCACAAATCTCATCTCCTTGCGATTTATATTATTTTCCATTTGCCTCTCGTTTTCCTCTCCCCCACCACAAAAATTTGCTGTTTTATTCGCCCTCCTTTTCGTTCATCATTTTCTCGTCATATCTCTTGTTTGCTTGTGTTGCCATGTGTCTCTTATTTGCTTGCATCTTCTCTTGCTAAAAATCTATTAATATGAATCCTCATCCACTTGCTAATCTTTTTAAAAGATCCAATTATGACGAACTAATTGTTAGTGAATTTAATTCACTAGATTATCTTTATGAAGTTTTGCTTGAGATTTATGAATCTAAAAACTGTGATGAAGTGTTAAACAAAGAAATTGATGAAGTGATTCATGATAGATTCTTGAATGAAAAGCATGATTGCAGTGATGTTATTATAAATTCTATTAATGTCAATTGTGTTAGTGATATGCAAAACCCCAAGCTTGGGGATGCTTGTTCTGATATGTCTACTACTTATTGCAATGATCATGATTGGGGTGATTCTTCTTATGATCTTGAAAATTTATTTAATCCTCATGATAAATATGTTTGCAATAATATTGAAAGTGAGTTTGGAAGAGCGTCAACTTTAGGTAAAAGTAATCCCACATATTTGGAGAGTGTTCAATCTTATGAATTTTTTGATAAAAGTGGGCTTGGAGAGGTCATGACTTTATTTGATGATAATCCCACTATTTTGGAAGAGTGTCAACTTTGCATGCATGTGGATCATAAAGAGAATATTTTATGTGATTTTTATATTTTTGAATTTGATTACGATCCTTCATGTATTATGAGAGAGGAAAATTTGGTTGTAGACATTTTCATGTTACTAAAATACCTCTTGTTATGTTCAGATCGTCAATGTTTTATTCCTCTTCTTTGCATATGTTAGATGTTTATTGTCTTGATAATTTGCTTGCCTATAAAATTCCTATGCATAGGAAGTATGTTAGGCTTAAATGTGATTGTTATATGTTTCATGATGCTCTGTTTGTGTTTCAATTATTATCTTTCGTGTGAGCATCGTTGAAATCTTATGCCTAACTAGGGGCATGACACAATAACGCTTGTTGGGAGGCAACCCAATGAATAAAATTTATTTTTGCTTTTTGCTTTCTGTTATTGAGTGATAACACAATTATGATACTGTTATGATTGTGTTTTTTGTGTTTTAATTAGTGTTTGTGCCAAGTAAAGCCTTTAGGATCTTCTTGGGTGATAGTTGTTTGATCTTGCTAAAAAACAGAAACTTTTGCGCTCATGAAAACAATTCTCATTTTTAACCAGAGTGCGATAAAATACTAATTACTTTTGAAGTAGATTAATATACAAATTTCCCATACCGTCCTAATTTTTCAGAGTTTTTGGAGTTACAGAAGTATTCGGAATATCCAGATTGCTACAGACTGTTTTGTTTTTGACAGATTCTGTTTTCTTTGTGTTGTGTGCTTGTTTTGATGATTCTATGGTTTTCTTTGATGAGTTTTTGCCATCAAAAAGTTGGAATACAATAGATATAATTCAAGAACAAAATATGAATTGGTTTGCTACAACACTTATAGTAGTGATTTGTTTTCTTATACTAACGGATCTCACGAAGGCTTTTGTTGAGTTTTGTGTGATTGAAGTTTTCAAGTTTTGGGTTATCTTACAATGGATGAAGTAATAAGGAGTAAGAAGAACCTAAGCTTGGGGATGCCCCGACATCCCAAGCTATTATTCTAAAAGAGAGCAAGCAACTAAGTTGGGGATGCCCCGAGTAGCATCCCCTCTTTCTTCTAACGACCATCGGTGTTTTACTCGAAGCTATATTTTTATTCGTCACATACTATGTGCTTTGCTTGGAGCATCTTGTATGATATGAGTCTTTGCTTGTTCTATTTTGTATTTTTAGTCTTGATCCCTTGCTGGACACACCTATTTGAGAGATCCAAAATTATGTCATGACTTGTTAAAATTGCTCTCTATGCTTCACTTAAATTTTTATGAGCTATGGATTTGCTCTAGTGCTTCACTTATATCTTTTTGAGCACGGTGTTCTTTAGTATTTTTTAAGAAATGCTCTCTTGCTTCACTTCATTTGAGAGTTAGTTAAATTTTCAAGAAATTCTCTCTTGCTTCACTTAATTTAATTTGAGAGAAAGAAATATTATGCCCATGATCTTCACTTATATTTGTTTGAGCTTATCAAAAGAAACACATGAAAATTAGTCCCAAAGTGATAGATATCCAAGTAGGATATAATAAAAACTTTCATGAAGATCACTGGACAAAATAAACTTTATTGTTAGTAATAGTTTTGAGATATGATGATGTGATATGTGAGTCATCTTGATGAGTAATTATGCTTTAGTAAGAACATTGGTGTTAAGGTTTGTGATTCCCTATGCAAGCACGAAAGTCAATAGTCATGCAATGAAATTATATCCTACTTGTGGTGCATTATTCGGTGTTAATTATGCTTAATGCTCGCTTATGAGATTATTCATTTCTTGGTTGGTCGCTTCTCAATGTTTTGCTAGCCTCCATTTTGCACTGAGTATGATCACTACTTGTGCATCCAAAATCCTTTAAACCAGTTTTGCCACATGATTCCACTATATCTACCTATATGTGGTATTCTGTTGCCATTCTAAGCAAATTTGTATGTGCCATCTCTAATATTCAAAATAGATTTCTCTTTTGTGTGCTCCTACCGCTTGCGAGGCGGTGAGGGGTGGCTAATATTTTCCATGCTAGATGTGTTATTCTCACGATGAGTGTTTATTCACTTGTCATTGCACGAGAGTAAGGCAAAGGTATTAGGTATGCCCAGTCCCAAAATGAAAAATGCATTTACTTTATGTTGTCAAATAATAAATTCCTTGGAAAGTGTTGGTATGGAAGGCACCCGTGGATATGGTTAGCCATGGAAAATGAAAGTATGGTGGAAAAAGGAATAAACTTTATTTTCTGTTTGGAAACTCCTATGATATATCTAGCATGGAAAGTGTTGGGAACACTAAGTCGTTTTTGTTGGTGGGAAAAGTATGCCTCTCAAAATGTTTCTATCTCTCAATTTTCGCTTTGAGATCTCGCACCTCTACAAATCCCTACTTCCCTATGCGAAGGGCCTTTCATTTACTTTATGCAATTTTTATTTTTTGAATTTGAGCCTCCACCTTCTCTTATAAAGCACCAAGTAGGGGGCACTATGATCGTACTTGAGGAAGGAAATATTCCCTAGCGGCAATAATAAAGTTGTTATTTTATATTTCCTTATATCATGATAAATGTTTATTATTCATGCTAGAATTGTATTAACCGGAAACGTGATACATGTGTGGATACATAGACAAAACAATGTGTCCCTAGTAAGCATCTACTAGACTAGCTCGTAAATCAAAGATGGTTAAGTTTCCTAACCATAGACATGTGTTGTCATTTGATGAACGGGATCACATCATTAGGAGAATGATGTGATGGACAAGACCCGTCCATTAGCATAGCATATTGATCGTACAGTTTTATTGCTATTGCTTTCTTCATGTCAAATACATATTCATTCGACTACGAGATTATGTAACTCCCGGATACCGGAGGAATACCTTGTGTGCTATCAAACATCACAATGTAACTGGGTGATTATAAAGATGCTCTAAAGGTATCTCCGAAGGTGTTTGTTGGGATGGCATAGATCAAGATTAGGATTTGTCACTACGAGTATCGGAGAGGTATCTCTGGGCCCTCTCAGTAATGCACATCATAATAAGCCTTGCAAGCAATGTGACTAATGAGTTAGTTGCGGGATGATGTATTACAGAACAAGTAAAGTGACTTGCCGGTAACGAGATTGAACTAGGTATGAAGATACCGACTATCGAATCTCGGGCAAGTAACATACCGATGACAAAGGGAATAACGAATGTTGTCATTTTGGTACGACCAATAAAGATCTTTGTAGAATATGTGGGAACCAATATGAGCATCCAGGTTCCGCTATTGGTTATTGACCGGAGAGGTGTCTCGGTCATGTCAACATAGTTCTCGAACCTAAAGGGTCCGCACGCTTAACGTTCGATGATGAGTTTGTATTATATGAGTTATGTGATTTGGTGACTTAATGTTGTTAGGAGTCCCAGATGAGATCACGGACATGACGAGGAGTCTCGAAATGGTCGAGAGGTAAAGATTCATATATAGGACAATAGTACTCGGACACCGGAAGTGTTCTGGGGGTACCGGGTATGTATCGGGTCACCGGAAGGGGTTCCGGGCAACCCCCGGCAAGCTATATGGGCCTAATGGGCCAAGAGTTGGGAAAGAGCTGGTGCGCCCCCTAACGGCTGAATAGGAGGATAAGGAAAGGAAGGGAAGGGAGAAGGAAAGGGGAGGATTCGTGTTGGGGAACGCAGTATTTCAAAAAGTTTACCTACGATCACGCAAGATCTACCTAGGAGATGCATGGCAACGAGAGGGGAGAGTGTGTCTACGTACCCTCGTAGACCGAAAGCGGAAGCGTTTAGTAAAGCGGTTGATGTAGTCGAACGTCTTCGTGATCCAACCGATCCAAGTACCGAACGCACGACACCTCCGTGATCTGCACACGTTCAGCTCGGTGACGACCCTCGAACTCTTGATCCAGTTGAGGCTGAGGGAGAGTTTCGTCAGCACGACGGCGTGGTGATGGTGATGATGAAGTTACCGACGCAGGGCTTCGCCTAAGCACTACGACAATATGACCGAGGTGAAAAACTATGGAGGGGGGCACCGCACACGGCTAAGACAAATCTTGGAGTGCATTTGGGGTGCCCCCTTGCCCACGTATATAAAGGAGGGGGGAAGAGGAGGCCGGCCTAGGAGAGGCGTGCTTATAGGGGGAGTCGAACTAGGATTCCCAATCCTAGTTGGAGTCCCCTTCCTTTTCCAAGAGGGGAGAGAGGGAAGGAGTAGGAGAGGGAGAAGGAAAGAGAGGGGGCGCCACCCCCTCCCTAGTCCAATTCGGACTTGCCATGGGGGGGTGTGACGCCACCCCTTGAGGCCCTTCTCTCCTTTCCCGTATGGCCCATTAAGGCATACTACTTCCCCCGGCGAATTCCCGTAACTCTCCGGTACTCCGAAAAATACCTGAATCACTCGTAACCTTTCCGATGTCCGAATATAGCCTTCCAATATATAGATCTTTACGTCTCGACCATTTCGAGACTCCTCGTCATGTCCGTGATCTCATCCGGGACTCTGAACAACCTTCAGTACATCAAATCACATAACTCATAATACAAATCGTCATCGAACATTAAGCGTGCGGACCCTACTGGTTCGAGAACTATGTAGACATGACCGAGACACATCTCTGGTCAATAACCAATAGCGGAACCTGGATGCTCATATTGGCTCCTACATATTCTACGAAGATCTTTATCAGTCAAACCGCATAACAACATACGTTGTTCCCTTTGTCATCGGTATGTTACTTGCCCGAGATTCGATCGTCGGTATCCTCATATCTAGTTCAACCTCGTTACCAGCAAGTCTCTTTACCTGATCCGTAATGCATCGTCCCGTAACTAACTCTTTAGTCACATTGCTTGCAAGGCTTATAGTGATGAGAATTACCGAGAGGGCCCAGAGATACCTCTCCGACAATCGGGGTGACAAATCCTAATCTCGATCTATGCCAACTCAACAAACACCATCGGAGACAGCTGTAGAGCATCTTTATAGTCACCCAGTTACGTTGTGATGTTTTATAGCACAGTAAGTGTTCATACGGTATTCGGGAGTTGCATAATCTCAGTCATAGGAACATGTATAAGTCATGAAGAAAGCAATAGCAACAAATTAAACAATCATAGTGCTAAGCTAACGGATGGGTCTTGTCCATCACATCATTCTATAATGATGTGATCTCGTTCATCAAATGACAACACATGTCTATGGCTAGGAAACTTAACCATCTTAGATTAACGAGCTAGTTAAGTAGAGGCATACTAGGGACACCCTGTTTGTCTATGTATTCACACATGTATCAAGTTTCCGGTTAATACAATTCTAGCATGAATAATAAACATTTATCATGATATAAGGAAAGATAAATAACAAATTTATTATTGCCTCTAGGGGATATTTCCCTCAGTCTCACGCTTGCACTAGAGTCAATAATCTAGTTCACATCGTCATGTGATTTAACACCAATAGTTCACATCTTTATGTGATTAGTTCACATCTCCATGTGACTAATACCCAAAAGGTTTACTAGAGTCAATTATCAAGTTCACATCGCTATGTGATTAACACCCAAAGAGTGATCATATTTTGCTTGTGAGAGAAATTTAGTCAATGGGTCTGCCACATTCAGATCGTATGTATTTTGCAAAATTTTCTATGTCTGCAATGCTCTGCACGGAGCTATTCTAGCTAATTTCTCCCACTTTCAATATGTATCCAGATTGAGACTCAGAGTCATCCAGATAGGTGTCAAAACTTGCATCGGCGTAACTCTTTAGGAAGAACTTTTTGTCACCTCCATAACCAAGAAACATATCCTTATTCCACTAAGGATAATTTTTACCGATGTCCAGTGATCCACTCCAGGATCACTATTGTACCCTCTTGCCAAACTCTTGGTGAGGTACACAATAGGTCTGGTACACAACATAGCATACTTTATAGAACCTATGGCTGAGGCATAGTGTAGGACCGAAAGTATGTCTAGAGGGGGGTGATTAGACTACTTGACCAAATAAAAACTTATCCTTTTCCCAATTTTAGTTCTTGACAGATTTTAGCAACTTTGGACAAGTCAAGCAATCTTAACACAATTCAAGCAAGCATGCAAAGAGTATATGAGCAGCGGAAAGTAAAGCATGCAATTTGCAAGAATGTAAAGGGAAGGGTTTGGAGGATTCAAACTCAATAGGAGACACGGATGTTTTTGTCGTGGTTCCGATAGGTGGTGCTATCGTACATCCACGTTGATGGAGATTTCAACCCACGAAGGGTAACGGCTGCGCGAGTCCACGGAGGGCTCCACCCACGAAGGGTCCACGAAGAAGCAACCTTGTCTATCCCACCATGGCCGTCGCCCACGAAGGACTTGCCTCACTAGCGGTAGATCTTCACGAAGTAGGCATTCTCCTTGCCCTTACAAACTCATTGGTTCAACTCCACAATCTTGTCGGAGGCTCCCAAGTGACACCTAGCCAATCTAGGAGACACCACTCTCCAAGAAGCAACAAATGGTGTGTTGATGATGAACTCCTTGCTCTTGTGCTTCAAATGATAGTCTCCCCAACACTCAACTCTCTCTCACAGGATATGGATTTGGTGGAAAGAAGATTTGAGTGTAAAGAAACTTGGGAAGGCTAGAGATCAAGATTCATATGGTAAGAATGGAATATCTTGGCCTCAACACAAGTGTAGGTGGTTCTCTCTCAGAAAATGTAAGTTGGAAGTGTAGGTTCGTTTTGATGGCTCTCTCCACGAATGAAGAGGTGGTGGAGGGATATATATAGCCTCCACACAAAATCTAACCGTTACACACAACTTGCCAATCTCGGTGGGACCGAATAGTTAAACTCGGTCGGACCGATTCAGCAAAGTTAGTGACCGTTAGGGTTCGGTGGGACTGACATGCAACTCGGTAGGACCAATATGATTAGGGTTAGGGCATAACGTAATCTCGGTGAGACCGATTACACAAACTCGGTGAGACCGATTTTGGTAAGAAGCTAACCAGAGAGTTGGTCAGGTAAACTCGGTGTGACCAATCGCTCATTTCTGTGAGACCAAAACGTTACGGAGGGGAAACAGAGAGTTTACATTGCAATCTCGGTGGGACCGATCGCTCATCTCGGTAAGACCGAAATGTTACGAAGGGAAACAGAGAGATTACAATCCCATCTTGGTGAGACTGAGATCCCTATCGGTGAGACCGATTTGCCTAGGGTTTGTGGCAGTGGCTATGACATTTGAACTCGGTGGCGCCGGATAGAAAGAGTCGGTGGGGCCGAGTTTGACTTTTGGTTTAGGTCATATGTGGATGTGAGAAAGTATTTGAGGGTTTTGGAGCATATCACTAAGCATTTTGAGAAAGAGCCTCATTAAGAAACACCTCATCCCTCCTTGATAGTATTGGCTTTTCCTATAGACTCAATGTGATCTTGGATCACATAAATAGAAAATGTAGAGTCTTGAGCCAATCCTTTTGTCCTTATCATTTTGAGGGGTCCACTTTTCTTATCCATGCTATGCCAAACATTGAGCTTTCCTGAGATATTAATCTTGAAATGGCATTAGCTCAATGAGTCATATGTTGTTAGGAATTACCAAAACCACCTAGGTATAGTTGCACTTTCAATCTCCCCCTTTTTGGTAATTGATGTCAACATATAGATCAAAGCTTAGACAAATGATAATAAGAATGAAAAACATTGTCCCTTTGAGAAGTATGTGAAAAGCAAGAGCTCCCCCTAAATTTGTGCATAGTTTAAGATTTGCTTTGGACTGCAAATGCACAATGAGTTTGGATCATGGGTTACTCTTCCAAGTCACATACATCTTGGTGGAGCGCTCAAAATGATAATAATTAAATACATGCACTCATCACCAAGCAAAGTGAATGATCATATATGGGGATATAAAAGGATAATGTCATCCAACAAGCATTAAGGTAGCAAATGATCAAACACATGATCATCCAGGTATCACACACAAGCATAAAGTATCTCAAACAAGCAAATAAACAAAGTTCAACCACCAAACAATAAGAGAGAATAAAAAGCAACACTCTCTCTCGAAGCCTATGATCTATACATTTTCTCCCCCTTTGGCAACAAGTTACCAAAAAGTTCATAAAAATGCATAGTGCTAGATCGACTCTCAGGCTTGGTCTTCAGGTGGTGGTGTAGATAAAACTCCGAGGACGAAGGCATCCGTTGATGTAGATGGTGCTGGTGGAGTGGGTGCTGGAGCTGATGGCACTGAAGTTGTAGCTGGTGCAGATGAAGTTGCTCTGGTGTCTGTAACAGGCACTGCAGCAGATCTCTGTCCTCTGGGCACTCTAGCAAAAGCATCAGCGGTAGACTTGCCCTTCTTCTCCTGCACTTCATCCTGAAGTTGCTCAATAACTTACTGGATCTCAGTGACCTTCACATCTAAGTCATAGAACTTCTGCTCCATGATCCTCTCCAAGCTCTCCTGGTTTTGAGTCAGGGTGGCCAATCCCTTCTCAATCCTCAGAGTGGAGGCAATCAAGTAGCCAAGCTGATCTTGCTTGCTCTTCAGAAGATACTGAGATGCCTCATCAGTGGTTGGCATCTTTGTAGCCTTTTCAGCCCTTTCCTTCTCCCTCTTTTCTTGTGCGTGCACAGAAGATGGTTCATTTTCATCCATCACCACAGTGTTGTCCTCAAAGTCCGGGTAGATGGGCATGTGTTCCTTGTCCAAGATATATGTGCCAGTGCCCATCTTGGAGTTGATTAGCTCCTAGATCTGTGGGGCATACCCCCAACTTCTTGTAACGCCCCCAGTGCCATGCTACAGTAATCCCGTGTTAATGGTACCACATCATCACCCTTACGGTTGCTAATCCTCACTTGCATTCAAACACTACTCAAATTCAAATTCAAATTAAAGTCCAAATTCAAATTTCTCAAACATGCAAACTAAAATGTTCATAGGGTGGAAAATAATCCTTGGATATTTGTCATGTTGGAACCAACCTCTTTTGAATTCCCAAAATGCCTCTGGGAATTAATGTTAGGTCCAGGAGCAATTAAATTGGCCTTTTCAGTTTCTAAAAATGGTTAGGCAACTCATTTTGACCCCAAACTTTTTGTGCCACTCTTATCTTTTGTGTTAGATTTATGTGCAAAGTTCTGTTCAAAGCAAAAATCATTTGGTGGCCCAACTTGATGCAAAACAGTAGCAGAAAATACAAAATAGCAAAGAGTTAAAAAAAACTAAAGTCAAGGTGCACTTTGGCCCAACACCCCACACTGAAGCCCAGCCCACCGCTAGGTTGTCCCCTTCCTCTGTTCATCGGGCGCTTGTGGACGCAGGGCGACCGTACACGGCGCTGATGGCCACGGGGCGGCCATCCACGCCCCCTGGCGCCCTACAAGATCGCAATCTCACTCCTCCCGAACCCTAGCTCAATTCCCCTTCTCTCCCTCACGCCACTGTCTTCTCCCCAACGCGAATCCCAACGGTGGTCGCCGTGCCCGCATCGATCCCGCAGCCACCGGCCACCCCGAGCTACGCCACGGCGTCCAGGCGGTCCGCCGTTGTCGTCTCCTTCCTCTACGCCCCTCGGCTCATCTCTAGACCGCCGCCAGTGTTCGCCATCGGGATCCACCCCACGCACAGACACCACGACCTCGCTGCCGATCCACTGTCCTTCGACCCCTCCGGCTTCATCAAGCCCTCCACGAGCTTCGCTATGAGCTACGCCTCTGATTCCCTCTCATTCCCGCTCCGTTCCGCCTCCGTAACCCGCCCCCTCGAGTCGTTGTCATAGTCGCCGTCCCTGAGCTTGTCCGAGCTCCGGCGTATGCGTACGTGTATGTGTGTGCCATTGCCCTCTGTCTCTGCTAGCTGCTGCAGTAGTCACACTCCTGCTCCTCTCGTCGCTGCTGCTTGTTCCTACTGCCGCTTGTTGCTGCGCTCGCCTGCTGCTCTACTTCGCTGCTTCTGCTAAGGCTGCTACACATACTGCTGCTGCCCGCACGCGGCGGCTTGCTGCCGTCGCTGGTGGCTGCTCGCCTGGCCGTGTCCCCGCGCGCGTGCCCGCACCCGGCCCGCGCCTGCCCGCAGTCGCCTACGCCTGCAAGCGCGCATTAACGCTACTCTGTTGTTGTTGTACTGATGGCCTATTGCTAGTACTGTAGCTAGTGCTAGCTAGCTTTTCAAATTTTACACTGACTAACCCTTTGGACAACCCCTAAACTATGGCAAAGCAAATGTTAACATGAGTAAAAAAAGTATTAGTAGAAAGTATACGAGGAAAACTCCATTTTATCCCACTGGACCCAATCCTTTCAATGTATGGATTAAATCCTATGAAAATCGCAAAGTGGTATGTTCTGTTAACTGAAAAACCAAAAAATAGTTTTATTTTCATAGCTACTTTAGTGCTCTTGTTGTTCAAGCAAATGAACTCTAATATGGATGTAATTGGTACTAACATGTAGATCACAGAAAAGTACTCAAAATTGATATAAGGCACTAACTCATCGGATGTACAGAACAATAGTTGTAGTCTTTTGAAAACAGCCAAGTGACATTTAAAACAACTGTCGAATTCTCAGACTTAGCAAAATTTCAGGGATTTCTAGAATATTGGTTAAAACTTTAGAAATTCATATAAAATAAACCGTAGCTCGGATGAAAAAGTTTTATACATGAAAGTTGCTCAGAATGACGAGGCGAATCCGAATACACAGTCCGTTCGTCTTTCACGCGTCTCTAGCATAGCGAACCTGCAACCGCCCCCCTCCGGTTCATCTGTCCGAAATTGCCAAACTTCGGGAAAACATTCCCGGTTGTTTTCCCCCTTCACCTATATTGTGTAGCCATACGTTAAGTCACACCCGGCACATCTTATTGCCATGTAATGCTTTGTGGTGCTATGTTGCTTTATATTTACTGTTTCTTCCCCCTCTTCTCTCTGGTAGACCCCGAGACCGATGTTGCCCCTGTGATCGACTATGTCGACGACGACCCCTCCTTGCCAGAGCAACCAGGCAAGCAAAACCCCCTTGAGCATTCCGATATCGCCCATTTCTTTCCCTCTCATTCTTGCATTAGAACTGCTACTGCTTTTTGTATGATCCTACTCTGATGCATAGCCTGTTGTTGTTACCTACTTTCATACCTTACCTGCTTATCCTAAACTGCTTAGTATAGGTTGGTTAGAGATCCATCAGTGACCCCACCTTGTCCCAGTTGCCTCGCTTTATGTTCGATGACTCGATCAACGTGATCGACGTCCAGGCCCCAACACCGCACATCACCCCCTAGTTGTACGGCACTATAGAGTTACTATCGAGTGCCGAGGGTGAACCTCATACATCACTCCTGATGAGATCTCTGTAGTGTAGCTATGCGGTCGTGATCATCGAGGGTGATTTCCTCCTTAACCACTTCCGTTACGGCTTTGTCGTGCAACCCCTCAAGTGTGAACCTCGAGGGTGAATCCTTTTATGTTCACCTTGATGATAACATCGAGTGGAATTCTCCTGGGGTGATTCCTCGGGTTTTCCCCTTGGTGTTAGACACACAATTACTATGGTTACTATGACTTTGCACTGAGCCATGTTACTAAAGATGGGTTGGCCCTGAGGGGTACCCGCGCGAGCTTAATTGCGAGTGATGTGGAGTCAGGTTGACCTGGAAGGTGCCCGCGAGATACTTACGAGGCGTGGCCGGGCATTCTTAGCCCTTGCCGCAAGTACTCGAGACGGGGCGATGGGGTCACATTGATCGTGAGTCTCTGCTCGTTACCGCGTGCTCCTAATCCACTACGGTTTGGATATTTGATCCGAGGGGCCTCTAGCCTGATAGCACTAACCATCACGTGGGCATAGTATGGGCGTTCTGCATCGTATACATCAGCCGAAGCTTAATAGACGTCAGCGACTGAGCGGCGCGCGCCGGGTTGGACTGGTAAGCACCTACCTTTTTGAAGGAGGTAGCTAGGTCTGCTCACCGGCCGCCCACGCAACGTGCAGGAGTTCCCGGGGCGATGACCCAAGACCCCTGGGGGCATAGGTTTAGTCCGGCGTGTTGACCTCTCTATTAAGCCTAGGTCGGGCTGCGGCGTATTGTTTGGCCGAGGCCGGGCATGACCCAGGAAAGTGTGTCCGGCCGGAGTTAATCGAGCATGGTGGGTAAGTTGGTGCACCCCTGCAGGGAAAAAACATCTATCGATAGCCTGTCCTACGGTAACGGACACTTGGAGTTGTATCCCGATCGATGCAACTAGAACTGGATACTGATGATGAGAACTAGATGGTGATGAGATTTGGATGGTGGTGATAACTAGATAGTATGGCTCTAGGATTGCTTTCTCGCAGGGAGTCGAGAAAGGATCTCTGGCCGAGGTTGATGACACTACTACTACTTTACTTTATGCTACTCTACTTCCTCTTGTTGCTGCAAGATGGTGGTTTTCAGAAGATGCTAGTCTTCGATAGGACTAGGCCTTCTCTCTATTCTGGCATTTCTGCAGCCCAGTCCACATATACAACCTTCCTTTGATAATGCTGCATATGTAGTATAGATCCTTGCTTGATGAGTACTTCGGATGAGTACTCATGGTTGCTTTGCTCCCTCTTTTTCCCCTTTTCCTTTATTTCTGGATGTTGCAACCAGATGCTGGAGCCCAGGATCCAGACGACACCACTGATGATTACTACTACACTGAGGGTGCCTACTACTACGTGGAGGCCACCGACAACCAGGAGTAGTTAGGAGGCTCCCAGGGAGGAGGCCTTGCCTTTTCGATCGATGTTGTTTTTGTGCTAGCCTTCTTAAGGCAAACTTGTTTGACTTATGTCTGTACTCAGATATTGTTGCTTCCGCTGACTCTTGTGTATTCGAGCTTATGTACTCGAGCCCTCGAGGCCCCTGGCTTGTAATATAAAGCTTGTTTTATTTTTAACTTGTGTCTAGAGTTGTGTTGTGATATCTTCCCATGAGTCCCTGATCTTGATCGTACACATTTGTGTGTATGATTAGTGTACGATTGAATCGGGGGCGTCACAAGTTGGTATCAGAGCCGACTGCATGTAGGTAGCCCCCTTCCAACTCCTTGGCCGAAGTTGAGTCTAGTCAGTGAAAACTGTTTTACTAACATGGATGTGTGGCTTATGGCCCCACGTCGCCATTGGGTGGTATTAGGATCTTTTACTCCTCGTCTATACTCTGGGACTCTGATCTCTCTTCTATTCGGGTTAAATGAATTTTGCTAACTCTAACATTAGGATCTTGTGATCACTTCCACCTGGAGAGCCCCTTATTGTTGATTACCGCCTGCTGCACTAGAAGATTCCAAAGACACCCCATGTTGTGCTCTCGAGACTATGTGCCATCGTTTTTGCAATTCACTTCCACCGATAAATCCCTATGGATAACCACGTACACTTGCCATTCATACAATCATTCCTCATTGATCTTGTTATTACAAGATACCCAGAAATTCTCTCTATTATTCTTAGAATACTTTGTGCCTACTGCCTTGCAGTTATTGCCACATGAATACCCCCTACGGATAATTCCTCGCACTTACCGAGTATCTGTTCTTTCTCCGTTGTTCATGTGTTTCACCAAAGTCTTTGAAATACTATTTGATCTTTCGAAAATCCTCAATAGCCTGTTGTTCTTGAAATTCTTACTTGCATTATGGTCAATCCCATAAGTATACTAATCTTATTGGCATCATTTGTCACTATCATTTTTGAGTCCCTTGATTCAAAAAGTTGTGAATGTTCACAATCATCAGTCGAATCCTAGGATTATCCTTCTGGCTCAGACGCCATTTGGATATGAGCTGGTTCTTGCCTGCTACGTCTTGAGCTTGCGTTGGATTTCTCCGAAGAGGAAAGGATGATGCAGTAGAGTGGCGTAAGTATTTCCCTCAGTTTTTGAGAACCACGGTATCAATCCAGTAGGGGACCACGCTCAAGTCCCTCGTACATGCACAAAATGATAGCTACTCGCAACCAACGCGATTAGGGGTTGTCAATCCCTTCAGGTCACTTACGAGAGTGAGATCTGATAGATATAATATTTTTGGTATTTTTGGTATAAAGATGCAAAGTGAAAAGTAAAGGCAAAGTAAAAGCAAAGCAAGATTAAAGTGATGGAGATTGATATGATGAGAATAGACCCGGGGGCCATAGGTTTCACTAGTGGCTTCTCTCAAGAGCATAAGTATTCTACGGTGGGTGAACAAATTACTGTTGAGCAATTGACAGAATTGAGCATAATTATGAGAATATCTAGGCATGATCATGTATATAGGCATCACGTCCGTGACAAGTAGACCGAAACGATTCTGCATATACTACTATTACTCCACTCATCAACCGCTATCCAGCATGCATCTAGAGTATTAAGTTAAAAACAGAGTAATGCTTTAAGCAAGATGACATGATGTAGAGAGATAAATTCATGCAATATGAAATAAACCCCATCTTGTTATCCTCGATGGCAACGATGCAATACGTGCCTTGCTGCCCCTTCTGTCACTGGGAAAGGATACCGCAAGATCAACCCAAAGCTAAGCACTTCTCGCATGGCAAGAACTACCAATCTAGTCGGCCAAACCAAATGGATAATTCGAAGAGACTTGCAAAGATAACCAATCATACGTAAAAGAATTCAGAGAAGATTCAAATATTATTCATAGATAGACTTGATCATAAACCAACAATTCATCCATCTCAACAAACACACCGCAAAAAGAAGATTGCATCGAATAGATCTCCACAAGAGAGGGGGAGAACTTTGTATTGAGATTCAAAGAGAGAGAAGAAGCCATCTAGCTACTAACTATGGACCCGAAGGTCTGAGGTAAACTACTCACACTTCATCGGAGAGGCTATGATGATGTAGAAGCCCTCCGTGATGACGGCTCTCTTCCAGCGGAGCTCCGGAACAGGCCCCAAGATGGGATCTCGTGGATACCGAAAGTTGCGGTGGTGGAATTAGGTTTTTGGTTCCTGTTTTGATTGTTTGGGGATACGTAGGTATATATAGGAGGAAGGAGTACGTCGGTGGAGCTCCGAGGGGCCCACGAGGCAGGGGGCGTGCCCTGGGGGGCGCGCCCCCCACCCTCGTGACCGCCTCTTTTGTTCCTTGGAGCAGGGTCCAAGTCTCTTGGATCACGTTCGGTGAGAAAATCACATTCCCGAAAGTTTTATTCCGTTTGGACTCCGTTTGATATTCCGTTTCTTCGAAACACTGAAATAGGCAAAAAACAGCAATTCTGGGTTGGGCCTCCGGTTAATAGGTTAGTCCCAAAAGTAATATAAAAGTGGAAAATAAAGCCCAATATAGTCCAAAACAGTAGATAATATAGCATGGAGCAATCAAAAATTATAGATACGTTGGAGACATATCAGGCATCCCCAAGCTTAATTCCTGCTCGTCCTCGAGTAGGTAAATGATAAAAAGAGAATTTTTGATGCAGAGTGCTACTTGGCATAATTTCAATGTAAATCTTCTTAATTGTGATATGAATATTCAGACATAGAAAGATTGAAGACAAAAGTTTATATTGACATAAAAATAATAATACTTCAAGCATACTAACAAAGCAATTATGTCTTCTCAAAATAACATGGACAAAGAAAGTTATCCCTACAAAATCATATAGTCTGGATATGCTCTATCTTCACCACACAAAATATTTAAATCATGCACAACCCCGATGACAAGCCAAGCAATTGTTTCATACTCTAACTTTTTCAAAACTTTTTCAATCTTCACGCAATACATGAGCGTGAGCCATGGACATAGCACTATAGGTGGAATAGAATGGTGGTTGTGGAGAAGACAAAAAGAGGGGAAGATAGTCTCACATCAACTAGGCATATCAACGGGCTATGGAGATGCCCATCAATAGATATCAATGTGAGTGAGTAGGGATTGCCATGCAACGGATGCACTAGAGCTATAAGTATATGAAAGCTCAAAAAGAAACTAAGTGGGTGTGCATCCAACTTGCTTGCTCATGAAGACCTAGGGCAATTTGAGGAAGCCCATCATTGGAATATACAAGCCAAGTTCTATAATGAAAGATTCCCACTAGTATATGAAAGTGATAACATGAGAGACTCTCTACTATGAAGATCATGGTGCTACTTTGAAGCACAAGTGTGGTAAAAGGATAGTAACATTGTCCCTTCTCTCTTTTTCTCTTATTTTTTATTTTAAAATTTTTTTATTTGGGCCTTTTGTTTTTATTTTTTATGGCCTCTTTTTTTATTTGGGCTTCTTTGGCCTCTTTTATTTATTTTTCATCCGGAGTCTCATCCCGACTTGTGAGGGAATCATAGTCTCCATCATTCTTTCCTCACTGGGACAATGCTCTAATAATGATGATCATCACACTTTTATTTTTCTTACAACTCAATAATTACAACTCGATACTTAGAACAAAATATGACTCTATATGAATGCCTCCGACGGTGTACCGGGATATGCAATGAATCAAGAGTGACATGTATGAAAGAATTATGAACGGTGGCTTTGCCACAAATACGATGTCAACTACATGATCATGCTAGCAATATGACAATGATGGAGTGTGTCATAATAAACGGAACGGTGGAAAGTTGCATGGCAATATATCTCGGAATGGCTATGGAAATGCCATAATAGGTAGGTATGGTGGCTGTTTTGAGGAAGGTATATGGTGGGTGTATGATACCAGCGAAAGGTGCGCGGTATTAGAGAGGCTAGCAAAGGTGGAAGGGTGAGAGTGCGTATAATCCATGGACTCAACATTAGTCATAAAGAACTCATATACTTATTGCAAAAATCTAGAAGTTATCAAAGCAAAGTATTACGCGCATGCTCCTAGGGGGATAGATTGGTAGGAAAAGACCATCGCTCGTCCCCGACCGCCGCTCATAAGTAAGACAATCAATAAACAAATCATGCTCCGACTTCATCACATAACGGTTCACCATACGTGCATGCTACGGGAATCACAAGCTTCAACACAAGTATTCTTTAAATTCACAACTACTCAACTAGCATGACTTTAATATTATTACCTCCATATCTCAAAACAATTATCATGCTTCAATCTTTTCTTAGTATTCAACACACTCAAAAGAAAGTTTCACAAATCTTGAATACCAAGCATATTATTATTAAGCAAATTACCATGCTATTAAGAGACTCTCAAAATAATTTAAGTGAAGCATGAGAGATCAATAGTTTCTTTAAAACAAATCCACCACCGTGCTCTAGAAGATCTAAGTGAAGCATATAGAGCAAAATTACATAGCTCAAAAGATATAAGTGAAGCACATAGAGCAAAACTACTTAGCTCAAAAGATATAAGTGAAGCACATAGAGTATTCTATCAAATTTCAATTCATGTATGGCTCTCTCAAAAGGTGTGTACAGCAAGGATGATTGTGGCATACTAACAAACAAAGACACAAATAATACAAGACGCTCCAAACAAAGCACATATCATGTTGGTGAATAAAAATATAACTCCAAGTAAAGTTACCGATAGAAGTAGATGAAAGAGGGGATGCCTTTCGGGGCATCCCCAAGCTTTGGCTTTTAGGTGTCCTTAGATTATCTTGGGGGTGCCATGGGCATCCCCACTCTTAGGCTCTTGCCACTCCTTGTTCCATAATCCATCAAATCCTTACCCAAAACTTGAAAACTTCACAACACAAAACTTAAGGCAGAAAACTCGTGAGCTCCGTTAGCGAAAGAAAACAAAAGACCACTTCAAGGTACTGTAATGAACTCATTATTTATTTATATTGGTGTTAAACCTACTGTATTCCAACTTCTCTATGGATTATAAACTATTTTAGTAGCCATAGATTCATCAAAATAAGCAAACAACACACGAAAAACAGAATCTGTCAAAAACAGAACAGTCTGTAGTAATCTGTA
This sequence comes from Triticum urartu, assembly GCF_003073215.2. Lineage (NCBI taxonomy): Eukaryota > Viridiplantae > Streptophyta > Magnoliopsida > Poales > Poaceae > Triticum > Triticum urartu. The sequence continues at coordinate 287,158,620 of NC_053022.1, forward strand.
GCTAGCGCAAGATCTGGAACCCCAAAAATTATAAAATAAACTTATGGACGTGAGGAATTTATCTATTAATCATCTGCAAAAAGAATTAACTAAATATCTCTCCCCAAATAAAAATGACAGCAGTTCTTGTGAGCGCTAAAGTTTCTGTTTTTTACAGCAAGTTCAACAAGACTTTCCCCAAGTCTTCCCAACGGTTCTACTTGGCACAAACACTAATTAAACACACAAAAAAACACAACCAAAACAGAGGCTAGATAATTTATTTATTACTAAACAGGAGCAAAAATCAAGGAATAAAAATAAAATTGGGTTGCCTCCCAACAAGCGCTATCGTTTAACGCCCCTAGCTAGGCATAAAAGCGAGGATAGATCTAGGTATTGCCATCTTTGGTAGGCAATCCATAAGTGGCTCTCATGATAGTTTCATATGGAAATTTTATCACACCAACCGTTCTAAGGAAAGGTCTACCAAGAATAATAGGGCAAGAAGGATTGCAATCTATATCAAGAACAATGAAATCTACGGGCACATAATTCCTATTTGCAACAATAAGAACATCATTAATTCTTCCCATAGGTTTCTTAATAGTAGAATCCGCAAGATGCAAGTTTAGAGAGCAATCATCAAAATTACGGAAATCTAGCAAATCACACAAAGTTTTGGGGATAGTGGAGACACTAGCACCCAAATCACACAAAGCATAAAACTCATGATCTTTAATTTTAATTTTAATAGTTGGTTCCCACTCATCATAGAGTTTTGTAGGGATAGAAACTTTCAACTCAAGTTTTTATTCATAAGATTGCATCAAGGCATCAACAATATGTTCGGTGAAGGCTTTATTTTGACTATAAGCATGTGGAGAATTTAGCACGGATTGCAACAAGGAAATACAATCAATTAAAGAGAAACTTTCATAATTAAATTCCTTGAAATCCAATATAGTGGGTTTAGCAACATCTAGATTTTTATTTCTTTCAATCCCACTTTCATCAATTTCATCACAAAGATCTTGTGACGCCCCAAGACTGGATCTTCAGACGCCTTCCAGGGTTTTCGGGTTTCGTCGTGTGATTTGTTTGGTTCGTTGCATCATGTGCATTGCATCATGTCATCATGCCTTCATCTCATAAGTCTTTTGCGTCTCAACTAAATAAACCGTATGGATCTTCGATCCATTTAAACCGAGGGAATTCACATGGTGATTCTCTTTATAACATATCCTCCCGATATTAGGGAGCTATATTAAATATCCCTTGGAATCACCCATCACACAATTGCATTACTCTTCAACTCTTCTTGTATCCGACTTAACCTCATATATTTTTCCTTGTCATCTCTCTCTCAAGCCATACCCATGCATCATCCCTCTCACTTCCTTCTTCTTTCATGTCTTTGCAAGTGACCTTATTCCTCCTCCATTAATGTTCATCTTTTCCCTATAAATCTTGCCTTTTTTCCTACACCCTCTCTGTCAGATTTCATCCCATTCGAAGTTGTTTTGGTCAGGTTCAAAAATGATTGAAGTTTGAGAATTATTCAAACTCTAATTATTTTTCTACCTTCTAAAAGTGCCAGAGCAATTTATTCAAACCCTACATAAATCCAGGGTTCCAGATATATTTTTATATATCTCATATTCCTAACCAAAACCCCTGGTTTTTCCCCTTTTGTTGGTTGTTTAATTATATAAACAATAAATTTAAGATAGGGAAGATTTTGGAAAGGAGAGGGAGCCCAGCTGCAGCCTCAGGCCGGCCGGCCCAAGGCCTGCCACGCCAGCCCACTTGCAGCTAACCCTAGCCTACCACTCGATCCTCAACTCCCTCTCGTCCTCATCCACCGCCGCCTCTCCCTTTGTCCCTTTCCCCCGATCCACTTCTCTCCCTCGCGCTACACCCCAGCGCCCCATCTCCCTCCGCTCGTTTTTCTCCCTTGCCGCCACTCTCACGCACGCATCGCACCAGGGGCCCGATCCCATCTCCCCTAGCCCGCGCTATACCTCCCTCTTCTCCACGTCCGCTGCGCCGCCCAGGGTCTCCTTCGGCGTCGGCCTCCTGCGTCGCCGGTCTGCCTCCCCTTCCTTGCCGGAGCAAGCTCATCGTCCGCCACCATGCTCCAGCGCCGCCTCGAGCTCATCTTCCTCGACCTCCATGCTGTCCCGCAACTCCCTCGCCCTGCTCGATCTGGACGCGGGATCCCGAGCGCCTCGACCCGCTGCCTGCTTGCCGGAGCAGCAACAGCAGCCCCATGTGCTGCCCGGGCCTCCCCTGCATCCTCCTCACCGCTGAACCGGCCTCCCCTCCATCTCCTCTGCGCCCATGGGCCTTGACGCCCTTGTTGTTGCGGCTGCTAGACCACCACGGCGCCATCAGGAAGACTATGGCCACCACCGAGAACCCCCGGACCTGTCAAGACGTGCACACGGAGACCCAAATCAGGAGACTACCGATGGCCCTCCAAGTTCAACAATCGTCGACATCGGAGTACCACTACTTCAACAGGTGTACAACTACGCGGTTTTGCTGAGTACCCCTTCGGATTCGTCGAGTTCGACTACCCCGGAAGAACCAGAGCGCTAAGTACCACTACCTTCGTCTTCGGAATCGCTAAGAATGTCAAGTTCCTCCACGACGCCCTACGCCTAAAACGATCACCGAACCGGAAACAACGCCAAGTACTAGGTCAACGAGGACCGACAAATTCGCCTTCCGTCGTCTCCGAAATCGCCAAGTACCACGACGATACGAGAACAACTGCCGTCGACGTGCATTTTGCCAAGTACCACTACCGTCGTCCCTCGAAGACTCCATGGACGTCAAGTTTCTCGCCGTGCCCCTGAACATCTACGGAAACTTGTGAGACTAAGAACCGTGAACGTGTACCGATGACCCTCAAGTTCGTCCACGATTGCTATGTACCATTACCATCGACGCGAACCACTACTTCCACTATGGCATGAGTACAACTACTACCACTACGAACGTGGCGAGAACATCTAGTTCCTCTACTTGCACCGAACCGATACGCTTCGAAACGCACGCTTCGAAGGTATAACCCCAAGACGACCGTCCGACAACGTTTGCATGTGTTGTATGAGTTGCACCCTATGTTTGCACCGTGCCCGAGTTGTCACTTGCTCGGTCCTCCTCTTCTGCCGCTAATTCGTGGGGAACCCGGTTACCGGGATCACCCCACCATCTTGCACGACATGCTCCCGCACACTTC